>NC_089785.1:6410024-6487524 GCF_040412425.1 Macrobrachium rosenbergii | reverse complement strand
ACATGGTCTCTACTCCATCCCATGTCACTACTGAGTCTCCCAAAAACACTCGAAAAGGTCTAATAACAAAAAGGTTTCATGTTACTAAACCAAACAAAACTACTAATGCAAAAGTCAAACACTCTTAATGTGAACTAATTCCAAGTGTGTATCTCAGAATAATCACAGTCAACTCACTATTAAGCACAATAACTCTACGGAACTCACTCATAAAAAAATTCTATCCAACAAAAAAAAAATAATCGAGAATCCTATCCAAACACTAAAAGGTATCATATCTCGTAAAAGACATGAAAGTTCTACTCCGGTTAGCAAATATTTCGCAACACCTGACTAATTCTCAACAAAATAGCAATTGACGTAATGGCAATCGCTCCCATGATCTTAACAACTACAATTACTCACAATACAGCTCCCTTCATTTTTAAAAAGAAACAAAAAAAAAAAAAATCCAAATACTCAAATTCGATATCCCAACCCGAAAAAAAAGATCAGACTTGTTCGGTCCGATATACTAAGTACCTCCCCCCCAAAAAAATTAAACAAAACCTAAACGTCAAAGATGATTGAAACACATGATAAAACACATCATAACACACTAACACACGGGTCAAATCTCGTATGAAATTAGCCCATGTCTCAATTCCTAAAATCATTCGAAAACAAATGATTAAGAACTTCAACATCTAGAATGAACAAGAGACAAAAAAATAAATAAATAAATATCATATATATACAAATATCAACCCATTTATCCTCTAACTATATACAAATGTTCCATTACATCCTAACTTTCTTTAACTTTTGAAATATGGGTCAATTTCGTCACTCCAGTGTTTACATCTTTAACTACAAATCTATTCCCTCTTTTGATCTCTACAATCTCAAAAGGTCCGTGGAACTTCGGACTTAATTTATAATTCAGATCATTCCGAACATTCACTTTAACAAACACTCTATCACCCATCGAAAAAGCTACTCCCCTCGATTTCGCGTTACTTTTTCTCTACCATTGCACGCGAACTAAGTTCAAGTTCTTTACTGATACGTGCAAATCTTTCTCTCGCTGTATTTATCAATGAAGTGACCGTAACATCACCCTTAACTTGCTCTGGTAACAAATCAAAAGGTCCTTTCAACTTGTACCCATACAAAGCTTCTGCTGGAGATATCTTAATTGTGTCATTCATCATAGTGTTGATACTATATCGCACTTCATCTAAAGATCTGTCCCAATGTGTATCGGAACCTCCCACCGTCATGCGCAAAGCTTCGATTATTTTCCGATTCGCCCTCTCACATAACCCATTTGCTTCAGGTCTATACGGGATTATAGACACTTTCTTTATTCCCAACAAATTAGCAAGACCGTCTAAAGTCTTATTAATAAACTCCTACCATTGTCTGTGATCAGACATTCAGGAACACCATATCGACAAATTATCCCCTTAAAGAACGCTATAGCAACTTCCTCAGCTGATTTGTATTTCAGTGGGAAAATCTCGACAAAACGAGTCAACTCATCAACAACTACTAATAAATGTCTATAACCATAAGCGGACTCTGAGAAGTTACCCAGAATATCCATATGCACTCTCTGAAACGGCCTATGTGGTACGGGATATGAACCCAAATGACACGACACTGTCATCGCCGGCTTATTTGCATTGCAAATAGCGCACTTCTTCACAAAGGCTTCTACTGCGGAAAACATATTTTTCCAAAAGAACTTTGACCTGACGTTTTCATACGTCTTGTCCACACCTAAATGAGGAGAACCAAATTTACAATGTACAATGTCTAGAACTTGTGGTACTAGACTCTCTGGCACGATGATTTGTGTAATTTCACCCATGCTTTGAGTACTTCGCAAGTTATACTTAACTTTCCTCACCAATAAATTATTCTCCAACTCTAGACCAGAAAAAGGCAACTTATACCCTTTCTTCGGTGAAACTCCCCTAAGAAATGCCTTAGCATCTGACAACAATTTATCTTCATCTTGCTTTTGTTCGAGCAAGCCTATGTCCCAAGTGACATTTTCACCCGTAATATAACACACTGCGTTACTCTCACTATCACAAACAACAATCTCTCCCGAGACTGCCGACTCACTATTTCTCCCCGAAGTATGCACTGTAGAAACGTGTATGTCCTCTACATGCGATATCTCAGAACTACTAATATCAGAGACATTAGACACCAAATATTTACTCTCTTCTTCCACACAGGATTCGGTGTGTATTTCCTCATCCTCGACCGGAAAATATCTGCTCAATGCATCTGCAACTACATTATGCTTACCTTCAATGTATTTGAGGTTTGCATCAAAATCTCTCAATGTTAGGAACCAACGTGCTCTCTTGGGCGACAAATTTGGCTTATTAAAAGCTCTAACAACGGTTGATGATCTGTAAAAATCTCAACTTTATTTCCCAACAACAACATCTTAAAATGAACAAGGCTAGAGACGACTGCGAAAGCCTCCTTGTCCACAACTGACATCAGCCTTTCGTTACTACCACGCGTTTTGAACTTTCTGCTATAAAAAGCAATTGGGTGTAATTTCCCCTCAAATTTCTGCATCAAACACGCACCTATACCTTCCTGACTCGCGTCAGTCACTAAGGTGAACGGTTGACTAAAATCTGAAACTTCAAAACTGGTGGGTTCACCAAAGCGTTCTTAAGCTTCTCAAAAGCTAATTGTTGACTATCACCCCAAACAAAATTAACGTCTTCTCGTAACAAATCTGTCAATGGAGACGCTATTGTAGAAAAATTCCGCACAAAACGGCGAAAGAAACCCGACATACCTAGGAACGAACGAATCTGTTTCCTGGTTTTGGGAACTGGAAAATTCACAATGGCTTTAACTTTCTCATCATTCACTCTGACTCCTCTTTAGAGATAACATGTCCTAAATAGACAATTTTTCTCTTCAGAAACTCACATTTGGCCAATTTGACCTTTAACCCAGCGAACCGTAATCGCTTGAGGACTTCTTTAACACCTTTAGATGTTCTTCAATTGTATCTGTGCATATGAGAATGTCATCCATGTACACAAACACCGACTTTCCTAACAAGCCATGAAGTACTGTGTTAACCAGTCTAGTAAATGTTATTGGGGACCCTTGTAATCCAAAGGCATCCTTTTAAACTCGTAATGTCCCTTTGGTACCGAAAATGCTGTATATTTACGGCTACTCTCACTAAGGGGAACCTGTAAAAACCCTTGCATAAGATCTATAGATGAATATATATTCTTGCCACCGATCTCAACAAACAAATCAGGCAAACAAGCTACAGGATATCTATCTGGGCATGTTTTTCATTCAATTTACGAAAATCTACACAAACTCTGATACTACAGTCTTTCTTAGGAACTGCAAGCAAAGGAAAATTAAACGGAGAATTGGACGGTCTGATAATGCCTTCCGACTCCCACCTCTGAACTTCTTTTTCTACTTCTTCTCTGATCTTAAAGGAATTCGATATGCTGGAATATATATGGGATTTGTACCCTTTTCTAGGCGGATTGAATGTTCTAAAACATCTGTAACTCCTAATTTATCTCCCTTCAAAGCAATGATATCTAGATATTCTTTCAACACTTTCTCTACTTTATCTGAATATTCAGGATAATCAACTTTAGCCAAGTGTTCATGAAGAACTGACTTCTGAACTGTTGCTCCTCGTTAGGAAACATATTCCTGTCTCCACAAAAACTCACTAATTTATGTTCTTCCATTAAACTCTTCAAAATCAATTACATAAGTACCCTTGTGATATTTTTTCACTGAGTCTTGATAGCTAACTAATTCTACTGAAGTCACGCCTGCGACTGAAATTTCATTCACTGACACCGTACTCACAACGTCTTTGAATTTCTCGGTTCCCTCAACAACGCACACTTGAGAAGGAAACTTTTTCTCTTTCAGCGACACTTTAACTAATGTAGGAACTCACGGTTGCAATTCAATATCTTCCAACAAAAATCCTTTGAAAGATCTTTGCGGAATATCTTCACTCTCTAATGACTGTGTTACACATGTCTCCGACTGTGTCTTAGGTTTCTCACAAGTTTTTTTCCTGTGTATATATGGAACAAAACAACCTGACTCACCTATTGTAATCCCCTGAACTCCCGTAAGAATGTTGATGTTATGTCGCATGCAAGAAGGGTGTCCTAGCAAAACAATTTCACCTAAGGCTAATCCTTCTATGACCAAAAATGGTTCTACTATTGTCTTTCTGCCGATACAAAGCGTAAGAAATGACAAACCTAAAATATTCAGTTTCCTCGCTTGTACGTCACACACTGTCTCACTAGTAGGGACTAATTTGCACTCTGGAAACTTCGAGTGAAAAAGGTCAGCATTTACTAAGTTAACTGAGCTACCAGAATCAATGAAAATAGAAATTTCAATGCCATTAGAAAAACCCCTTACAATCGGCCTAGGTTCTAGTGACTCTAAGACCTGATTAGTCATTATCCTATGTCCGTTTTTGAACTTGTCCTGTGAAAATTCTGCTGTTCCTTTGTGTATCTAGAACTTGCATCATGTGGAATTCTCCTGTCATATCTAGAAAAACCACCCCGTGACTTCCCTGAATAATCTCTACTCTTTGTGGCTGGGCAAAATCTCCATCCATGATCTGAAGATTTGCAAGCTGAACAATATCTCACTCTGCAATTTGATTTACTATGTCCTAGTTTATCACAATTAAAACAACGTATCGTTGTGACTGATCTCTCTGGAATTTTCTTCGATTCTACTCGTGCACATGTCTTCGCTGTTGCATCATTTCCCGAATGCGAGGGACTATCATTATTCTGTGGTTTGGAAACCGCAGCAGACATCTTTGCACCTCCTGTACAAAACTACTGTCCAGTGTCGGGCATTTTGATAGATTTTTATTAATCTGTGCAAAAACAAAAGGATTTGTCTGTATCCAGATCAATTCTTTTATCAAAACTATCTACAATTACATCTGGAACCGACGTTAAAAGGCAAGCAAAGTGTAACAATCTTTCAAAATTATCTAAGGAGATATTATTTCCAGTTACCCATGGAGAGCCTGTTATAGATTTCTTTAACTCAACTACTGCATCAAATAAATTTGCACTGTATGTGACCAGTGAATCATTGCCCTTCTTTAATTTAAGAAACTCTCGCAAATTCCGAACTGCACATTCACGTTGAACTCCGCCATAAGTAGCTCGTAGAAATTTCTGCAGTTCATTCCAATTTTTACACCTTCTGAACCGAAACTGCGTGCCCGTTTTCCAATATCTCCTTTATCTAAATCCAGAAATGATTTAGCCTCTGTTAAAGCTTCAGCGCCATTCGTAATTTTCTTGGAATTCAGATAATTGTTCACTGACTCAATGAAAGTTTCTATATTTTGGGTTGGCTTCCCGTCAACTAACCCTTTAAAATTTGTAATTCCCGCACTAACGTTCGTCACTTTATGCACCACAACTGATTGGGATGTGCTTGCTGCATCGTCCGGCATTTTGTGAGTGATTACACGCCCTGAGCGTAACAAAAAAAAAAAGAAAACCTAAATGGAACACTAGAGAAAGGCAAAAGTTACCCCCTCTAAAAGAAGAACAGAAAACTGAGTTCTAAACTTACGAGAATGGGGTTCTTACCAATTTTGAAACAGAAAATGGGGTAGTACCAATTTGAAATCTCTCGGAGCTTGCTAACCTGTGACGTCACCATCTCGAAGACGAAGCAAAAAAAAAACAAGCGTGATTTTTGTTGAATCACCACTTTGCGTAATTAACTCACAATCGCCACTATTCACACTTATTTGGGTATTTTGTTAACCCCAAAATTGCTCTAGAGATCATCCAGATCTATTTCACAACTCCCCACTCCCAGTACTCGAATATAAACGGAAAAAAAAAAAGGTTCCCCGTTACACACACGTAATCACGACCTTATCGCAGTCATTCTTAAGACTGACTGGTCGCTTCTGCTCTTGAGGCTAGTCTGTGCCTTGGGCATCAACGTTATCAATTAGTCTATTAATAATCTCCCTATTTCGCCAACATTTAAAATTAAAAGACACCCGCTGAGACCATTTATTTTTTACACTGCTGCCACCATTTAACATCTGTTACAGCTGGGGAACAGAATCAACACTTTTTTTGAAGTGTTTGTAAGCGTGATCTAACGATCTAATCTTCAGGAAGAAGCGTGAACGCTCAAAAGGTTCAACATCCTATTTTGATCTCACTCTCTCTCTCTTTTTCCCTCTCTCTCTCTCTCTCTCTCTCTCTCTCTCTCTCTCTCTCTCATCGTTTTCCTCACCCACCGAATCTCACTCATTCTCACCAAATCAATTAAATGGACCATTTAAAGAAACACAATAGTTTCTACAAAAAATAGGTTTATTATTCAAATAACCCAACAAGAAATGAATAAAACAAAGCAAAGATTAAAATGCATAATAAATGAATTATCGAGTCAGATAACTAAACTCTAAACTGTAAAACACTTCTGATTAAAGAAGTCTCATTATGGCTAATAGCCTGAAAATATCCAAATCTCACATACTCCCAAATCAATAACTAAAGTCATGTCAAAAAAAAAAAGTCTACCACATGTGACATTGCAAATGACAGTCCATATGTCCTCTTTATCAAACCACCAGCTATTTCCTGTCCACAGACATCTGTCGGAAGAATTAAATATGATAGAAAACTCCCAAAAATATATGAAATACAAAACACAATAATGGAAAGTGTAAAATGCATAGCCAAGATATGGCAAACGTAACATAACAAAATAATAATATAAAAGAGGTATGAATATTCATATTAAATTTCCCACACCAGTTCAAAAGTTCATAATGATTAGAAAGTCATGGTAAAAATCACAAGTTCAATTTTCTCCCATAAAAACAGAGATTTGAGACTCTACCTTATCTGCCGATTTTCAAAGCCTGGAACCACTCCAAAGTTATGACTGACAGCTGCAGTTCTATCACGTTAATGAATGATCAAACTCACTTTTAGGGCAGATTTTGGCATAATCTAGATCAAATTAACGCACGTACTCACGAATATACATAACGCTTCGGAGATCACCTGACTCTCAATATTGCTGAGCTTCAAATAAATTTGCTGAAGGAATCAAACTATGCACTGTTTCAGCAATCTCGCATCGAATCTCTCGACCCAGTTCCATCTGACTCCATAAACCTTTCATAACATCTTAAAGCATTGAAGCTATGAAATGCATATATGTGTCCTTTAAATATATATATTTTATAAATATATATATATATATATATATATATATATATATATATATATATATATATATATATATATATATATATATATATATATATATATATATATATATATTGTCACAAACTGAAGTGTCTTGGCTAGTGAGAAATTGAAACAAAGTTTATATTGATGATGCCATAAAACCAAGAAATAAATCAGTATATTTATGAGCAAAAGGAAAAGTTATTTGAAAACTTACCTTAGGTTTTCCTGGATTTACAATTGAATGAGGGAAGGTCGCCATTTGGGAATTAGAATTCTTTTACAAATTTACAGGGGTTTATTTACAGAGACTTCAGCAAGTAAACAATGAGACAACAAAAAAACATGATAACTAATGGGCAGACTCATTAATAGGACACATGGAACAATAATGCAGTGATTGGCAACAAGCAAATAAAGTTGAATAATAATGGGGCCAAAAAGCAATACAATCAGTACAGTGATAATAACAACATTTAGTCTTGCCTGATTACACGAAACAGTCTCAGAAAATGCAAATGATGGAACTCCAGGATGGGAGAACAATTCATATGAACATTTTCGGGCCACAAAAAATTGTAATAAAAATGACGACCAGGAATTTTCAGGATTTTGGGGGCAGACTAGATACTGGAGTATGGATACGATTGACCGCTTGTCTCTCCCGAAAGAGACGTCCCAGATTAACCACGGAGACACACTGAAGGGAATGGAATCCCCCTTATAAATGGGGATACTCTACACACTTAAATATTAACCACTGTTGTCAATGCTATACAAAAGCCAATAAAAGAAAAAAAAGGTAAGGAGAGAATGTACAAGAGAACGTTTGTTTCCCTTTCTGTTCCACTCATCGGTATTCCGCTGTTTGTATGAAAATAATTTGTTTCAAATTGCAATGCTTCTAAAAAATTTATGAACTCTTAAAAAAGAATAGATAGTGTTTCACCAGAGAGATCCTCTATTGTTCGTAAAAAATTTAAACTTGTTGATGTTACATGAAGAACTAAATTTGAATTCGTGAGGGTAAGGTCATGTTATTACTAAACAAATGTCATATCACAGCTTTCCTTTACAATTATACATATGTTCGGTCTTTCACTCTGTCAGAAATTTTAGACACCAATTTCGAAATTGCGGTCGGTGGAATATAGCGGATATACTGAATCCTTTAAAACTGTGGCATTGGATAACAGTGGATACACTGAATCCTTCCTTTAACCGTAAGAAGGGGTAGAGGAAACGTATCTATCTTTCGTTTTACGCCAAAAAAAAAGAAATTTATTTGTATCTATAATCTAAAAAGTACATAAAAAAATATCACTTGGAACATTCAGCTCAGAACCGAAACAGAATTGTGTACCTGTGGAGAATTCAAATTTTGTGGGTAAATAAAAAAGTATCTGAATTCATGAATGCCGGGTTCGTGTTAATCCAGAAGAAAAAATAAGATAAGAAAAGAAGAGAGAGAAATAGAGAGAGATTAGAGAGAGAGAGAGAGAGAGAGAGAATTCCATTTCTCCATTCAGCCTTGCTGATGGATATTTTGGCAACAGGTAGACCAGAGGCGATATTGCAGCTCCTTTTACGAGATATGCTGAGTTTTAAAATCTTTGGCAAAAGTATTAAAGTCATAAAGCTGCGTACGTAAACATTTTGCGTGTATAAATTTTATTCTGAAGATTTGTTTAATATCTGCCGATTTCCAGAGAGGCAAATTCTGTCTTAATCCAAAGGTTTCGTTGACTGCAGATCTTTCCGAAATGAATGGCAGAAATTCTTAAAATCACGAGTTAAGTTTTCCTGAGCGTTCATACAAAGACAACCTAAGTTTTATCGTCGTCACATTAAAGTAAAAATGACCAGTGTCTGCTGACCAACACTATCTGCCTATGGTTTCATACTCTTCACAGAAGAACCTTTGGTTCAACTAAGCCACTGGCATCATAAGGCAAACTTTCTTCTAATTTAAATCGGCAAAGTTCAATAAGCATTAGCATCCTTTCCCAATTTGGCTGTGGACAAAATTCCATCTTTATGAGCAGAAGTTTGTAACTGCCGTTACGTGACAACTGACTGATTCTAAAATGCAACTATACTGGATAAATACTGATAATAAATATCATAAATGACAATAAATAGGATGATGGTTATGGTGGTAAACATTTAAAAAATAGTTACTGCGTCGATAATGCTTTATGAAGATAAAAATAAAATGTTTATTACTCTTGTCAAACCAGAAGAGAGAGAGAGAGAGAGAGAGAGAGAGAGAGATAAAGAGAATATTTCAAAGGAACATCAGACATAGTTAACTGAAATCAATTGAATTAAATCTTCCTGAATTTCACCGATCTGTCCTTTATCAATAAACCTTTGATCAGACTAAACGTAAGCCTTTTATACTTCAAACCATGGCTGAAAGTACTAGGAAAATTATATCCAGCAAACTCCATTAAGTTTTTCAGGTGCTTTTCCCATAATTTAGGCATTCCAGTATCGTTAGTGAAGAAAAAGAAATCATATTTATCTGTCAAGCATTCAACATCAGGAAATTTACAGCCATGTAATAAATAATTCTGCCAAATATAGGTCCGAATACTTTTCAATTTTGTAAAACACTATTGCTATGACAGTGCAATACCTTTAATCAAAACTAACTAAAACCAAATGATGTAATGGAAAGGGCCATATAGTGGAGCCTCTTCTTTACTCTCGAAACGTAGATGATAATCGTTTTTCTTTTTAAACAAAAAACCGATTCTGACCGATTTCTTGATTTTGCCAATGCCTGTCATAGTAGCATCAGTTTTACCTTGGAGAATTAACAGGATTCTAAACTTTTTTTAGATATTTTGATTTTCAAAGAAAATGACCGTTTCAATACTGCTGTTTTTAGAAAAAGAACGTTTACTGGTCTTGGGTCAAACTTTTATAGCTCCTGCTTTTTTTAATTTCAAACTTAACTCTGTCCACACTCTCATATGAAACACCGTGCTTTAACTCTCACTTCTAATTGGGCCCTTTTCATGAAGAAATCCTTTTCGTACAACAATACTTTAATAATAATTACATTTCCACACAAAACATTCTATAGAATTCTTTCCAGACTACTGAACAAATCATTCAGCCCTACAGTAAACTTTAATGTCCCTAAACTCCCTATATACGCCGTTTTCCATTTTCACATGATGATAGCTTTAGAGGGGATTTCATTAGGATCGTTCAGAAGTACTTTGGGGCCATTGACATCAAACTCATCCCGAAAAATCCAAAGACAATCGGCTCACTCTTCGGGTTTAAAGATCGGCTCTGCCCAATTGATGTCGTCTGGTGTTGTTTATGAATATACTTGTCCCAGATGTAGTCTGGGAACATATGTTGGATCCACCAGGCGGCTTCTCAGGGTCAGAGCCGACTCTTTAAGGGGGTGAGCTATAGAACTGGATGCCGACTCTCCAATCCAGAGCTATCCTCCATAAGAAATCATTAACCAAGTGCAAAAAACAGATAAATTATGATGATTTTAAAGTTATTGGCCAAACACAGAACCAACAGAAACTGCAGATACTTGAGTCTTTAAATATTAAACTGCGGGTTCCTCATTAAACACGCAAACTACCTAATTCCACTGTTTTGCCATAGATCATTACTATTTGTAACTCTGATCTTTTGTTTTGTTTTTCTGTATATATTTTTCTTTTACTGTTAGTGTGGTTCTGTCGTTTGCATTGTAAGGTGAGCGTCTTCTGCCTTTTTTTTTATATAAGTATATTACTGTCTTTGTTTGTTTCTCCATTATTGAAAAAAAAATTTTTAAAATTAAAATTTGACAATTTTTTTTTATTTATTTATTTGGAGGGTTTTGTGATTTTGCTATTTTTAATGTGCTCTTCTGTAACCATATGTGTCCGTGTGTAACGTGATTTTAAGCTTTGTGTGTATGTATTTAAGTGTGCTCTTGTGTATGTAATTTTGAACAGCCTTTATAGATTTTTAGTGAGTAATGTCTTAACGTAATTCAGTTTTAGCCGTTCAGTACTTTTATTAATTTATTTCATTTTCCATAGAATTTCCCTGATGATGTGATTATGAATCACGAAATGGAAGCAATAAAGGAAGTGTGAATCTCCAGAGTATTCCTGCCCTTGACTACAATATTATATATCGATATATATATATTTATATATATATATATATATATATATATATATATATATATATATATATATATATATATATATATATATATATATATATATATATATATATATATATATATATATATATGTATATATATATATATATATATAAATATATATATGATATATATATACATATTTTTTTTTTTTTTTTTTTTTTTTTTTTTGGGTGTTTAAAGGACGCATTACATTTATTTTCTGGATGTGCTATCTCTTTTACCAGTGTTCACTCTCTATTTTCTAATCTTTATCATTTAGGAATAATAATAATAATAATAATAATAATAATAATAATAATAATAAATAATAATAAATGAGGATATGAAATGATAGTAAACGATCAGGCAAAGATCCTCTGGGACTATGGTAAAAGAACAGATGGGGTGACACGTGCCAATAGACCAGACGTGACGTTGATTGACATAATCAAGAAGAAAGTATCACTATCAATGATGTAGCTTTACCAAATGACAAGAGATGAGGAAGAAAAGAAAAATTAGGACCAGCTGTATCAAGACTTGAAAATCGAAAATAAGAACGATATGGGATATGCAAGACAAATCCAACTGATACCCATAGTCATAGGAACACTAGGCACGATCCCAAGATCCTGAAAGGAACCTGGAGAAGCTAGATGCACAAAGTAGCTTCAGCACTCATTTAGAAAGTGCTACTAGAAACAGCGCATATAGTGAGAGAATGATGGGATCGATTAATTAAAGAAGGCAGGATGCAACCTGGAAACCCCATACTATAAAAATCACCCAGTAGAATAGGATGACTATATGATAGATCAAAAAAAAATAATAAAAAAAAAATAAATAAATAATATAAAATAAATATAAATAAATAAAATAATAATAATATTAATAATAATAATAATAATAATAATAATAATAAAAATAATATATTTTAATACAGATATTATTATTATAATAATTAAATAATAAACAATTAATCGTGAGAAACATATATTGTAATAATAGATACAGTTATATAGCATGTTTATATTAATATGTATAAAATACATTGTTTTTTTGAACACTTGAACGGAATAACCTCAATGTGTCAACGTTAACACTGATTAAGGAAGAAAATTTCTGAAATTTCAAAAGCATTTTGCTTGTTTAAGAAGAATAGTAGTTATACTATATAATTGTGGATCTTGTCTTATTCACGGATATTATTATTATTATTAAAATATTTTATATGATTATTATTATTATCCCATGTTTTATCAAAGTACAATAATGAATCTTCACTTTGACTTTTGTCTTTTTATAGATAAAAGACAATGAGATTATAAATAGATAAAAAATCACAATAATTTTTTAATATCAGTGATTGCAAAGCATAGTGAAAAGTAATAATGTAACAATTTTCATTTAGAAAATTCTCACCCAAACATTCTTAAAACAAACTATTTATTCATTTATTTGTTTTTGATGAATGTTTAGTGTTCCTCTTGATTAATCTTGACATCTGAAAACTTGAAGTTTAGTTGTCAAATTTGAATAAAAAAATTCTAAAGCCAATAAGACATTTTAGTTAAATGAATAAATTTCTAAAGTTAACATTTTACATTTACAAATGCGTCGAAGTTTCTTCTGGCGCAAACTCTTTTCTGTACAGCCGTAAAATCAATTTTTGAAAATAGATCTATCGTTTCGGTGGTCATAAAGAAATCTGCATGAGCTTTCCTCGAAACAAATCCGTGATTCGTCACAATTTCAATGCATGTTGCGAATTCATTACCAGAAACACGATCATAAAATTTTAAAATTAAATAAAATGTTTACAAGGTAGAAGGGCTGTCAATTTAATATATTTGATGATTGAAGGGTGGATGATCAACATACAAGTTTTTGTCTTTCGAAATAAATCAGTAGATTTTAAGATCTGACAGGCGGACAAAAAAGTGCGGACACAAGAAAATGACGGACGGGCAGACAAAGCCCAGCCATCCCAATAGTTTTGCAAAAATAATAAAAAACCCTGAGGCTGGAGAAGAGGGCTGCAATTTGATAAGTTTGACGATTGGAGGGTGGATGATCAACATACCAATTTGCATTTCTAGCATCCTCAGTAGTTTTAATGGGAGCTGAGGTCAGACAGGAAAAGTAGATGGACAGCCAAATAGTCTCAATAGTTTTCTTTTGGAAAACTGAAACTTAATTTGGCCTCAAATGAGAATGACTTTAAATATAAAGATCAATTCTATTAATTATTAAATATTGAGAAGAGAGAGAGAGACATTAGAGAGAAGATAGAGAGAGACTGAAAAGAAAAATAAGAAATGAACTAAAATAAAAGAATAGAAAACCAATTATATAATTTATAAATATGGATCATTAAAATAAATAGTCAGTTTACCAACTGTCAGCATAAATCAATTTCTAACATAACTTCAGTGACAGATTAAACTCCTAAATAAATATCATGATTTTCATTTTGAAGTATCAAGGATCGTCATCAGTAAGTGAGAAACTGAATGATTTCGCATCTCACGTTGTAAACATCAAAGATGCTTTTGTTTTAAGAGCCTTGATGGAATCATTAGGAAAGCAGTTTATTATTTATAATCAATTATTTAGTTATTATCATATTATTATTATTATTTTATTATAAATTATTATTATTATTATTATCAACGAAATAAAATCATGTAAAATCTCTTGTTTTAATTGTTTAATTTAAAATAAAATTTCACAAAAAAAGGACCTTGCATATTTGTCATATCCGGATGAATAATGATTATTAAATTTTTAATTTCATTTCAAATGGTTGTATGAATCAATATAAGTCAGGAGTATTGGGATGGAGTATGAAACGTCATAAGTTAGAAAAGGCAAAAAATAAAAAACTAGATCTCTCATTAAACTGTCACTTGACAAAGATGGTCATATTCGGAAGTTTATAAAACAGATATTGATTTTTTAAAAGACAATCATAACTATAGACTTGGGTTTCAATTACTTTGGTTTGATCCAAAATTTGATTTTTATTACAGAACTGTTTCTTTCTGTTTAAGAGATGCAAAACCTGAGAATAAAACAAGCACATATAACGTATCTTTATTACTTTATCCCTCTGAAAACATAAAGATAGTTTACAGAAGATGAACCTAATCGTTTGACTACCACTAAATCTTTAAAAAACATCATTACAGAATAACATTATTTACTTGACATTTCACAGAATTATGACGAAATAACAAAAAGAAACTGCATCTATATTCTTTTCAAAAGATAAATTAACAAATAAATGTCTCCTAAATATGCAACTAAATCGTTTTCACTTCTGCAGCGTAAATGACAAAGAACGACTCATTATGGTCTCCTCCACAGATATTTCTGCCATGACTTTTTCGTAAATAATGCATTTTCTTATTTTATGAAGGCTCAGACACCTAGCTGAAAACCATTTAACAAATAAAGAAATAATCGATATATTGGATATATTTAGGCAAGATATTTTTTATTTATGATTACAAAAACTTTGATCAAAACAGCCTTACAAATGATTCAAAACACCAATCAGTGAGCTACAAGGACAGTCCTTTAAGATGACCCATTAAGATTAGGGGACTGAATGAGAATCTTGTGTTCCATGAGCCAACTCCTTCATTGTTCCTGAATAAATGCTGTGTGACGCCAACGATGTTCGTTGGCGCTAGACGATTGACTCAGAATTGCTCGAAGTGACGTTCTAGGATTTTGTCTTCAATGTTGTTTAGAGAAATGACTTATTTTGTTTTTACTAAATTGCCCCATTACAGTAATTTGTATGATGAAATAGAGTGAAAATTATAATTTTATAATTAGTTATGCATTTCCTTTATAATAATGAAAAATGGAGTAAAGTTGAGCAGCAACAAACGGTTTTATAATCTTCCTCCATATTTCTATTAAGAGTTTACCCGTTATTTGAGCCAAAGCTATAAATATTGAACTTTTCATCACTCCTAAAAGGAGAATTTATTTCTAATAACTCTCCTCTTTATCAATTGTTAACAATGATTTTTAAATTTAAAAACATATTTTGACTAATTACGGAGGAAAAATACAAGTTGAGTTATTAGAGAAATCAGCTAATGCTAAAAATACACACAAAATATAGAAAATAGATGTATGGAGAAAGAATGTTTAATTATCAGAAAAAAAATTATGATAATTGTCCATTATACGAAAATCCAGACTGGCGGAATAATTGAGCAAATAAAAAAATTCCATTTACGTAAACGGTAATAAATAGCAGAGTCTATAAAGCATTATAAAGAGAAATTATAATGAATGTTAGAAGAGATAATTATATATACATAAAGATAAAACATACACAACACACACAATAATCAACACAATCACGCTTGAAATAAAAATAAATGTCTGACTCACGTCAGGTTAAACCTCAGGAAATCCAATTGGTATTTATTAATGCAAGGGCGCTGTTACTAAGCCATACAAGCTTTAAAAGTGGTTGGAAACTGAGCGCCATGCATACAAGAAATTACCTGGGCTAACTGACTGTTTTAAACCAGAATGTTTTCCTGCAATTACAGTCGTTACTCAGCAATGACCACAATATATATAAATATATATATAGAGATATATGTTAGAGATATATAGATAGAGATATATATATATATTATATTATATATATTATATATATATATATATATATAATGAGATAATATTGGCACATAAACACAATATATATACAATATATATATATATATTATAAAGCAGTTACTTTTACCAGATAATTCCTTGTAATTCAGTAATAGCTACATTGCAGCAGCGGGTAAATGTGTTCTAAGAGCAGTGCTTTTTGATTATTTATCTCTACAAAGCCTTAAGATCCAAGTGCAATCAAATCTTGAAGATGACATTCATAATATCTTCATTTTATTTGTTCAATTGCATCTTCTCTTTGTAGTGATAATGTGGTTTCAAAAAAATCTCTGATGATTAAGTGATTCTTTTTATCAGAGGCATTGTAAACTCATTACAATCACACACATGACACACACACACACACACACTCACACAGCACAATGCTATATATATATATATATATATATATAGTTATATACTTCCTCCTGGTTAATTTAGGTATATATAATATGAAACATTTATCCATTATATATATCCATTTCCTATATATACAAAATCATTTATGTTATATATATATTTATATATATATATATATATTATATATATAAATATATTATTAGATAGGGTGCAAGAAATATATATATTTTATATATATATAATAAGACAATATATTTTCCTAATCTTACCATATAAAGATCTTAGTATACACAAATATACATAACCACTCTATATAATATTATAGACTTGGTATATATATATATTTATATATATATATATATATATTCAGAGACAGACACACATGCATATACAGGTATATATATATATATATATTTATATATATATATATTGATATATATATATATATAAGGACATTATATTATATATATATTTAATAATATATAAATATCCAGTACCATTATATAATGAAATATATAAGTTTGAGAATATTTATATAGCATATATATATTACTATATATATAGAAAATATATATATATTATATATAGGACAAAGAGACATACATCGCATCCATTAGATATGAGAGGCATATATCCTGTTTTCTCTTTATATATATATTAGGATATATATATATATTATATATATGCATTATACTCTTTATATAAGAGGGCAAACAAAATGTTGATTGAGAGTTGTCTGTTGTCACAGCTTATAAGTTTACAATATAATCAATATATTTTTGTATAATTGAGACGCGAAGGTTTGCTGCATTCAGTCTTTATTGTTTTATAATCTGGTTTACATTACCTAAAAAATATCCAAAAGCATCATCCGGAATTATCATTGTGAAAAAAGATTGTACAAAGAGTTTCAAATCTTATAAATCATCATATTATGACAGAGAAAGGTGCCTCGCCTCTCAGGAATTGTGTTCATTTAGAATTAATTTGTTCATTTACAGCACTCAAATCCAATTAACACATCTCAAAACATACACTGGTTTTATTATTTTAAGAAACATCAAAATGAAACAATCTCAAACCACTCTCATAAGAATAACTTCTCTGCAGGTTCATTAATTATGGTCAACAGAGAATCGCGAAGACTCTGAAGTTAATTCTCAAGGCAAGAATGAGTTGAAGCAGACAAAAAAAAGGAATTATTTGAAAATAACTAGCATTAATTACGGCAGGAATATAAAGGCCAGTTGGAATCAAAAGTGCTCCGGGTCATTGTGAACAGATATTTATGACGGAAACCATGGTTCGCATACCAATGATAATTTCAGTCTGTCTCTATAACAACATATATATCATTATCAGTCTTTTGTTTTTTATGGAATTAATTCCAAGTACCTAAGCTTCAATACTCTCGATAGTTATTGCCATCTTTAGAATGTTGCACCTTCAATTTGTTTATAAGTGTGTCTTCAATAAAAGCTTATTTTATAGCTTCATAATGTAATGCAATTTTTTCAACAAATTTACAAGGTACCGCGACTACTGATGTCTTCCTGATAAGTGTTTTGTTATAAAGGGCAGACTTCAAAAAATGTTGGTACCACGTCCACTGAACCATGAAATTTCAACACCTGTGAGGTATCCAAAAGGGGTGACAGCTGTCAGTGTACTGCCAAAATTTTTCACAAGTATTGCAATGCCTGATGTCCAAATGGCGTGTTAACAAAATCTTTGCCGGGTAGATGAAAAGATTTTTTTCTTTTAGACAACCGAAAACAGCGACCAGAAATGCATCGATTCTCAACATTCTCCTCCTGACGTTAAGTCCTGTTGAAAACTTGTAAATCTAAAGTTTGCATTTAATAATAGGTCGTTATACAAGAATAAGTTGCACAGATGTTTTTAGATTATCATCGACATAAATTTGATATATTTTAAACGAAATACCTAGTTCCTTTTAATGAAACTCCTTCCACCAATTTTTACGCAATTTATTTTTTTTTTTGCCCATCTAACATTTCTTTCAGTTTAAAAGCCCATAGAATTCTATTTTTCAAAAAGCCAAATGGTTTCATTGAGACCTTCCCTCCTCCAGAAATACCTTCCAAATTGTTGATAATAAGCGCAGGGAAAGTCAGGAGCAGAAAAATTGTTGAAGATTAAGACTATCCTTATTTGCTTCCAAAGTTCCTACTTCACTGGTAACCGTAAAATGTTTTAAGGATGCTCGATTCTTCCAAAAATTCTCATAATTTTATTTTCCCTACCCAAATCTCTTTTAATGTCCCATCATGACCAGTTTTGTTTTGATAAATAATCTTAATAATTCACCCATTAAAATAATAATAATAATAATAAAATAATTTAATCTGGAAAATAATTTGACATTTAGGAATCTTAATCTAGTTTAATGAATTAGAAAGAGGCAGTAGCTTCTTAAACGTCAAGAAATTATTTGAGCTGATGTGTGAAACTGTGTAGATCTTGTGTGTGGGTCATTGATATCTGCAGGGATCCAGTGAAAGAGATTTTTTCATCATGTTTATTGGAAGATCACCCGCTAAAATAAAAATCAGACTTTCTGGAAGAAGTTGGTAAATCTTCAGGGAAGCTTCAGTTTCCAATATTGAAGAGATAAAATACTGCCTCGTTTCTTTCTAGGTTTCAGAACTCCTTTGATTTAGTAAGGCTGAAGATACTTCCTCTGGGACAATAAGCCTGTTGGCGATTTAACCTAATTTTAATTCTTAAATATCCTCCAAAATATTGCTAAAAAAAGTTTTCAAGGCAATGCATTTTCAGGGTTACTGGAATGTTTGAATTTCTGAATACTTTGGTAAAACAGATGTGTTATTTATCTAGAAACCTCTAAAATGTATTTGAAGACAAGAATTAAAACCCTGACATTCTTGTGATGTTACTCTTTAGTTTCTAATATACTTTTCTAAGATATTCTACTATCTCCTTTTAGGAACCAAATGGAAGAACAATTATTTCTAACATATTTAGTATAACTCATGTCCAAACCTTGTGTACTACATGAAAAAGATTTTCAAACATTGTCACTTGCTGGGTAACGTGACCTTCTGTATTCTGGATGAGGGTTCGATCTCCCTCTCTCTCAGAAGTTCTTCATATTCTTCCATTTGGATTTAGTGCATGTGTGTGTGTGTATCTAAAGTCTGTGAAGAAATTAACCAATAATGCTTTGAGGATTTATAATCCAAATAGGTTATTTTCATTTCATGAGTCAAATGATGTCATGAATATATTCTTCTTACTTAAAAAAAAAAAACCTATATCATTTAGTGCTGACTTGAAAATGGTTCATAATGGATACAGGTAAGCAATATTTTGATCATGCCATTAAAATAAATTATGGAACATTGCGAGAGTCATTATTAGACTGACCCAGAGTGGTTAGTGATGAATGCTGTTCATTTATTACAGTTTTTTTTTTTCTTTAATTTTGGTTTTGCAACGTATATTATTATGTTTCCTCTATTATTATTTAATAACTAGTCCCCCGTTTTATTATGAAATAAATATCATTACCTCAGATAAGGTTTAAAAATTGAGAATAAAATAAGTTCCCAGGATTGGTTAAAGTTAACATTAAATGACTCAGCTAAGGTTATGCTTTGGGTTTTTCTGTTTAAACGTACCAAGTTTAATATTAAATACTAATGATGGTTTTAAATGAAACTTGTGAAATTATCTATTGGGTGAAAATACAGAAGATTATTAAAGGTTATTGTCATTTGCTTGAAATAAACCTATTTAGAAGGCAGTGGCACAAATCATAGACATTGTTTCCTCCAGAAGAGGACTGCCCTTTGTTCCTCTAATTTAAAATAACAAATGCAAGAAATGGAGATAAATTATAGGTCGTTTTCACAACTGGCTGTAACTGTAGACAAAGAGCTGTATCTTCAGTAATCATAAAGGGAATTTGATGCCAAACCAAAGTATGACAATTCATGTGTTATCAAACAGGTCAGAGGAAGCTGTGATGCAAATGATTCACTTTCAGATTTGAAATTGCAGTTGACGATTATCAAATGCTTGCAGTCACTAACTGTTTTTTTTTCGTTTATATTAATTTTTAAATTAATTTTTATATTATATTTTTTACATAAAGGCATAATAATGGATTGATACACATACATCCATAACAACTCCTGCAACTGCAATCAGTTATAAATCATGACATTCATTGAGTGATATATATCTATATATATATATATATATATATATATATATATATATATATATATATATATATATATATATATATATATATATATATATATATATATTTTCATGATGTTGCCTTGTAATACGTATATCCTCCTATAATTTTGACATATTTACTTTTTCATGTGTTATGTTTAATGATAATGGTTGTTGAAGTGTCATATTTAGTTTGACATCAGATCTCAAAAGTACTAATGATTACTTGATAGCGTAATTTAGAATTGTTATTATAATTTTAATAGTAACGTAATTTAGAACGAATATCTTTCTTGGTAAAAGCGTAGTATGTGAACACGTGTGTTGTCCAGGAAGGCTTGTTTCATTTCAGTTGTCATCAGTTGAGATAAGAGGAACGCTTTGTTTTGGGTTAGCGATGACAGATTTGCAAAACAAACGCCAATTCGTCCCATACGGGCTCAAGACGAGTGATTTCATGTTGTTGCATGCATTGTTTGAGTCACGTTCGCCACTTTGAGAGAAAGAATACGTGTCCTGATCAATTACGTCATGTTTTGTAAGATGCGTTCAAAACGTTTTGCTGGGATGACGTAACTTTCCTTCTAGAAGCTTCTCCATTGTATCTCGCACCCAAAACGCTTTAATGACGTCACCTCCCTGCTTCTAGAACTTTTGTATCTCGTACCCAAAATGCTTTAATGACATCATGTAATTGTTTCACGTATTACTGGAATCCTAAAATTTGTTTCATTCTGATTTCTGAGACCAGTCGATTTGGTTCCATCTCTCTCTCTCTCTCTCTCTCTCTCTCTCTCTCTCTCTCTCTCATTCCTAATTAGGAAGAGATTACTTTTAACGTAAATTTTTGTGGTCACTTTTAACATTAACTTTTGAGATCTGAATTTAGCAAAGTTATTTAGTTCGTAACGGCGCCTGGTAAAAAAGTGTGTATTGTGTAACGCAGCTGCAGCAAGTGATTTACAGAGGTTTTCACAAGTTGTGTAAGGTAACGTGAAATTTTACTTATTGATACCATGGTATGATAAGTTAGGAGGTTATGGTGTGATAAGTTAGGAAATTTTGAACAAGTGAAATCATTATTGATAAATCTTACGTGTATTTTTGTGTGTTTTTCTATTTACAATTTCTTTATATTTTCACATTTTTTATGTTTGTGATGTAACATTTATTTACATAGCATTGTAAATATTTCTTGGTAATTTAACATTGCATACTTAATTTAACATTGCAGACTTTGCATACTTAATTTAACATTGCATACTTAATTTAACATTGCATACTTAATTTAACATTGCATACTTGATTTCATTTATTGAGATTTTCTTTTTAAATCTTGAGTAATTCTTGATAGTTTAAATCTTGCTTGATTAATTTAAATTCCTGATAAAGTTTTTTGTGAATTAGTTTTGTTTCATAATTTAATTCAAGAATTCATTGAGTTTTGTGTTATTTTCAACTAATAGTAAATTTTTCAGATTGTGAATTCTAATTAATTGTGAATTCTAGTTATAAACTTTGAATCTGAAAATAAATTTTTGTATTTAACATTTTTAGAAAAACAGTGTTTCATTTATTGATCACCAGTGAATAGGATTGATTTGTGTGCATAAGGCAAAGTGATAAACATGTTTTGTTCTTTTAGTTTTGCTAAAGTGAATTAAGACCAGGGAAACAGTTAGAGTTTTTTGATGGAGTGATGCCCTTTTACTCTAGAAGATTTCTAGTTTAATTTTTTTATACCTCACACATATTCTGACGAACTTAGTTTGATTTTTCAAGTGATTGATAAATAAGTTTTTTCTTAAGGGATCACTGTTACCTTTAGAGTACTCAGTCGTAACAATTAATGTTATGAGAGTTCAGGTATCTGGCTGAAGTGAGGTATATTTTTGAATCTTGAGATTAGTTGTGTAATAACCAGGTACTTGATACGCATCGTGACATAATATTGTTTGGTGCCCAGAGACCCGTGGAACAAAACAAAATATCACTCTGGTTTATGGTTTATACTGGTGGTGTTAGGGATATATTTTGATAGGAGAGTGACCACATAGTTATTTTTGCTTTGTATTGTGAATTATTTAGTTGAGTAACTTAGAGAAAATGGCTCTGTTCAATGTTCAGAGGTTTTTAGCAGCTCCTTCCATCCAAGAGTTATCTGAATCCAACCTGACTAAGGCACAGTGGATTGCTTTAGCAGTAGCATGTGGGGGTAATGTGTCTAGTGGTATGATTAAGGCACAAATCAAATATATTGCAATCCAAGCGTTGATGGACTCTGGTAAAGTAGATGAAGAGTTAGGAGAGGCACAGGAATTGTTGAATGCAGCTGAGGCAGAATTTACAGATAAACATGAGCAAAAGAAAGAGAAAAGTGATGCAGAAGCAGAACTTAGACGTATAAAAGCAGAAGAAAATTTAATTAAGCTGAGGATACAGGCTGAAAGAGAGAAAATGCAAGCAGAAAGAGAAAGAGAAGATAGAGAGAAAAGAGAAAGAAAGGAAAGAGAAGAAGAAAAAGCAGCAGAAGAAGAAAGAGAAAGAGCAAAAGAGGAGAGAGAAAGAGCAAGACATGAAAGGGAGATGGAGTTAATAAAAGCTCGATCCACATTACCTGTAATACCGTCTAACCCTACTCAAGGTAATTCAGACCCTGTATTTGATGTAGTAAGAGTGCAGAAATTAATTCCGAAATTTACAGAAGAAGCCCCAGATGAGTTTTTGATCACTTTGAAAAAGTAGCTTCAGGTATGGGATGGCCAGAGGATAAATGGTCTGTCTTGTTACAGAGTGTTCTCATTGGTAAAGGAAGAAGTGCCTATTTAGCCTTATCAGCTGATCAGTGTAAAGAGTACAAGGTACTCAAACATAATGTGCTACAAGTTTACCAGATGACCCCTGAATATTATAATGAAAGATTCAGATCTTTGAGAAAGGATGACAAGATAACTTTCTTGGATTATGCTTACAAAGTAAGAAGATGTTTTAAACGATGGTTGGAGGCTGCTAAAGTTAAATCTATGGACGAACTTGAGGAGTTAGTAGTTCTAGAACAATATCTTAGAGGAATTCCTGAACACATAAGAGCCTATTTAAAGAGAGAGAGGTTAAAAAACTTGACAAAGCTGCTACATTGAGTGAAGATTTTAATATAATTTCTAGCAAAAGAAATTATAATGTCAAATACCAGAACCAACAACGCACAGGTTTCAGATCTCATCCAAATTTCAGGAACATTACAACTGGAAATCCTTCTAGTGGCTATGCCAATACAAAGTCAGGTAACACCCCTCAGCAATTAAATGTTAAATCCTCATCATCCAGTCAGTTTTCAAGACAGATACAGAAGACTAATGTTGTCTGCTACAAGTGTGGAAGAGTAGGACACTACAGTCGAGATTGTTATCAGACACAACAGCAGACCAAACCAGTTGGTCAAGTGGTTAAAGGTAACCAGGTGAAGCAAACTACAAAGAGCAGTGTGGGAAGAGACTGAGACTAAACAAGCGGAGTGTTTAGCAACCAGTGGAAATGTAACTGCAAGCAGTGAGTGGCTGAGCAGCTTGGAGGCTTTTAAGCCATATATCTATGAAGGTACGCTGACAACTCAAGGAGGAAGTGTGCAGGTACCAGTCAAGGTATTACGTGATACGGGGAGTAACCATAGTGTGGTAGTTCGTGGTGCTCACCCACAGTTGGAGAAGAATCTCACTGGAGATTCAGTTATTTTGAAGGGTATAGGAGGAGAAGAGGTAACTCCTATATGCCGCTTGCATTTGTCCTGTGAATTGGTGACAGGAAATGTTGATTTTGCTGTAAAGGACTCACTAGCTGTTGAAGGTGTACATGTTTTACTGGGTAATGAAGTTGGTAGTGTACCATTTGTTCCTTGTCCTATAGTGACAGACAAACCGTTAAGGGTTAGTCCTACTGCAGATTTAGAGAAGAAAAACCCCCACCTGTTTCCAAGTTGTGTAACTACCAGGAGTATGAAGAGAACTATGTCTGCAAGTGAAAATACTGAGGATTTACCTGCACTAGAAGAATCAAGTGAAGGATCTTTAAGATTAGAAGAACTGTTCCAGGAAAGTGAAGTTTCCCCTAGTGTTAGTAGTGAAGAGATTTCCCAAGAAGAAGAGGATCCTGTTGTTATTGAAGAGACTCCGAGTAGTCAAAGTGTTCCTGATGATGGTAATGAAACTACAGAAGCAGAGTTAGCAGATATGGAGAGTTCAGCCCTTGAAGTTGGTCAAGTGACAAGAGAGAAGCTAATGAAACTGCAGAAGAGGGATACAACGTTGGCTGATTTGTTCTTCAGAGTTGTTGATCAAGAAGAGATGCAACAAACCTCTACCTGTTATTATCTAAAGGAAGGATTGCTAATGAGAAAGCATCGACCTGCAGATATACCAGGAAATGCTGAATGGGGTGAATATCATCAAATTTTGATTCCATATCCATTGAGGAAACAAGTTGTAGCAGTAGCGCACGAGTCTGGACATATGGGAATCAGGAAGACTGTTGAGAAGATTATGAAGTATTTTTTCTGGCCTGGACTTCACAAGGACGTTAGCAAATTTTGCAGTGTGTGTCACACATGCCAGATAGCTGGAAAACCGAATGAAACCATTCAGAAAGCCCCCCTGCAACCCATAGAAGTTAGAGGAGAACCCTTTAGCAAGGTAATTATAGATGTGGTTGGGCCACTTCCGAAAACAAAGAAAGGAAATGAATATCTATTAACATTAATGTGTCCAGTGACTAGGTATCCTGAGGCGATTCCTGTAAGAAGTATAAGTGCAAAGGTAATTGCTGAGAAGTTGGTGGAGTTTTTCTCCAAGTTTGGAATACCAGAAATTGTGCAAAGTGATAGAGGAACGAACTTTACTTCAAAATTATTCCAGGATGTGATGAACTTGTTAGGAGTAAAACAACAGTTATCAACTGCTTATCATCCAGAGACTCAAGGAGCCTTGGAAAGGTTCCACCAGACATTGAAAAGTATGTTAACTAAGTATTGTAATGAATCAGGAAGAGAATGGGATGCTGGTTTACCTTTAATGTTATTTGAAGTTAGGAATGCTTATCAAGAAAGCATGGGATGTTCACCAAATGAAATGATTTTTGGTCGAGACATTAGAGGTCCATTGAAGATTCTTGCAGAGAATTGGGAAGAAAATCAAGAGGAAATCCAAGGAGAATATGTGAAGAACTTGAGGAAAAGATTAAGAGAAATTAGAAAATCTCTTTAGAAAATTTGAAAATAAGTCAAGAGAAAATGAAAAGGAAATATGATGCTAAAACTAAGCTAAGAAATTTTAGTATTGGACAGCAAGTTCTAGTGTTCTTACCAGTGAAAAGATTTCCCCTTACCAATAAGTTTCAAGGTCCTTATAGGATAATAGAGAAGTTAAGTGATCGAACTTATGTGATTGAAACACCAGGAAGAAGAAAACGACAGAGGAAGATACATGTGAATCTTTTGAAACCTTACTTCTCAGAGACTAAAACTGAAACAGTGTCAATAACACAAACAACTTCATCTACAGAGGACGATGACGGCTACGAATTAGGAGCTGAAAACAAGATGAACAATTCTTCAATATTAGAAAATTTGGAAGATAAACTAAAACATCTGAGTGTTGAGCAAAGTAGTGAATTAAGTGAAGTTATTCAAAGTTTCCCTGAAATTTTTGCAGATGTACCTAGGTGTACCAATCTGACAAAGCATGAGATAAAGATCAGAAGATGGAAAACCTTTTAAAATGAGAGCTTATCACTTATCGCCTTTTCATCGAGATGTTTTGAAGAAAGAAGTTGAATATTTGTTGCAGCATGGATTAGCAGAACCCAGTTCAAGTCATTATAGTTCTCCTTGTGTGTTAGTGAAGAAACCAGATGGCTCATTTAGGATGTGTACTGATTATAGGAAACTGAATTCCATCAGTGTGGCTGACAATTATCCCTTGCCTCTTATTGATCAATTACTTGATAATATTGGGCAAGCCAAATTTGTTTCAAGATAGACTTGTTGAAAGGATATTATCAAATTCCCTTAGATGAGAATGCTAAGTTGCTGTCAGCTTTCATTACTCCTTTTGGACTGTATCAATACACTGTTTTGCCGTTTGGTCTGATGAATGCACCTGCAACATTCCAGCGAGTGATGGATCAACTACTAGGATCAATAGGAGGAGTAGGTGTATACCTTGATGACATTGTGATTTATTCTAATACATGGGAAGAACATCTGAAGATATTAAGGAAAGTGTTCAAGAAACTTCGGGAAGCAGGACTAACAATCAACTTACAAAAAGTGAGTTTGGAAAGGCAACTGTACAGTACCTAGGATTTGAAGTTGGAAAAGGCCTTCTCGCTCCTATTGACGCTAATGTAGAAGGTATCCGTAAGGCTACCCCTCCTGCTACGAGGAAACAGCTACAAAGATTTTTGGGCATGGCTGGATTTTATCGCCGGTTCTGTCCAAATTTCTCAGCCGTAGTAGCTCCTTAACTGACTTAACCAGTCCTAAAAGAAAGTTTGATTGGACTCCAGAATGTCAAGAATCATTTGAGAAGGTTAAAGCCATATTAACTTCAAGACCAGTGCTTCAAGCTCCAGACTTCAATAAAAAGTTCGTGATACAAGTTGATGCATCCGACTGTGGAATTGGAGCTGTTCTACTTCAAAAAGATGACAACGGAATCTTACATCCAGTATGTTTTATGTCTTCAAAGTTGAAAAAGCACCAGAAAACATACTCAACAATTGAAAAAGAAACATTAGCATTAATCACAGCATTGAAAAAGTTTGAAGTGTATGTGAACCGACCTAGGAATGAAGAAATTTTAGTATTGTCGGATCACAACCCAATCTCATTCATCAATAAGATGAAAAATAATAATATGAGACTGACCAGGTGGTCTTTATGCCTGCAACCATATAATGTAAGTGTTAAACACATTTCAGGAAAAGATAATGTCATAGCAGATTATTTATCCCGTTGTGAATCGTTGGATTCAAACCGGGATAAGTAATCTTCTCGGGGAGGAATTTCATGATGTTGCCTTGTAATACGTATATCCTCCTATGATTTTGACATATTTACTTTTTTTCATGTGTTATGTTTAATGATAATGGTTGTTGAAGTGTCATATTTAGTTTGACATCAGATCTCAAAAGTACTAATGATTACTTGATAGCGTAATTTAGAAGTGTTGTTATAATTTTAATAGTAACGTAATTTAGAACGAATATCTTTCTTGGTAAAAGCGTAGTATGTGAACACGTGTGTGTTTCCATAAAGGCTTGTTTCATTTCAGTTGTCATCAGTTGAGATAAGAGGGAACGCTTTGTTTTGGGTTAGCGATGACAGATTTGCAAAACAAACGCCAATTCGTCCCATACGGGCTCAAGACGAGTGATTTCATGTTGTTGCATGCGTTGTTTGAGTCACGTTCGCCACTTTGAGAGAAAGAATACGTGTCCTGATCAATTACGTCATGTTTTGTAAGATGCGTTCAAAACGTTTTGCTGGGATGATGTAACTTTCCTTCTAGAAGCTTCTCCATTGTATCTCACTTTTAAAACGCTTTAATGACGTCACCTCCTGCTTCTAGAACTTTTGTATCTCGTACCCAAAATGCTTTAATGACATCATGTAATTGTTTCACGTATTACTGGAATCCTAAAATTTGTTTCATTCTGATTTCTGAGACCAGTCGATTTGGTTCCATCTCTCTCTCTCTCTCTCTCTCTCTCTCTCTCTCTCATTCCTAATTAGGAAGAGATTACTTTTAACGTAAATTTTGTGGTCACTTTTAACATTAACTTTTGAGATCTGAATTTAGCAAAGTTATTTAGTTCGTAACGGCGCCTGGTAAAAAAGTGTGTATTGTGTAACGCAGCTGCAGCAAGTGATTTACAGAGGTTTTCACAAGTTGTGTAAGGTAACGTGAAATTTTACTTATTGATACCATGGTATGATAAGTTAGGAGGTTATGGTGTGATAAGTTAGGAAATTTTGAACAAGTGAAATCATTATTGATAAATCTTACGTGTATTTTTGTGTGTTTTTCTATTTACAATTTCTTTATATTTTCACATTTTTTATGTTTGTGATGTAACATTTATTTACATAGCATTGTAAATATTTCTTGGTAATTTAACATTGCATACTTAATTTAACATTGCAGACTTTGCATACTTAATTTAACATTGCATACTTAATTTAACATTGCATACTTAATTTAACATTGCATACTTGATTTCATTTATTGAGATTTTCTTTTTAAATCTTGAGTAATTCTTGATAGTTTAAATTTTGCTTGATTAATTTAAATTCCTGATAAAGTTTTTGTGAATTAGTTTTGTTTCATAATTTAATTCAAGAATTCATTGAGTTTTGTGTTATTTTCAACTAATAGTAAATTTTTCAGATTGTGAATTCTAATTAATTGTGAATTCTAGTTATAAACTTTGAATCTGAAAATAAATTTTTGTATTTAACATTTTTAGAAAAACAGTGTTTCATTTATTGATCACCAGTGAATAGGATTGATTGTGTGTGCATAAGGCAAAGTGATAAACATGTTTTGTTCTTTTAGTTTTGCTAAAGTGAATTAAGACCAGGGAAACAGTTAGAGTTTTTTTTGATGGAGTGATGCCCTTTTACTCTAGAAGATTTCTAGTTTAATTTTTTATACCTCACACATATTCTGACGAACTTAGTTTGATTTTTCAAGTGATTGATAAATAAGTTTTTTCTTAAGGATCACTGTTACCTTTAGAGTATTCAGTCGTAACAATTAATGTTATGAGAGTTCAGGTATCTGGCTGAAGTGAGGTATATTTTTGAATCTTGAGATTAGTTGTGTAATAACCAGGTACTTCATACGCATCGTGACAATATATATATATATATATATATATATATATATATATATATATATATATATATATATATATATATATATATATATATATATATGGGTGTGTGTGTGTCTGTATGAAGAAAAATAGGTGTCTGTATGAAGAAAAATAGGACTGAATTATTCTCTCTCTCTCTCTCTCTCTCTCTCTCTCTCTCTCTTCGATCAAGCCTCAGTATGAGAATAACGAATTGTATGCACCTTACTAAAAGCGGCATTTTCCGAAACCCGGATTTTTTATCATCGACATTTCTCTTCTATTGTGCAAACAGGCATTCGGGGACCTCGGAATGGAACCGTTTACTCTTTTCTGTCGGATTCTTCTGCAGTTGTCAACATCCGGTGCCGGAAGAGACAGCAACAAACACACTCACTAATGACGTCATCAGGGGTCTCGGAAACCGCTGAGTCAGGCGAGCCTCTTTGTTCTCGGGCAGATGACAGGGACGGTGGCATTTCATTAAAAAGCCGCTCAATTTGGGAGCATTACAGCAAAGGTTTCTGCTTTTGAGACTGCAACGAACATAATTTTTTTTTCTTTTTTTCATACATAGATGTGTTGTTCACGCGGTCCTGGCAGTAATTTTTATTGTATTTACCTTTTTTTCTTTTTGAAAGATCTAAGAAATGTTGTGCTTCGTTTTAGATGGATGTAACACTACATTACCTACACAGGAATAGACAGCGCTTAAGCCTACGGATTTCACTAAATTTATAAAAATATGAATAATATGATTATGAATGATCAATTTTCTCTTAATAATAACGGCTGGACTCTATCACTCAGTGAACAGGTGCCAAGAATAAATTATGAATGTTTACAAGCATCAACTATCAGACGAGACAGAGCTAAAAAGCCAAGGCGATTCAGACAGGTAAGCAAACTATGAGGAAGACAGAGCGACAAACGGAAAGAAAGGACAATAAACATAATAAAGGTTAGCAGAAGACTCTTTAAAAACTAGCCAACCTTGACCTACCGCAGACCATCGCTTTTCCCAAGAAAACACAAATCAAAGACAGGTGGTTGAAGCAGTGATTTTCTTGTATTTTCAGGAACTTTCAACGTATCATTTGTAAAACCAAAACCATCTGTAAATGTAAATCGCTTCAAGCTTTCGAACCACATGTAATGGAGAATTCTCCTGATATCGTGCAAAGAGTTGTTAACTATTTTCCAGGTGTGACAAAACACATATGACCATAAAATTATGCCTTTCTTGCTCTGATGTTAGATGCTACCTTTCCGTCTCTACACTAGTTTAGACCACTGAATTAGATGAAAACATTCTCTAACATGTTTACTAATGGCACTGTTTCTCTGATCAGTAGCGACACTATACTTATGCTGTGCAATCCGTTTCCCAACAGTTTTGCTGATTGTCAATAAAAAATTTAATGCAACCACAAGGAATTTTTGCACTACCCCGCTGTCGTATATAGGGCTGTTTCTTATCAAAGTTTTCCCAGTGGTATTGCGATAAGAAAATGCAACAGTTAAATTTAGTCATTTAAGTGGGTGGATAATACTGGGTATTATTATCGTCCCCAACACCCATTGGTCATTGATTTCCACGTCGTCTGAAGGTCGTTTTATGAAAAGATTTATTTATTTATTTATTTATTTATTTATTTATTTATTTATTTATTTTTTATTTTTTTGAGCGCTCCACAGATTCCCCGTTTTGTAATACTGCTTCAGATCTCGCCCCCTAATTATAAATAATTTAATAAGATGTGAGGAAGGAGGAATTAATATAATAAAAGACAAGAGAAGGGGAGATGGTGCAAAAATGACGGAGAGTGGAATTAAAAGGAGAATCTGACAAAGCAACAAAGGCTGGATCCCAGAAAGGATGATGAGGAGACGGAGAGGAAACATTTGCAACCGCTCTTTCTCACTCTTCGTCATTTCGAAGGTTTAAAATTTTCCTCTCAAAAAATTTTCTCTCTCCATTTCCAGGACAAGATATTAATTCCCGCAAAGCATAAAAGATTATTAATGCTTTTACCATTTTATTCACTCTGGAATTATAAGAATGCGTGTGATTAAGGCATCAAAGCGTTTTTTGTCTCAACTGCAAGTGACTAAAAAAATTTATTCCATAAATTATGTCACTATTCAAGGGAAAAAAAAGTCAGATTCAAGATATTTTTTTTTCATTTCGCATTTTTGTAGATGTACCTTCCCCATCATATGAGCATCATCAGATTATCAACGAAGCTCTATTAGCATTCATAAAATCGTACTTCTTTTTCTTCCCAGGTTATATTAAAAGGCTTCCCTGTCTTTAATAGCCATAAAGTATTTACTATGTGTTGAAAAGGCGTGTTACTTATTCAAAGAGAATCACGTTGCTTTGCGGTGCTGTAAATACACAAAACTTCCTTTCTTCCGGATTTTGCTGATTCCACAGTAAGACATTCCATTGATTAAACGGGTTTTTGTACATTATGCTTTTATGAACTTATGGTGCTTCTTACTTAATGTGTATGTCTGTCAGAAGCATTAACATATTTTAGATGATTTATCTAATTTTTTTTTGTATGGTACAGCTATACAAAAATTATCTACATGATTTTTGTCATTTTAAAAATACCAAACGATCATAGCCTACACATATACACAATTAACTGACTACTTGAAGACTTAGTTTAACATACTAAATACATACTGACTGAAGTGCAGGCACATATACGTATACACACATGCAAACACTCGCAAAAACATACGCAAATATGAAAGAATTTTGTTTTACATGTGTGATTTGTTTATATTCACAGACATCAAGCCCGAATATCGTTTAAAAATCGAACTCACTTTACCTTGGGAATAAATTACAGCCAAGAGGAATTATAATTGATAAATGCCTCTGCTCGAGCCACAACCCTTAATACACGGTAGAATTTAATTCTGGCCCGGTCACATTAACTCATCATTTATGATTCCCCTTTGTTGCAAGTTATTCCCAAGGTACAGAGAATTCGATATTACTTGATATTTGTTGCTTCATATTTACAAATATATATAAATAAAGCTTTTTTACTATTAAGAGGAGTACTGCTATTAGGTGTTTCTAATAGCAGTACTCCTCTTATTAGTAAAGAGGAGTACTGCTATAGTAAAGAGGAGTAATGCTGCTGAAAACATCTAATAGCAGTACTCCTCTCAATAGTAAAAAAGAGGAGTACTGCTATTAAGAGGAGTACTGCTATTAGAAGGAGTACTGCTATTAGGTGTTTTCAGTTTTTGGAAAATACCTTTGGTTGTTACCATGGGCAAATGTGTAATCGGGTTTTGGGCTTCGAAGTGGTTGCCTCTCCGCCTGCTAACCAAATGCAACGTCACTGAACTTCGTTAATTGAACGGCCAGCGGCATAATGATCGATATTTGCATTCGAATTAATTTGTAGTTTAACGAAAACTAATCATTAGGAAAAAATATTGAAACTGTCAACTAACAAACTGCAGTCTTAATCTAATGGGGGATGGGTTCAATAGATTTTCAATCCTTTTCGTAAATTAAATGAAACCGGTCCTGTATTAATTTAGAGCATTGTAAAGAGAAGCACTGAATATATAGTGATTTCTGGGACGGATATTCCCGTTATGTTGTTCCCTTCGTAACAAAACCATAAACAGGAAGTCATTCTAAGGGGAGAAGGGAATTGTTTGAATTCTAAATGAAGAGAAATTAAATCATCCTGTCGACTGCAGTTTCTTAGTTAACAGTTTCAATATTTTATCCTCATAAGGATTAGTTTTCGTTAAACTACCAATTACTCCGAGTGCAAATATCGATCGCTGTGCTTCTGGCCGTTCATTTACGAAGTTTAGTAATGTTGCATTTGGTCAGCAGGTGGAGAGGCAATCACACAGAAGCCCAAAATCCGATGACACATTTGCCAATAGTAACATCAAAGGATGTTAATATATATATATATATATATATATATATATATATATATATATATATATATATATATATATATATATATATATATATATATATATATATATATATATATATATATATATATATATATATATATATATATACACATACATATATATATATGTGTGTGTGTATGTATGTATATATATACATATACTGTATATACACAAACATACATAAAACTATTGATTTAAACTATCACTCTAAGGCTCGGGAAAAAAAATCAATATAATGGTCGCCGCTGCGTTCATGAATTAACGGCTTAATTATGCATGAACCCACCTGAGGAATGCTTCCACAACATTAACCACTTTTTACGTCACCGCAGGAGACTTATCAGTAGCACGTCAAACCCCCTTACACCCCATACACCAATCGCACCTTTCTTTACACGAACTTTGCTCCTTCCTCGATTTTAATACCCTTTCTTTCTAATGTGTCTTTGGCTCCACCTACCCAGTGCTTTCTAAGGCATTATTACCTCCTAACAATTCACAACCATATTCGTGTTTAGATGAATGGAGAGTTGTGAACCCGTTGTGGGAAGCAACGTCCCTTAAATGGCGCATGAGCACTTATCTCCGGGGGCAAACGGCCACCCCATTCATCAGGTCACTCAACAGACTGAGGACAACTACCACAATATAATACATCCTGGGCATCACCGTGCTGGCAGGTTCCTATGACACAGGAATGCCTGTTGTAATCTTGTGGACTTAGGGGTAGAGTTTTCAGCGAGCAGAATGTTTTTAATCTCAAGCACTATATCTGATTTACTAGGCCAACGAATCATGTGTCCATGATTATGTTCATCTCTCTCAGTCATGTGCCACTCATCATCTGTAAACAGATGATGAGTGGTTATTACTGTTGGCGGTTGAAGTGCGAATTTGGAATCGTGATTCCAGGGGATGTCTGCGCATTAAATGGTTGGTTTTTGTAGGTAGTTTGAAACAGCCTTAGTTATTATATGCAAGAGAAATATTATCATCACAATGTACTGTGCATAATGTTAATCCTTAATGCAAAGTTTCTACTCTACATATCTGGTTGTGTCTCTGTACGATTCTGTTAGATGACGCCCTAGTGTTGTATGAGACCGAAGACGTCTTCACAGAAATGTGGACGCACCACTAAAATATCTTTGTGCAGAGAATAAAGAATTGAATGTTTCCTACTGAACTTCAAAGATTTCACATATCGCTCCTGTGTTTCTCCATGCCAGGGATTAGAAATGCTTTGGGTGGTCATATAAAGTGAACCCAATCGTCTTTTAAGTGCCTATATTGCTTTCTACGAGGCAATGTTAAAGCCGTTCCATGGGAGACTTTTTACTTTTTGGAAAGACCTCATAATAAGCAGTGGTGTGGTCACTGAATCTCTAAAGTGTTCAACAAACCCAATTTTGTTACACAGATTTCAGTCACCTGTTAAAAGTGGCCAAATGGAGTCTAGTATTTTACTGTCGGATTTCGGAGTACGTCAAGAGATGAGTCCCCTGTTCGTGTAAACTTTCTTTAATCTTTAGCGCTCAGGAATTTTCCAACATTGGTGGTTTTGTCGCCTAGCAAAGCCAAGGGACTGGGCTTCTTCCAATGTACAATTTTGTCAAGGAGAGGGAAGCATTCACAATTGCGTATTACGATAATGAAACCATGACCTAGCTTTTACGGCAAATGCACAAAAGATCCTCAAAGTTTTCATCTATCCCAATGGTAACAAATGTACCTGAGGTAAGCCGCGATGTTCACTTAAAGAAAAAAGACGTTTTCCAGCGTGTACGCCTCCGTATATGTACTATGAGTGGCTATTAAGACTTTTTGAACGAGTGTGTAGTATGATAGTGAAATATAAATTACACAAAAAGGGCAAAAACAGAATCAGTTAACTGTATGTAGTAAATGTGACGCAAGAACCGCTAATGGGTGAGTGAAATAGACTTAAATAAGAATAGTAGGTTAAGAAAAGAAGAAGAAAGGACTGTGGAAGTTTCAATAACAACAAAAGCCTGGGAAGAATGAAAACAGGAGACCCATAAAGCGCTAATGATCAGGCTTCTGTTATTGATTACAATGCACGAGAAGTAGTGTATGAATCAAGGCATTATTCAAAATTTAAAGGATACATGCCACCCTGACTGTTGTCTTGTTTCCTTTTGGAGGTGAGAAGAGAATAATTACATCCAGAGAAATCTTACGTATCAGAAACCAATTAATCAACATAAAAAGGAGTAAAATGATTTTGCACATTTTTCATAAGCTCTTTCATAACGTCTGGCAAAACACAACCGAGAAACGACACCAGCGTTGACAGGAAGTCGACTTTACTGCCAGAATTTTAAGAGAGAGAGAGAGAGAGAGAGAGAGAGAGAGAGAGAGAGAGAGAGAGAGAGAGAGAGAGAGAGAGAGAGAGAGAGTAAAATGCAAATCAGATGAAAACCCTTTAGCTTCAGCCGGGATCTATCATCCCGAGGAAGCCAATGTTTAATGGAGAAGTGTCGGGTCTAAGCCCCGGAAAAATCATCGTAAACAAAACTAAATATTTCTCATTACAATTCCAAATAGGTTACATGTCGGTTCCTATTACCTATAACCTTCGGACTGTATGTCACCTGAAGGCCTCGAGACCTTTCAAATGGCAGAACATGCAACGTGGAAATTTTTAATTCAAAAGTAAAAATGGACGTGACACGGTTTGGTCCAATGTCGCTCGCCCTCCGCCGAGCTGCTCAGAATGTCAAATTTATATCTGAAACAATTCCTTGCTGATAAGCCAGATTGTAAAATGTGAAGCCTGCCTCGGATGACACAGGTCGCTTTTCTGTCGTAATTATCAGGGTAATTAATCTATTACTGATTCATGAACACTGATGTGGCATCTACACTCAAAATAGCTCAGAGGCTTTACGTGCCGGAATTCTAACTTACTCATCATGAAAAGTATTTACACCCAACATCAGATCCTCAAACGTGATAATCATTACAATTTCTGGCATGACGAAGCTTGCTAATAATCACACGACAACAACGCACGCGTATAAGGTCTTAATTCACATTGCATCATCGCCACCACAAATCAAATCCGAGTTTCAGCCCACATTAAACACGCTATCGCCTTCACAGCGTGGAAATGAAATGGATATATAAATGATTAGGGGAACTCGCTGATTACAGGCACAAGAAGAGAGCTGCGGATGGTCCGGTGATTTAATCAGGACACCCTTCACGAAGTTGATGATATCGTGGCCTTTCTTGCAATGGGGGAGACGTTTCTCCCTCCAAAGCCAACCATCAGGAGCATACTAATCATCAGTATAAATCAAAGAAGGTTTGTGGATCTTTTTTTCCTGTTGTTTTTTGCTGTTGTGGTGTTTTTTTCCCTGTTGTTGTTGTTAAGTTTCCCTGATTTTTAGCTCAATATACTGTATTTGTGCCTGCGTTAATGGTAGTTTAATATTCTTCATCTAATACCTATTTTCCTTTTGTACAAACGGCAAATCGTTATCTTTTAATAATAGAAATTAAATATAATGAAAACCGTGAATAACTGTTAATAATATGTGATTAAAACAGAAAACTTCACGGTGTTCCCAATAACAAAGGGCGTCCAAGTGTCTGAGATCGGTGCGAAAGAGGAAGTTTGTAAACAATTCGCTCTTTCGCTCCGCCAGTCCACACACGAGACGCAACGCCTCTTAGAGAAAGTGCGAATGTCAAGATGTAACCGACGTCAAATTTAGATATGAAGGGAAGCGATCCAGTGCAACCCTCTGAAATGACGGAGGGGCACTGAGGTAGGATACATGAGATTACAGTTGTCGGGATGAGGGAAAACTTCTCAAGCAACTCCGGGAAATGGATGAGGTTAGTCTTGAATGCATAAGCAACCCTTGTCAGTGATAGAGTTTTTGGGGAACACTTAATTCAACAGCTAACGTTACACTGCGTGAGGAAAGGTTGTCAAGAAAAGACAACCGTTGATGCTTGAAATAATCCCGTAATTAAAGAAATGGAAAATTGAGCAGCAAAGTAAAAAGTCAACTGGAAGGTTATTCTGATGTTAAGGCAGTAACACCATTCTGTATTCTGTAATTTAATAACACTGCCACATTCACAAAAGGAAAAGGTATAAATGCTGAAGGAATTAGGAGGCCTGATGTGAACCTTGGGACTCTTTATCCAGCAGAGACTTTCCAATATTGTCACTGAGAGAGGTGATACTGTCAGTGCCAAAAAGAGTGCAGGGTATGGCTACAACAGACTTTACAGCACCATATGCGACAGCTATTACCGCAGCTGCTGCAATAACTGATTATCGTTGCAGGGAGCAGCAATAACTGTAGCAGTAAGTTCCAGGAGGATATGAGTATATACATAGTTTAATACAGCCATTTCCAAATTCCTGTTTTTAATGTTAACATCTTAACCCAGTATTTATTAGCTTTTTACTTACTTCGGTTTTTGGCACAAAATTGTTTCTCTGCTCTTGGTTCTACGTGAGGACGTCTTCCCTTTAAGAAGACCGCCTCCTTTTACGTTATAACCACACCTGTAGTCGGCCCCCACCCCCGCGCATCATTTTCTCTCTCTCTCTCTCTCTCTCTCTCTCTCTCTCTCTCTCTCTCTCTCTCTCTCATATTCCATTACAGTCACTCCATTAGCTACTGAATGTCTTATAATGAGGAAAATTTGGTGTACGTCAAAGGAGGAAAAAATGAGTCTACTTGTACAGTCACTCAAAAATGTTTTGCAACATGTTCCAAAAGTTTTCGTTCACCTAACAATAATTTATTCTTTTGGTATACACAAGGAAATGTGCTTTTCTTATTCGATTTTGGTTATTAATCATACGGTTAACAATATAGAAAAGAATGGTGAATGAGAGTTCCGTATTGCGAAAAATAATGAAACATTTTGAAATATTTCGCTCCTGATGGTAGGGTAAAAGAGTCAAATAAAAAACTATAATTAGTCATCCATTCAATCCTTGTGGGAGTAAATTCAGAGACTTCTTCATGCATAAATAACCCAATGGAAAAGTACTTAGTGGCAGAGAGAGAGAGAGAGAGAGAGAGAGAGAGAGAGAGAGAGAGAGAGAGAGAGAGAGAGAGAGAATAAATGATTAAATAAAGGAATTATAATAATGATAGAGAGAAATAACAAGTACAAAATAGGACGAAGTTTCTTCGGCACAACCGAGTTTTCTGTATAGCACATAATCAAGGCCACAGAAAATAGATCTATCTTTTGGTGGTCTCGGTATAATGCTGTATAAGCCATGGCCCATGAAACTTTCAACCACGGCCTATCCTATAGCGTTGCCAGACGCACGATCATGGTTAATGTCAACCTTGAATAAAATAAAAGCTGCTGAGGCTAGAGGGCTGCAATTTGCTATGTTTGAGGATTGGAGGGTGGATGATCAACATACCAATTTGCAGCCCTCTAGCCTCAAATCTGAGGGCGGACAGAAAAAAGTGCGGACGGGCAGACAAAGCAGTCACAAACGTTTTCTTTTACAGAGAACTAAAAGCCGGTTTAAGGGAAACGGCAGGTAATTCTCCGACGCACAGTCGTGTCTGTGGTTGTTTCATGCGCTCACGACGGAGTTGCCAAATAGTGCCAGATGTCACTATTATAAGCTGTTGTCCGAGAAGTTTTGAAGTATGTTGCAAAACATTTTTGAATGACTGTACCACAAGCATGTGTTTGTATTAAAGCATATTTTCATTCTTTTCACGTCTAGTAATGAACAATTGTGTTTCCTTGGATAAACACTTCCCTGTGCAGTGGTACATCTGACGAACATTTTGTGATTTGGGCTGTAGCTTAAAATCAACATATCCTTTAACCCTATCCTTTAACATGAACAACTACTTTTCTTATTTACTTTTGGTATACAAAACTGATCTTACGGGTTATATTGTGATTCAAAAAGACTAGTATCAAAACCAATGCAAGAAATTGTTAATACTTCCTTAAAATTCAGTTTTCCTTAAAAATAGATTATTAAGATGCAGAAATTATTTTTGGAGGATTATACTGGGAAATGAATAATGGAACGTTATTTAGATAATCAAGCCCTGGAACTAGGTAGCTTCAGACACAGTGTCTAGTAAAACAGAGGAGCAGAACGGAAGTGTGTTGATTGAGAGAGTCAAACAAATAAAAGAAGTTCTGATAGATGAAGAACAGTGTAGTCTTAGTCGCGAAACTGTGCCAGAGTATTAATGGGGAATGAAAAATGTAAAACAGAATCGTAAAGTTGTGAAAAGAAATGAATTTGCCCAGTTCCATCGAGATGACAGTAAGTCCGGGGTTCCCGTAGCACTATCTTTTGTTCCTCTTCGGATCCACTTTATAGTCTAGATCAACCATAATATGACTCTTGATCTATTACTGAGTTTACAATAGAATTACACAATATAATTATATTGATGCTGGAGAACAAGACACAAACAGATCAAGAATAAATTTTTCAACTAGTTTTAGAGATCACAATGCTGAATATACCTTACCCACAGAAAATAGCTCTTTTTATGAAATTCTTGCGTTTATGTTGTTAAGTCCAAAATATGATGATTGTCAGCGTGGCACAATTTCAGGAGTGAGACTACACTGCTCTTCAACTATCAAGACATTTGTTATCGACTAGACTTTCATACTCAAAACAATTTCACACTCCTTCCTCTTGTTTGATAGACATGTTTCGAAATGGAATAGAATATAGAGTTTAGGCTAAAGGCCAATCGCTGGGACCTATAAGGTCATTCAGCGCTCCTTAGCTCTTACATTCCTTGTGTGCTCTATCTGTACATTCAGATAGAAGTATATCCCTTCTCTCTACTGGTTGGAAACTTTTGTTTGTCCCGACTGGAATCCGAACCTACTCTCATAAATGGAGTTTCTCGTCCAAGGCGAGCAAAATAGATATAGAAGAGTCTGCCTATATTCTTTTACTCAGAGGCACATGAGACATATAACACCATCTTAGCTGTTCCTATCTGATGCCTTTCTTCCGAATTCCACAGCCGAACATTCCACAGACGTCTTTTCTTGCCGCTGGAAACTGTTTGGAAGCGGGAAAATTTATGTGTCACTTGGTAAGCGAAGCCCCTGCATGCATATCAGTTTTCCTTGAATTTTTATCACCGTTTTAAAAGTTTACCTTCTATCAGCGCCGCATTACCTCCGGGTCACTGACTGAACACAATACGAGCCTTCAGTTAGCTCGTGTGAAGCCACGTTTGGAAATGTTAACCAAATTTTGCCTCAGAATCCCTTCTAGTCATTGTATCTTAGAATTCGTTCTATTTCCGAATCGCATAATTATAATTTGTCCTACTCCACTCCCCTTTCCCCTCCTTTTCTTCTCTAATTCTCTTTTCAGTTTGTTATAAACTGAATCAGTTCTACTATGCAACTAAACAAAAACAAAAAAAGTCTCTCTCTCCTTCTAAACCCTTTCTCTCTTTTCCTCTTTTCTTCCACCTCCTTTCACTTTTCACATCTTTCCCACTATCACGTTTAAGTGATGGTTTTGCGGGAACTGCTGGTTCCCCGCTCGTTCCCTTTTGTGGATTGCTGCCTCCTTACCTTCAAGTTTTTTTTTTGTTTTGATGTTCTCGTCGGTGAGCTGCCGTTTTTCTTTCGTCAGTCGGGTCTGGTAGGGAACCGAGAGTAGCGGCAGTGGCAGCTGCAGCAGGCAGTTTTTGGAGTCGAGTTGGTCGAGTTTTTTGAGCAGCAAATTGGAGCATGCCTACGAAGTGGAGCACGACGTAGAGGTGGAGTGTGACCATGAGTAGTCGTGTGACCACGAGCTGCTCATCTTTGATGACAGCGTGAGGCTGTCCTGACGTCTCCATCGGGGTTTTCTGGTTGGTGGGTTCTTGTCCCTGTTGTGCAGCTGAGGGCTGTCTTGGTGCCCCGATGGAGGAGGTATGTATGGTATTTTTTTTTTTTTTTCTGCCTGCTGTTGTTTATTTTTGCCTTTTTTTTTAAGCTACTTTTTGTTTATAAAGTTAATTGTTTATTTAACTTGATTTTGTTTAGTGCTGCCTTTTGGTTTTTTTTTGTACTTATGGTTTTTATCTTTTTACCAGACCTGACTCACTTGTAAATACTTGCAAAAATAAATTAATTTTAAGCTCATTTTATTGTTTTTGTTGTTTTCTCCTCCTTTGTTTGTTGCATCTGCCGTCAGTCATGACAGCCCCGTCCTGAGTATGTTAAAGAACCTGCATAACGGCCCACTCGGGTCGTTACAATGGCGACCGTGACAGGATGGCTCTGTTTTGGCTGGCGGGGTTGTTACGGCATTGGAGGGGAGCATGAGTGTAAAAAAAAAATAATTTTTTTTTTCTTTTAGGTGGGGAAGCGTCACGTTTAAGTGATGGTTTTGCGGGAACTGCTGGTTCCCCGCTCGTTCCCTTTTGTGGATTGCTGCCTCCTTACCTTCAAGTTTTTTTTTTGTTTTGATGTTCTCGTCGGTGAGCTGCCGTTTTTCTTTCGTCAGTCGGGTCTGGTAGGGCACCGAGAGTAGCGGCAGTGGCAGCAGCAGCAGGCAGTTTTTGGAGTCGACGTTGGTCGAGTTTTTTGAGCAGCAAATTGGAGCACGCCTACGAAGTGGAGCACGACGTAGAGGTGGAGTGTGACCATGAGTAGTCGTGTGACCACGAGCTGCTCATCTTTGATGACAGCGTTAGGCTGTCCTGACGTCTCCATCGGGTTTTCTGGTTGGTGGGTTCTTGTCCCTGTTGTGCAGCTGAGGGCTGTCTTGGTGCCCCGATGGAGGACGTATGTTTGGTATTTTTTTTTCTGCCTGCTGTTGTTTATTTTTGCCTTTTTTTTTTAAGCTACTTTTTGTTTATAAAGTTAATTGTTTATTTAACTTGATTTTGTTTAGTGCTGCCTTTTGGTTTTTTTGTACTTATGGTTATTTATCTTTTTACCAGACCTGACTCACTTGTAAATACTTGCAAAAATAAATTAATTTTAAGCTCATTTTATTGTTTTTGTTGTTTTCTCCTCCTTTGTTTGTTGCATCTGCCGTCAGTCATGACAGCCCCGTCCTGAGTATGTTAAAGAACCTGCATAACGGCCCACTCGGGTCGTTACACCACTTTTAGGTTAACACCACAAACAATACTGGTAAGCTGACCAGCGTAACAAATTCATCATAACTAGACCCTACTAACTATGAGGGACCCGCTCTTCTTCTTGTAAGAGTTTTTTTTTATTTCTATTTACATATAATACGTCCCTTTTAGAGAACTCGTAAAGAAACGTTAACTATATCACCAAAAGCTCAGGGTTCAAGAAAGTGTTGATTCTTTTATAATCTGAGAACAAATATCTGCCAAGTATTCATGAGCTAATACTGAAAAAATAATAATTCAACGTACTGTAGAGAAAAGTATTTATACACAAACTCTTGTTATTTGCTTTCTTGTTTTTATAGGCTACCTCATCTACCACTAGCTAATAATAAGGTTATATCAAGAATAACTTTTTCTTCTGAGATAAAAACGAGAGCTCTAGACTTTATCAGCAAAGAAACACACACAAAGTCTACACTGACATCTGAAGATGAGAGTTTGCGTGCGCCTGTGGACTGTGTTTAGCCTCTATTTCTGTTCTTCATATCTCCCCTTCAGCAGGAATGTCGTAAACAGTATGCCGTTTGATTACGTATGTTCAATGTTATTACAGCCTTTAATATAAGGGAATGGAAAGAGCTAGAGCATATTGCTACCTATTTGTAACGCAAACAAGGTTCACTTCAAAAAGATGCTTTTGTTTACCCTGGAAATTTCTTTATATTATGTATAGCGATGTTATTATGGTGGAATGTGAATTTACGCATAAAATGTCTGAATTCCCGTATGCTGAAAGCTTGGTAGGGTTTGAATATTGAGAAGGATGATTATTTGTAAAAAGATTCAGAGAGAGAGAGAGAGAGAGAGAGAGAGAGAGAGAGAGAGAGAGAGAGAGAGAGAGAGCTTTTATGGTTAAAAAGCAATTAACTTATTGATTCCTAACAAATTCGTTTCTCTAAACTCGTCGTGGAATGGCATTTGAAAAGCGCATTATCGAATTTCAGAGAGAAATGCTCCACAACTGTTTACACAAGCAATTCACTGAGACAAAGTCTCTATACATTTGCCGTAAACATTTTCCTTGAACTGAATTAGCCGTAAATATGTTCAGGGTCAACTGCAAAGTGGACTCTTCTAAGAACCTTACCCTATTTCTCCCTTCCGGTCAAAGCATCGAATTTCCTATGCGTGTTCATCCGATTTCGGACATGATGTTGAACCTGAATCAACTGCCTGATATCGAATGTCGGAATATCCCTCAAATTATACGTTTAATGCAGGTTGGTATTTCAAATAGTTCATTATGTTCAACCCTCAAGTAGTTTGAACATGCATGGAGATGCATAGGATTAGCAAATACGAAGTATTACCAACCACGCAACGACAGAAAACTGTTCTCTAGCTCAGAAATTTCGGTAATGTTGTGCGCCCGGAATTATTATCAGTCTTGGATACGAACGAATTCACACAACTTGAGGACCGTGTGCGTGTGTGTGTGCGTGTAAGAATACAGCAGGATGAATTAGAAACTCAAGAAGGTGCGAAGGAAAGAGAAATGGCTTTCACAACAAAAGATGCAAATGTAGAGATGCTATCTAAAAAGAAAGCAGTTAACGAATCTTTTGAATACTTTTGAATACTGAAGACGGAAGAGAGGCAGAGGTGAAGCAACAGAGGAAAGGGTCAGTGGAAGACTGAGGATACTTCTGAGAGATACAATTCAGGTGCTGAACAATGTACAGACATCACGAGGTAACTGAATTGTTTTAAGATGGGCCGTTCAACCGGAAGGAAGGGAGAACGATAAGTTAGTGAACAAAGTATACAATTCAGAATTGTCAGAAGGCGGAAGGCGAGGATGATTTAGTGTTTAAAGCAGCCTTGGAAAGAAGAGGCCTCAACATCCTGGAAGCAATTGAATGCGTACAAGACAGAAGAGTAAGTGTTGAGGTTGACTGATTTCGTGGAAGTTTTCTGCACAAGGGGTTCTCACATTATGCCTTTTCCCTTAGGGAGCTGGTGGCACAACAGTGATACAACCTTCTGGCATCTCAACAGGTCTCTATGGGCGAGGTTGCTAGTCACATGGCCGCCTTCTTGGGGCAAGCATTCCTGCTTGAAAATGGGTGGACTGGAGGGTGGTAGGACATGGGGAATTCACTGACCTAGCAAACATGAACAAAATGCATCACTCAGCGCATGTATGGTTTCTCAGTCTTCACTCAGCAGTGAGACAAACTCTCTCTCTCTCGGTCGTGAGTTTCTCAATCCATCTTAGCACGTCTCCGGGCCTCACTACTTAACCCATATCTTTGCTACACCAACTACCAACGTGTTCCCAACAGCAAACCTTCGAAAAGGATATTTCTCCCTTGTCATATTCTCATGGGTATATTTTAGGGCCGAATTTGCGGACTGTTTGCACCACAAAACTTTAATCGTAAATTTGCAACCGGGAACTCACAGACAAGAGAGAGAGAGAGAGAGAGAGAGAGAGAGAGAGAGAGAGAGAGAGAGAGAGAGAGAGAGAGAGAACACTAATGCTTCCTTACGGATTAAGAGGTGTCTGGTACAAACGAGAATTTGCCACAAAAAGTAATGGAGACAGCGGGAGGGGAAATAGTTTATTTGTACAATCTGTAACAATACTTATAAATCAATTAGTCTGGGGAGAGAGAGAGAGAGAGAGAGAGAGAGAGAGAGAGAGAGAGAATGGAATGATTTGCTAGTGGAATACAATTATAATTTCCAAATCTTAAAAAAATATACAGAACAAGAGAGAGAGAGAGAGAGAGAGAGAGAGAGAGAGAGAGAGGACACTAATGTTTCCAAACGGTATGGGAGAGGTCTCGAAGACTAGCCAGAAGTAGAGAGAGAGAGAGAGAGAGAGAGAGAGAGAGAGAGAGAGAGAGAGAGAGAGAGAGAGAGAGAGAGGACACTAATGTTTCCAAACGGTATGGGAGAGGTCTCGAAGACTAACTAGAAGTAGGAGAGAGAGAGAGAGAGAGAGAGAGAGAGAGAGAGAGAGAGAGAGAGAGAGAGAGAGAGAGGGGGAGGGAGGGAGGGGGCGACTAATGTTTCCAAACATTTCTTTCAAACATTAAGTATCCTAGGAATCTTTTTGGCGCCCTGTCACAGCAACAGCTGCATGTAAAAGACCGTATTCTGCACGACGCATTGTGTGAACACAGTGACATTTTGCTGAACATACTCGAATCCTAAGAACGGTGGGTGCAGTGAGAATCGGCTAAGGAGGTTGTGTGTTTCGTGACCTCTACCTCGAGGTTACAGCCATTGACTGAGTGTCTTCATTTCGATTCAGTTGTTCAGATGTTTTGGGTTTTCACACCAACAACAGTAACAAAAAGAACGAGAGTGCTCAAGAACATCCTTCTGAGCTGCAATGAGAGTATTGTCCACTTTTTATCATTCAATCTGAGGCAATGCTTGCTGATTATTGTGTCGTTATAAATCACGTACATGAGTATATCAAAGGAAATCTTAGGAGAGAGAGAGAGAGAGAGAGAGAGAGAGAGAGAGAGAGAGAGAGAGAGAGAGAGAGAGAGAGAGAGAGAGAGATTTTTTGGCTAAATATCCTTGTTGAAAATACTGATGAAGGAGTTCATACTACTGCAGGCAGACAGTCATATAGACAGACAGGCAGCTAATGTCTCCAGCAAAAACAGCAACAGTTCCGGGCACGTAACCGAAAGTCAGTCGCACATGACAGAAAAAGGGGAGCAGAAGGAGCAGAGCGTGGGTGGGGGGGGGAGCAGAGTCCTCGAAATGAAGGCATCCATCACAAATGAGTCTTCAAACGGACACTTCGAAGCAACAGGATTGTTGCCACAATGAAGGATGGCGTCCTTCTGTCTCCTTTCCAGCCATGTCTCTTGTCTTCATTGTGTCTGCCTTACAGACATACATAAACAGTCGAATTATAAAGGTCTTTTTCTATTTTGCAAAGGGATAAAATAGCATTGCCATATCTCAATGTGCCCTTTAGAATTTTGATAATTTTTCACACCGAGGTCTCACCAAGCTTTATTTGTCCTTTCTACTCAAATCTCTTTCGAAAAACAAAAAGAAATGGAGATTCCTGAATCAGTAAAATTCGTGGTTAAAAGCGACGCTAATTTTGTTTTATAAATTTCTGGATCTACCCATTTTTGGCACTTTTTCCTTAACTTGGACGATAATTAGATATGAATGCGTCATTTGCACAATGATATTTTCTTTTCCAAATTGTTTTAGAATTTTCCAAAAATATCTCACGGACTCTCAGCCTTCGAGCTCTTAAAGGTGGGTGGAAGGAAAGGTGGGTGGAAGGGAAGGTGGGTGGAAGGGGAGGTGGTGGGAGGGGGGTATATGAATCACCACTCTCCCCCTCACCCTCCAAAATCCATCAGGCTACAACATTCTCTACTAGGTAAAGTTGAGTCAGGCCAAGGCTTTCACAGAGGGAGGAGGACTCTCTCGCCAGTCTATACTAAGGATACAAGCACACTGCAGTAAAAAAAAAATGTTATAAACACATGATGGCAACTTATCGCTTACAGATCACAAACAGCAGAACACAAGTCGACGATTTATTAGTACTGAACCAGTGTTCTGATTACCCACCACTTGCCAAATACCTGTTCTTAACTTATGGTTGCTGACTAGTTATCGACCTGTTTGTAATATGTAGTTGACAAGTTTCCGACCTATTTGTAATATGTTGTTAACTAGTTTACGACCAGTTTGCAATAAGTACGAGATAAGTTGCCGACATGACTATGACATGATTTGCTGTAGTGTGGACGCACCCTCAGGCATCCAGGTTAGGTGAAGGGAAACAGATGATGGCAGGGTGAAAGGGGCACAGGTGACTTTTCCTTCCATTAATGGCGAATGTTCTTCACCTGTGCCTTTATAGCTGTGGCGTTTTATACTTCATGATTGCTTCTCTTGTCTTTTGGCCTATTTTATTCGTTAAGGGTTATTTAAAACCTTGGTATTTTTGTTGGCCACTTAGAAACAGCCGTTTTCCTCTGTCAAGTCATTCAAGGTAACAGATATCAATTTTCTTTGAAAAAAGATTGTGAGTGACATCAGGTAACCCACCTGGGTACCTGCCACTGCAGCCCAGGGCACCTGCCCACCCGTGTGCTTTGCAGTGTTCACCTGTTCGTCCCAGAAGCAGGCTACATCACCTGACCCTCACCACACAGCATCGAATTCGTTGTTTTCATCTTGATTATCCAATTACGTCTTTCAGAACTGTATTATTCATCCCTTAAAATTAAAGATTTCATTAACACCTATCGACACTTCTAATTAATCCTCTGTAAGCTGGATATTATATATTACACTGAATATTATCACTAACAGCAATATATAGTTATTACCTCAACTATACTGAAACTGAATTGGCCTGGGAGGTTGAACCAGCAGATCGGTTTCCTCGTCATTTTTGTCCTGACTGCTACGCAAATAGATTTTGCCGTTATAAGAAAGCATGTAAGGTTGCTGTGTTGAAATACTGAAAACTATTTTACGGTAATTTATAGAAGCTTATCAAAGCTCCTCTAGGATGGTAACAGATTATTAGCGAAGCTTTGACACAGATTTCTTTTTTAAAGGAAACCAAAAAATACAATTAAACGAAAAAAAAAAACGGATAATCCCATAAGATTTTTAAATTCCCATCCATAAAAAAATCTCCATTGGATGGCGCTTAGCCTAAAGCTACTGTCTTTCATTTAAAATCCGAGGAAACCAGTTAATAGAAAGGAAAGGCTGTAACCCCTTCCCCCAAATGCAACGAAGGAACCATCAGCTAAAAGTTTATAAAAGTTTTTACAGAAAATTTCCATGTTTCGAATAATAATGAAACCAACTCTTTCCGAAGACACCACAAAATTTTGACCCTCCTTATCACCAACAAATAATAATAATAATAATAATAATAATAATAATAATAATAATAATAATAATAATAATAATGCTTGTTTTTGAAAGCAACAAAAAATGTAAAAATTCAGACTTCTAACAACCATGAAAAAAAAAAAAACTATGCACTGTCCGTTGTCTAAACACTTTTTTCCCCAGTAGGAAATGTTCATTCTACATTCAAAATCTGGCCAAAACGAACGACAAACACTGTACCCACCAAATACGACAGAAATCAATAACCACTGAGGGACACGCAATCCAAAAATAAAAGGTTATTAGCAAGAACACACAATGAGCACGAAATTACTTATGCATTAATAACGTATTTTGGAACCTGCAACAGAAACCAACTCAGTCTTCATTCATTAAGTATATGGGCGGAGTGTCTAGTAAAGTACGTCATACTACAGTATCAGTGAGTGGGAGGACCTACAGTAATGACATTTTACTAGCCTCTATCTACGAGACTGCTAGATTTAGCTAAGCTTCCCTTTAAATTTCTTTGATTTACGCTGATAAGTGCGACAATTATCAACATTAGACATCACTGCATATTTCTGCCAATTAGGCTGTGGCTTCAAATAGCTATTTCCAAAATACGATCCATATCCGATGCTTTGGTAAGATTTTATCGACGAAAATCTATTAGACACGGCCCTGAAATGAACAGTAGTATAATCTTACCGTACACAAGTTACGGTAACTAGTGTCAACATAACCTCACCATACTGCACCCAGTCTAACCACATTTGACCAGACTTAAATGTTGTGCCTAACCCAAAATTATACAGAAATAAACTATAATGTATGATACTCATCATAACCTAACCTTATAGCACCTAGCTAAGCCATCATCTCACCTAAATTGATTGTACCTGACATTCCCAAAGTAGCTTTAAGAGAGAAGGAGAGAGAGAGAGAGAAAGAGAGAGAGAGAGACTTTCTAACCTAACAAGTGTCTGGAGCAGGATGTCTCGAACTTTTCCATTTTAATTTCCAACTTCTCATAATTCGTCTAAATTCCAATAGAGAGAGAGAGAGAGAGAGAGAGAGAGAGAGAGAGAGAGAGAGAGAGAGAGAGAGAGAGAGAGGTACTCAGCGCACTCTGGCATAACTTAAAAGTTCGCTGTTTCACTTCATTTGTAAAGAGAGCAAATAGGAAACAGAGAAATTGACTGAGAGATTCCTTCTCCTTTCGCAAAAGAGGTTCTTTTGGGATTCCTAAGGAACGAAGGCAACAGTACCAGAATGAGAAGCTGCCCCCTCTCTCTCTCTCTCTCTCTCTCTCTCTCTCTCTCTCTCTCTCTCTCTCTCTCTCAGTCAATCCATCTATCAAACTGAATCGCGCGTCGGAGAAAGTCTCGTCCTTTGTCGTATTCAAGAAAAGAGAAAAAAAGTTTGGAAAACCAAAGAAATTCCTACGCCGTTATTTGTTTTCTATTCGTTTAATTAGACAATAAAATAAATGAGCTTTCTTGTTCGCTTTCTGTTTATATATTAAATTTTACAATATAAAATCAACTGAAGTTTTGACGCAATATACAACTGTGGCAGAGAAAGACTTCCATCACCCGCCCATTTTTCGTAGCATTCCGTTCTGGCCTCTGGGCGGAGACCTTTGGAGGCCGACTTCTTAAAAAGGCAACGTTTTATCGACAACACTTTGTAAAAATTAACTTATTTAAAAAAGTAACTAACTTGATAAGCTCCTTTGCCCTTTGGTTTTTGAAAGGCGCCGTTTTTTTTTTTTTTATCTAGTTTTTCTTACTTTCTCATCGGTTTGGGGAGGAAGAATGGTCGTTTGGAGAGAATCGTTCTGATAGATTCCGGGAGACTCCGAGGAAAGTGCTCTTTTCATTCTGTATTTTTTTTTTCTGTTCCGCTCATGAGGTGCTTTTTTATACACTATTTTTAGGTGCTTTTTTTATCCCGTGTTGAAATGGCCCTTACCACTACCCGTTTCTATGAACAATCTCACTTTGGCTGTGATAACTAAGATGTACGCACACATACACACACACAATATCTCAGGTGGAACCAGTTAAGATATAAATTGGCATCACAAGAACCTAATTGCTTCATTCAAACACACTGACAGTCAGCAGGAAACTGTCGCTGTAAAGGTACTTATAAAAAGCCTCCCAGATCACTTACCGATGATAGATTATTAGGATAGAACAAGAATATAAAATTTAGGCCCTAGGCAAAGCGCTGGGACCTATGAGGTCATTTAGCTATGAAAAGGAAACTGAGAGTACAAGGGTTTTCAAGATGTAAAAGGAAGGAAGACAACCTCGCAGTTGCACTATGAAGCAATTGTAGGGAGAGAGCGGGAAGTAAGATGGTAGAAAGACAATATGAACGGAGGTACAGTAAAAGGGCTAGGGGCCGAAGGGACAATGCGAAGAACCTTAAGTAATCCCCACAGTGCACCACATGAGGCGCACTGATGGAACTATCCCCTCCCCCTGCGGAAACTGTTTGAACTGGAATAGAAGAAAAAAACGAGTGAGAAGTAATGTCCTGAGCTGATAATCCATGAATAAACATCGCTCACAGGCACAGGATAATAAGATAATTTCAGATAATTTAATAGCAAAGGAAGGCCTAATTAAGGTCTGTGTTCATATCACGAAGCCTTTATAGCAAAAAGCATATAAAACGTCATATATAAAATGACTGGGGACAAAGACCAGTGAAACCACAATTCCGTTTCCTGGTTGTCTCCTCAATGGGGCTCTCATTCAGACTTCTGTCAAGGTCTGAATTCAGGAAGGTTTTTTGGCGGCGTCCAGGGCTCTCAAAGCTTTCATGGTGACCAGGCACTCACACTGACAAGATTTGGACGAGTTCTGCCTTGTAGGGCTGGCTGCGGCTTCAGCCTGTGCTGAAAAGGTGTAATTTTGGTGATCTTTCACCTTGATGGTGTAGTTTTGGATAGCCTTTTTATGGCAATCCATTTTGTTAGAACGGATAACATTGAATTTTAACCTAAAACAAGTTTCTAGTGAAATCAATTTTACTCCTGATGTGGTCACTTGTTCATAAGTCAAAACAAAAGTTGAGACACTCAGGTAATGAACGAAAGGAGAAACTCCTGCATTCAACGACTTCACTATCTATCTATCCATCTATCTATCTATCCATCTATCTATTTATCTAGCTGTCTGTCTAACCATCCAAGTCCATATTCCACCTCCGGTAAAGCCATGGAAATGAAGGTACTAAAACCTGCCAAATGGGTGCACAGACCTCAGGAGGGACCTCTGAAAGCTTTACGATGATGCGACTTTAGAAGAACAACTTTAAAAATCAGTCTTAGTGTTGCAGAAGAATCAGTTGGGGGTAGAAGGGATTCTCATATTGCATAATGAATGCATTTTAAAAGAGATGGCTTTCAGAGGAAGAGGGAACTATGTGCGATTGTGTAATTGGCATTCTTTGATGGCCTTGGCAAGCTACGGTTACGTGACGAGCGGGACGTTTTTTCTGAATATATTCACTGCTGTAATTTAGTCCAAGGGTAATTTAAGATAGTTACTAAATAATATATCGTTTAGTTTTATCAAATACGACCCGTCTCAGGGTTAGCAGATTATTTTAGGACGTTGTGCCTGACCAAATTTCCGCCATCAAATAAAATAATGTTTTCTAAAGTTGGTGAATAGCTCATAATTCTATAATGAGAGAAGAACTTCGCCTACAAATAAAAGGCAAAACTAACAAAAAAAAAAATATTCCGCAATTGCATGGATCATAGCCTACTTCCTTTGTCCTCACGAAGTGACTCCTAAAAATCTCCCCTTACACAGGAGACGCCACTCTTCCGACATTTAACATTTTTCTCATATCATGGGTCTAAAGAGGTTCTCATTCATGCACGCGCACACACATACACATACATACACACACTAAACACACATTATACATATATATATATATATATATATATATATATATATATATATATATATATATATATATATATATATATATATATATATATATATATATACATACACACACACACACACACACACATATATATATATATATATATATATATATATATATATATATATATATATATATATATATATATATATATATATATATATATATATACATATACACACACACACACACACACACACACACACATATATATATATATATATATATATATATATATATATATATATATATATATATATATATATATAATACATATATCTTTCTCTCTCTCTCTCTCGTTTAATATTTCTACATAATGACAACAACACGTGCATTCTGTCTCTAATATTAATTTCCTTCCCCATCATCTACTTGTAATTCTCTCCTGACCGTCGCTCAGGAATAAATAAAGGGGAAACAAAGTGATAACTCGAACGCAACTGCCACGACAGCGCGTTTCATTGGCAAGAGTTTCTCCCATTCCAGAATGCGGCGAATGACTCAACACATGAAGGAACACTACCTACTGACTGCCTTGGCCTGTTTTGGTTCTCCCTGATATCCTACTATTACTCTCGCCAGTGGCTTCTTAAATATCAGGCTAATGGGGTCACGAGAATATGATGCAGATGTCTGTAGCAGGTTTCGTTTTCCTATTATGTGCTCCGATAAGCAGCCTTCGTTTCATAATGTAAAACGAACAGTGGAAGTTTACGTACTCACTTGGCCTAATTCATCATTTTATGACAAAATGCGTCAGCTTACAGTTTTCGGCAGAAAGCTTTGTCGATGTACTTGAAATGTAGTGGTTGGTTTCTACTGATTATCATCTAGACTTAATTTCATTCTCTATGCTGCCTTTCCTTTCTTTTGTTTATCTATCCAAAAATCTAGGCTACTTATGAGTTTGCGTTTCGGGACCTAATTTTCCACGGCTGTTTCTTATCTAGAACTGTGTACATAAAAAGTATTTATTTATCTTTATCTGTCTTTCTACTCATTCACGTCCAAGTGTATCATATCATTACCTGCATCAAAATTTCTAGTCACTCCCCATCTCAGCTGACCACGAAATGACATTATATATATCACAATCATATTTTTACCTAAAATATTTTTCAATAGATTTTCTTGCTGTGTGGTATTAACGCAAATAATGCAATGTTATAGCCATTTTAACCTTACATTACAACGCTTACATTTTTCAAAAATATGCAAAAAAAAAAAAAAATTAACCTTCGGAGCAGTGTGGAAAACAATTCCATCCTCCCCCCAATAATGGAAAAAAATATGTAATATCCCATAACAGTGCCAAAACTAATTTGCAACAGCCGAAAACTGCCTTACTGAGCACTTTTCCTTAACTACAGAGCATCGTCTCCTCACTGTCCCCAACAACAGAGAATCTCGTAAGATGACGTCATTAACGAGCGTGTTTGCCTTTCCTTCCGGCCCGGTTGTTGACTGCTGCTTCAAATTCCGCCACCAAAGATTAGCCGGTTCCATTTGGAGGTCCCCCAATGGCAACTCGCATAATATATTCAAGAGGTCGATAATAAAGAACACGGGACTCAGGGAACGCCGAGTTTCAACCGGAAACACAACGCTTACTTCTTCTGGAAGTTGAATCGGGTTAAGAGATTACACATACACACACACACACACACACACACACACACACACACACACATATATATATATATATATATATATATATATATATATATATATATATATATATATATATATATATATATATATATATATATAATGTATATAAGTATGTATGACTGAATCACGAAAATATGGAACGTGATGAATATTCTCATGCGAATCAGGGCTTACGGCCTGATAAGAAACTGAACATTTCAGTTTTTAAATAACTTAATAACTTTGAGGAGTCAGTGGATACTTTAAAGGGCGCAGAGTCCAAGTCCATCGTCTCCCCTTCCTAATATCTCCCCAGAGAGAACAGCTGGGCTGCACCCCTTCCACATTCTTGTGTCCTCGTCTCTGGCGGCGGACTTCCTTTTCTGTTCCTGAAGCCGAGAAAGAAATTGTTGTGTGAGAGAAGCAAGCCAGTACCGAGGTGGCTGCATTCGAAGGAAGGCCTCTTCTCAACCAACCTTTAACAGGGCTTCTCTAGGGGGACCAGCTCTCTCCAGTGATTGCCGAAAATTAAGCAGCCACTGATCAGTCAACCGACTCTGCTGAGAAGGGAAGAGAACCAATCCTGCTTTTACTAGACAGCATTCCCAAACTGCCTAAGGTACGTCTGGAATGTAGAGGAGTCCGCCTTTAAGCTTTATCTTTTCTCTCGAATTTTTCATTTTTCATTATTCCGTCCTTTGTTATCTACAAGTGCAGTGTAACTCTCTGTAAAGTGCTCCTTTGAATTTAGTGAATTAATGAAGCAATTATCCCTTTGACAGCGAGATATGTAGGTGAATGAATAACCTCCTCGAATCTTGCTCTTGTTATTTATGTCCATATGATAGGTTTATTAAGGCAATTCGTACTCATCAGACATCTCTCTGCCTTCCAGGAGTCGATGTCCAGAGTATGTGATTAGTGCAAGTTCTCTCCTGACACAAGTTGCATGAATTCCACACCGACGAACCCGTTGCCGTCAAGAATAACGTAATTATCTTGGGAAAAATTTCCCAACTGCAGAGTATTTTCCTCAGTGCATTGATACTATTAAATCGAGTGATGCCATGTCTTCCCTTTGCTGTTAAAGTTATTCTGTAAATTGTAAACAAACTACCATTTACTTAACATGGCTATCACTCTGGCGACCTTACATTTCTCTCTTCCTTTCGTTTTGCTTTATGCTTTGCGGCCCCATTAGCAAAATGCTTGAAATAGGCCAGAATTTAATATTCACGACCGCAAAACGTAAATATTACATACTTAATCTCTTAACCCGATTCAACTTCAACAAGAAGCAAGTGTGTGTGTGTGTGTGTGTGTGTGTGTGTGTGTGTGTGTGTGTTTGTGTGTGTGATACATATATGATCATCTAGTGAACTCCCTTTCGCTAATGGCAATAATTTGTGTAAAAAAATGGAAAACGTCATTGCAACATCACTGATAAATAACCTTTGCAGAAAGTTTGCTAACCACACACTCGTCACACATTGCACAGCCGACTCACCAGTATTGCATTGGCCGCTCCCCGTCACAAACAGGCAAAAACGCACAAACATCCAAATACCGCCAGTCACTCCTCTAGTGCAAACACTATCGTGTTTCCTGGATGAGGGACCTTCCTTCCTTCCTTTCCAGCGTCTCGTCTTTCCATCTTGTCAAAATGGCTCCCTTTTCCTTTCTCCAGAAAGCTCTTAAAAATAGGCCATTTATTTGTGATCCTATCATCCCCTACGTTTCCTCAGCAACGGAACTCACAATATTTTATTTCGTCTTTACACCTTCCAAACTTTTGTTTCTTTTATTTGCATTCAATATTCACTTTAATTCCATTAAAGAAAGCTGGCTCAGTCATCTGTTCACACATTTTAAGATTTCAATAGGCATCTTTTATTACACGCCTTTGTCAACACTCCTACTGCCTTCTTTGGTTTATCTTTGCACTGATTCATGTCTTACTCAATCCCACTATCACCGGTTAAATATAACGTTAATCCTTAGCGAATAAAACATTTCTTTTCCTCTTCATCCCAACACAGACACATATCCTTCTATATTTGGATTCCTCTTACCCCTCTAATATGACTATCACAGAGTGTCCTGTTTACTTCCTTCTCTTGTCAGGCTTCCAATCTCTTTCACCAACCCCTGCAGTTCCTCTTCACTATTACCCATAACCTTTTTCTCATCCCACAAACTCCCAATTACATCTCCTGAAAGACGTCACGACTATTATTATTATTATATGTTAACAAAAGCCATCATGTTGCAACTATCCTATATACGGATAAAAAATGTGAATACATAAGTACAGACAGAGGTGAGCAAATTACCTTAATGGAACCCAGAATGACTCATTTAATGACAGAACGCAACGCCAGATCTAAATTTCCATAAAAAAACGTCACTGGAATAATAATAATAATAATAATAATAATAATAATAATAATAATAATAATAATAATAATAATAATAATAATAATAATAATAATAATAATAATAATGCTTGTTTTTGAAAGCAACAAAAATGTAAAAATTCAGACTTATAACAATCATGAAAAAAAAAAATATATATATATGCACTATCCGTTGTCTAAACACTTTTTCCCCAGTAGAAAACATTCATTCTACATTCAAAATCTGGCCAAAACGAACGACAAACACTTTACCCACCAAATACGACAGAAATCAATAACCACTGAGGGACACGCAATCCAAAAATAAAAGGTTATTAACAAGAACACACAATGAGCACGAAATTACTTATGCATTAATAACGTATTTTGGAACCTGCAACAGAAACCAACTCAGTCTTCATTCATTAAGTATATGGGCGGAGTGTCTAGTAAAGTACGTCATACTACAGTATCAGTGAGTGGGAGGACCTTCAGTAATGACATTTTACTAGCCTCTATCTACGAGACTGCTAGATTTAGCTAAGCTTCCCTTTAAATTTCTTTGATTTACGCTGATAAGTGCGACAATTATCAACATTAGACATCACTGCATATTTCTGCCAATTAGGCTGTGGCTTCAAATAGATATTTCCAAAATACGATCCATATCCGATGCTTTGGTAAGATTTTATCGACGAAAATCTATTAGACACGGCCCTGAAATGAACAGTAGTATAATCTTACCGTACACAAGTTACGGTAACTTGTGTCAACATAACCTCACCATACTGCACCCAGTCTAACCACATTTGACCAGACTTAAATGTTGTGCCTAACCCAAAATTATACAGAAATAAACTATAATGTATGATACTCATCATAACCTAACCTTATAGCACCTAGCTAAGCCATCATCTCACCTAAATTGATTGTACCTGACATTCCCAAAGTAGCTTTAAGAGAGAAGGAGAGAGAGAGAGAGAGACTTTATAACCTAACAAGTGTCTGGAGCAGGATGTCTCGAACTTTTCCATTTTAATTTCCAACTTCTCATAATTCGTCTAAATTCCAATAGAGAGAGAGAGAGAGAGAGAGAGAGAGAGAGAGAGAGAGAGAGAGAGAGAGAGAGAGAGAGAGGTACTCAGCGCACTCTGGCATAACTTAAAAGTTCGCTGTTTCACTTCATTTGTAAAGAGGGCAAATAGGAAACAGAGAAATTGATTGAGAGATTCCTTCTCCTTTCGCAAAAGAGGTTCTTTTGGGATTCCTAAGGAACGGAGGCAACAGTACCAGAATGAGAAGGGCCCCCCCCTCTCTCTCTCTCTCTCTCTCTCTTCTCTCTCTCTCTCTCTCTCTCTCTCTCTCTCTCTCAGTCAATCCATCTATCAAACTGAATCGCGCGTCGGAGAAAGTCTCGTCCTTTGTCGTATTCAAGAAAAGAGAAAAAAAGTTTGGAAAACCAAAGAAATTCCTACGCCGTTATTTGTTTTCTATTCGTTTAATTAGACAATAAAATAAATGAGCTTTCTTGTTCGTTTTCTGTTTGTATATTAAATTTTACAATATAAAATCAACTGAAGTTTTAACGCAATATACAACTGTGGCAGAGAAAGACTTCCATCACCCGCCCATTTTTCGTAGCATTCCGTTCTGGCCTCTGGGCGGAGACATTTTGGAGGCCGACTTCTTAAAAAGGCAACGTTTTATCGACAACACTTTGTAAAAATTAACTTATTTAAAAAAGTAACTAACTTGATAAACTCCTTTGCCCTTTGGTTTTTGAAAGGCGCCGTTGTTTTTTTTTTTTTATCTAGTTTTTCTTACTTTCTCATCGGTTTGGGGAGGAAGAATGGTCGTTTGGAGAGAATCGTTCTGATAGATTCCGGGAGACTCCGAGGAAGTGTTCTTTTCATTCTGTATTTCTTTTTCTGTTCCGCTCTGCGAGGTGCTTTTTTATACACTATTTTTAGGTGCTTTTTTTTTATCCCGTGTTGATATGGCCCTTACCACTATCCGTTTCTATGAACAATCTCACTTTGGCAGTGATAAATAAGATGTACGCACACATACACACACAGAATATCTCAGGTGCAACCAGTTAAGATATAAATTGGCATCACAAGAACCTAATTGCTTCATTCAAACACAATGACAGTCAGCAGGAAACTGTCACTGTAAAGGTGCTTATAAAAAGCCTTCCAGATCACTTACCGATAATAGATTATTAGGATAGAACTGGAATATAAAATCTAGGCCCTAGGCTAAGCGCTGGGACCTATGAGGTCATTTAGCTATGAAAAGGAAACTGAGAGAACAAGGGTTTTCAAGATGTAAAAGGAAGGAAGATAACCTCGCAGTTGCACTATGAAGCAATTGTAGGGAGGAGCAGGAAGTAAGATGGTAGAAAGACAATATGAACGGAGGTACAGTAAAAGGGCTAGGGCCGAAGGGACAATGCAAAGAACCTAAGTAATCCCCACAGTGCACCACATAATTTAAGATAGCCTGATGGAACAATCCCTCCCCTGCGGAAATTGTTTGAACTGGATTAGAAGAAAAACGAGGAGAAGTAATGTCTTGAGCTGATAATCCATGAATGAACATCGCTCACAGGCACAGGATAATAAGATAATAATTTCAGATAATTTAATAGCAAAGGAAGGCCTAATTAAGGTCTGTGTTCATATCACGAAGCCTTTATAGCAAAAAGCATATAAAACGTCATATATAAAATGACTGGGGACAAAGACCAGTGAAACCACAATTCTGTTTCCCTGGTTGTCTCCTCAATGGGGCTCTCATTCAGACTTCTGTCAAGGTCTGAATTCAGGAAGGTTTGTGGCGGCGTCCAGGGCTCTCAAAGCTTTCATGGTGACCAGGCACTCACACTGACAAGATTTGGACGAGTTCTGCCTTTTATGGCTGGCTGCGGCTTCAGCCTGTGCTGAAAAAGGTGTAATTTTGGTGATCTTTCACCTTGATGGTGTAGTTTTGGATAGCCTTTTTTATGGCAATCCATTTTGTTAGAACGGATAACATTGAATTTTAACCCTAAAACAAGTTTCTAGTGAAATCAATTTTACTCTCTGATGTGGTCACTTGTTTATAAGTCAAAACAAAAGCTGAGACACAGGTAATGAACGAAAGGAGAAATCCTACATTCAACGACTTCACTGTCTATCTCTCTATCTATCCATCTATCTATTTATCTAACGGTCTATCTAACCATCCAAGTTCATGTTCCATCTCCGGTAAAGCTATGGAAATGAAGGTACTAAAACCTGCCGAATGGGCGCACAGACCTGGGGAGGATGTGACTTTAGAAGAAAAACTTTAAAATCAGTCTTAGTGTTGCAGCAGAGTTAACTGGGGTAGAATGAATTCTCACATTACATAATGAATACATTTTAAACGAGATGCTTTCAGAGGAAGAGGGAACTATGTGCGATTGTGTACTTGGCATTCTTTGATGATCTTGGCGAGGTACGGTTACGTTGCGAGCGGGAAGTTTTTTTCTGAATATATAACACCGCTGTAATTCAGTCCAAGGGTAATCCAAGATAGTTACTACAAATATATCGTTCAGTTTCAAATATGACCCGTCTCAGGGTTAGTAGATAATTATATTTTAGGACGTTATCCCTTACCAAATTTCCGCCATCAAATAAAATAATGTCTTCTAAAGTTGGTGAATAGCCCATAATTCAATAGTGAGAGAAGAATTTCACCTACAAATAAAAGGCAAAACTAAAAGAATAAAAAAAATATCCCGCAATTGCATGGACCATAGCCTACTTCATTTGTCCTCACGAAGTGACTCCTAAAAATCTCCCATTACACAGAAGACGCTACTCTTCCGACATTTAAGATTTTTCTCATATCATGGATCTAAAGAGGTTCTCATTCATACACGCGCGCACACACATACACATAACACACATTATATATACGGTCTCATTCAAACTGGATGGTATCTAATGGAGTTTTTATTCAAAAAATTTACAAGCTTTCTTGGACAAACAGTCCACATTATCCGTACGGATACTTGATAATGTGGACTGTTTGTCCAAGAAAGCTTGTAATTTTTGAATAAAAACTCCATTAGATACAATCCAGTTTGAATAGGTCCTTCTAGTAATATATATATATATATATATATATATATATATATATATATATATATATATATATATATATATATATATATATATATATATATATATGTGTGTGTGTGTGTGTGTGTGTGTGTGTGTGTGTATATATATACTGTATATATATATATATATGATCATCAGAAAATGATCCTCAAAAACAGCGTCTTTTCTGGGGCTCAGATAACACCCTTCCTTGAGCATTCACTCTGAAACTGCAATTTCAGACGTGAAAATTCAGCCTTTAAAGGTTACAAGGAAGATACAGCAGCAGACAAACACTTCTGTGAAATCGTGTTGCAAGACTGTTCGCTAACGGCCTTCGATTACGTCATAGCAATATAAGTTAAACAATCGAAGAGCTGATTTCGTCAACTGCTTTAAGAGAACTCGGTATTATACGAAAAATTAATACATACCAGATGTATTTTCTTCTTAGCAACTGTGTGTATATATATATATATATATATATATATATATATATATATATATATATATATATATATATATATATATATATATAATATAATAAATAAATATATATATATATATATATATATATATATTCTAATATAATAAATATATATGTACATATATACATAACTGTGTGTATACATATATACACACACACATATATATATATATATATATATATATATATATATATATATATATATATATATATATATATATATATATGAATGTCTTTTCCTGTAATACTACAGTGTGATATGAATATAAGAAGGCCCATAAAACACTATTTAAACGTTGAAACCATATATTTCGGGCACTTGCTTCTGTGCCCCTGTTCACTGGTAGAATATGGACAGGTGGAAAGTTACAATGGTATATATACAAAAACATAAAGGTGTGGCCTTAGGCCTCCAATGGTATGGAGGTGGCGTTTCTTAAGAAGGAGGAGAATGACCAAATTCCCTAGTGGTTTTTGGCCTCATTAGCTCCCGTTTGGCGATGGATCTGGCGGTCGCGTTTCTTGATCATCTTCTTCAGGAGGGGTTTGAGAATTAAGGTGTCGATGTCGTCCGATTTCCAATGTCCTCCTGACAGGTTCATATTGTTGGTTTGACTGATGATAGCAGATTCCAGCATCTTTCTTTTGTACGGACAGCTACTTTTGAAAACCAACTCCGCCCCACTCCAGTTAATGATATGCCCTGTATTTCTGATATGTAGGAAAATTCCCGAACTCTCCGAGGCGTAACGTACTGATCTTTTGTGCTCTGTTATTCTTTGCGAGAGCGATCTACCTGTCTCGCCTACGTAGATGTCATGACAATTGCTACATGGTATCTTGTAAACTCCGGCTTCTTCCCTTTTGTTATTTAAGTATACGTTAATGAGCGAACTCCCGATGGATTTGGGATAATGGAAAATGAAAGGATTGCTAGACCTGAGTTGTTCGGTGGCCTTTTGGATGTTTTCATCATACGGAAGCTTTATTTTGTTGTTGAAATCTATTTGTCAGTTGTGAGTGGGACCTCTATAGTATATTTTATTCGCTTTGTTAATAGCCGTCTCGATAATGTGTGGTGGATATAGCAGTTGCGTTAGGTGTTGGCGGATCGTGTTAAATTCTTTATCCAGGTACTCATTTGAACATATCCTAAGTCCTCTGAGGAATAAGTTGCACCCTACCATGATTTTTACGGAGACGTCGTGGTAGCTTAAGAAATGAATGTAGGAAACAGCGAAGGTGGGTTTTCTATATACTGTAAATGCATACCTGTTCTGTTTTCTTATGATCAGTACATCTAGGAACGGCAGTTTTTCGTCCTTTTCCCATTCTGTTTTAAATTTTATGGTCGGAACTAGCGAATTTAGCCTATTAAAAAATTCATTAAAGTCCCCCCAGCTATTGTCCCAGAAAGCAAAGATATCATCTACGTATCTAAGCCAGATCATATTATGGGGTTTGATAGACGACAAAAGTTCTGTTTCGAAATATTCCATGTACAAGTTTGCTAGAAGGGGTGATAGGGGACTTCCCATGCTACAGCCAAATTTTTATTTGTAAAAATTACCATTGAAAGAAAACACATTGTTAGTTACACAGAGGTTGATAAGTTTTAAAGTTTTATCTATGCCAAGAGGAAAATGGTCTTCATATGGTTGTAACTTCCTCTCTAAGAAAGACAACACGTCGGCAATCGGGACTTTAGTAAATAATGACTCGACGTCTAGGCTGAGCAATTTGATGTTGTTTGGGGATGTTTAAACTATTAAATTTTTTGTATGAAATCCTCTGCATGTTTGACGTGGGAGGATGAGAAGGTTCCTAGAAAGGGTGATAACAAGTCTGCGAGCCATTTTGATAATTTGTACATGAAAGAGCCCCTGCTAGATATTATGGGGCGTAAAGGAATCCCATCTTATGTGTTTTAGTGTTTTATGGGCCTTCTTATATTCATATATTCATATATATATATATATATATATATATATATATATATATATATATATATATATATATATATATATATATATATATATATATATAGGCTATATAATGAGTAAAGAAAATATTTTTGTAGCCCTTACCAGTTACAAAATATATAGTTAAAATCTAATTATTTCTAGCAATTACCATGCAGCCTGTTATCTAAAATATATCAACACAAATTGTCATTCCATTCACCACAAGCATTTCAACTCACGCACATACATACAAATAAATAAATATATATATATATATATATATATATATATATATATATATATATATATATATATATATATATATATATATATATATATATATATATATATATACACACACACACACACACACACATATATATATATATATATATATATATATATATATATATATATATATATATATATATATATAATATATATATATAAATAAAAATAAAAATAAATAAATAAATAAAATATAAATAAATAAAAAAAATAAAAATAAAAATAAAAAAAAAAAATAAAATAAAATAAGAAAAAAATTAAAAAAATAAATAAATAAAATAATTAAAATGAATAAAAAATAAAAAAAAATAAATTAAACAAATTAAATAAAATAAATAAATACACAAATAAATACATAAATAAATAAATGAATAAATATATATAAATAAGTAATAAATAAAATAAAATAAAATATATAAAACAATAAAAAACAATAAACGAAAAAAATGGGAAAAAATTAAATAATAAAGTAAATAAAATAAATAAAAGAAATAAATAATAAAATAAACGAATAATGAAATAAGTAAATAAAATAAATAAAATAAAATTGAATAAAAAATAAAATTATAAAATAAAATAAAAAAAAATAAAATGAACAAATAAAAAATAAAATATATAAATAAATCAAAATATAAAATCAATAAAATAAAATAAATAGAATAATAATATAAAATAAACCCGAAAATAATAAAATAAAATAATAAAATAAAAAATAAATAAAATAAAATAAATATAAATAAATAAATAATAAAATAGAATAAATAAAGTAAATAAAATAATAAAAGTAATAATATAAATGAAAAATAAAGTAAATAAAATAATAAAACAAATAACAATATAAATAAAAAATAATTGAAATAAATAATAGAAATAAGTAATAAAATAAAATAAATAAATAATAATATAATAAATGAATATATAATAACAAATAAATTACTAAATAAAATACAAAAAATTAATAATTAAAGAGTAAAATAAATAAAATAATAAAGTAAATAAATAAATAATAAAATAAAGTAAATAAATAAATAATAAAATACATAAGTAATTAAATGACAAAAATAAATAATAAAAAATATATAAAAATAATAAAATAATGAAAGAAATAAAATAAAATACGTAAATAAATAAAATAAAAAAATTGAATAATAGAACAAAATAAAATAAATAATAAAACAATCAAATAATAAAATGAAATAAATAAAAAATAAAAATTAAAATAAGTAAATAATAAAATAAATACAAAAATAAAATAAATAATAAAATAATAAGATAAATAACACAATAATAAAATAAAATAAAATATATAATGCAATAATAAAATAAAATAAAATAAATAGTAACAAATACATTAATAATATAAATAAAATACATAAAAAATAATATAGTAAATAAATAAAATAAATAATGAAAAATAAAAATAAATAAATAAATATATATAAAAATAACTAAATGTTATTCTGGAATCACTTTTTATTAAACAACTTGTTCCATCGTTAAACATTCATACGTCCTCTTCCCCTCTATATTTATCCTGACTTGTGTTGTTTTTATTTATGTTTACGTTTAGTTTAACGCTGTCACTCCTCTAGGTCGGTCCTTAATCTTGTGTTCTGTAACCCCTTTCACGGATATTTTCAAAGTATATTCTGTTACCTTTCATTTTAATGTAATATTTAAAAAAAAAAAATTTTTCTTTAATTTTAATGTTAGCGTATATTTCTGAAAATTTTGTATGACTAATTTTCAGCTTTTCAATTCTTAAATTTTAGTTTTAGTTTTTACGATTTTACAAAGGATTTTATTTTTCATTTTAACAGCCCTGATGATGTAATTAATTTGATAATTGCGAAACGTTGGAATAAAGTCAGCTTGTATATCTGTGTACTCTGCCCTGGTGGATCCCACGTAGGTCCCTGTTTGACATTTAGGGCAAGTATATTTATAAACAATACCAGATGACATATAAGGTGATAACCGATCTTTAATTCCTAAGAACCCTTTCGCCATCGGTTCACTCTTTAAAACTAAAGATCGGTTATCACCTTATATGTCATCTGGTAATGTTTATAAATATACTTGCCCTGAATGTCAAACAGGGACCTATGTGGGATCCACCAGTAGACTCCATAAGGTGGGTATCGATTCTCATCGTGGAGTAAGCTTCCGTACAGGTAGCAGAATTTCAAACCCAGAACATTCCAATATCAGAAATCACTCCAAAATTTGTAAAACACACATTGATAATGATGACTTCTGCATCTACCAGCCCTCAAGACCTTGTTATTCTGGAATCACTTTTTATCAAACAACTTGTTCCGCCGTTAAACACTCATACGTCCTCCTCCCCTCTATATTTATCCTGACTGTTGTTTCTATTTATGTTTACGTTTAATTTAACGCTGTCACTCCTCTAGGTCGGTCCTTAATTTTTTGTTCTGTAACCCCTTTCACGGATATTTTAAAATTTTGGTTTACTCTATATTCTGTTACCTTTCATTTTAATGTAATGATTTTTAAAAATTTTGTTCCTTAATTCTAATGTTTGTGTACATTTCTGAAATTGTTGTATGAATAATTTTCAGCTTTTCAATTCTTAACTTTTAGTTTTAGCTTTTAGGATTTTACAAAGTATGTTATTTTAACAGCCCTGATGATTTAATTAATTTGATAATTACGAAATGTTGGAATAAAGTCAGCTTGCATAGCTGTGTGTCCTCTGCCCTTCACTGATGATTCTAATATATATATATATATATATATATATATATATATATATATATATATATATATATATATATATATATATATAAATATATAAAGTCAGCTTATATATCTAAATATATATAAATATATAAAGTCAGCTTATATATATGTGTCCTCTATATATCACTGATGATTCAAATATATATATATATATATATATATATATATATATATATATATATATATATATATATCTTTATGAATATATAACTCCTTACATCTTCTCAGGACTTTTCTTCTTCTCTCCCGACAGAACGACCTCAGATCCAATACTTCATTCTCATTACTTCCAACCTCATCTTAGTTTCACTCTCATCTTCAATATTCATTCATTTTCTCGTACACGCCAAAATGATCACCTTCTCTTTCCACTAACTAAATTCAGCAGTCACCTTAGTTTTCCTCTAAACCTCTCATTTCACTTTTCTGATAATTTCTTTTATTCCTCCTTTCTCAATCCTCAAGTGTTTAAGCGCTCTAACCTATTGTTCATTCATCTTCTTCCTCTGTCTTTTAATCAATCTCTTATGTCTTAATTACATCCATGGCCATCTCTCAACTGTTATTTCCACCTAAAACTATCTTATGTTTTCACTTTCGAGTTAACTAGATAATGGTTCGATACATCTATTTCACTCACATGTCATCATGGCCATAATCCGCTTTCTTTCATATCAAACTATCACTAACAACGCAAGTAACAAAATCATTCCTTTCTCATTTTGCTTCAAATTACTATTATTTTGAGACCTTGCATTCCTCCATTCAAGCCACCCTCAGAGACATTGCCACAAGACTTTCTTCATATTCATTCATACCAAACCCTCTCTATCTTTCGTTATCATCTCTACTTTTACCATCTTTGCATTCAGGTTATCCCGCACAACCACCCACTCTCATTTATCAAAGTGCTTCACTCAGAACTTTACACTAAAATCGAAACGCTTTCTTTCAGTCTTGCATTTGTAATCATCATCACATTTTTTTCTCTCGCTCAGGTCTTTGCCTCCACACGGTCCTTGGCTAAGAAGTTCTAAAGATTTATTCACGGAATGGCAACCGCTCTCCAAGACTTCCCCTGCAATTCCCAGACCCTGTCTATCACTCTTCGTCCTTCCCAGTCCTGACAAGCTGAGCATTAATCAACACTTGTGATTTGGGAAAGCAAAAGCCAAATAAATATCCATGGAGGGGCAGGAGATGACATGAGAAAGAACTAAAACCTTAACTGCTTCTCAGCCATGACATTTCGGCTGTCCACTTGGTTTTCGGAATGTGGTCTCTGGTCCTACAAGGGAGCATTTGCAATCTTATGGGTTCGCTCTGTAACTTAGCTGAAGTATCTTAGTTCATTTTTAGCAATTTTGCTGTGTACTGTGACTAGGTTCATATTTGGTAGGTAGGGCACCCGTTTCTTTACAAAACGGATTAATGTGACGCTAAGTGTCTAATAAATGACAATATAAAATGTATGACATTTTGAATACACTTAGCAATGTTCCTTCAACCTGTTTCTTTGCTCTTTAAATTATCAAATATTCTCATAAACACTAATTAACATTGACAACATCGACCATTCCGATAACAAACGCAGTGTGTGTGTATAAGTATTAGAGAGAGAGAGAGAGAGAGAGAGAGAGAGAGAGAGAGAGAGAGAGAGAGAGAGAGAGGAAACCTTTAAACAAGGTTCACAAACCTGGCCTAACATCCAACCAGAGGCTGTGTCTTAGATTTACCACAACTTTTCATTTACAAGTTGTGATAAAAACTAACCAGATTTAAACTTTGGTCGCATTACTTACTGAAGAAGCGAAAATGACAGACGAAACAATCCCGTCTGAGTTACAAAGAAATGGAACGAGCTCGCTTCTATTTGTGGAGTTCAAAATATTTCATACAGAAAAATAAACAAATACACAAACATTAAAACAAAAGAAAAAAATAATGCAAATCTTAAAACTGAAATACGAAGCAAAAATGTAATTGGTAGACGTTCCTGTGATTTCATAGATTGCAACCACACTGCAACAAAAACATGTCATGAACACGTCTGCAACTTATCGAATATATATCACAAATAAGTTGAGGACAATAAGGGCCACATGTAAAGAAAGAACCTTTGGCAACTGCTGGAAAATCGTAAGCACCACCGGTTAGAACTACCAAGTAAGTCGTTGGTTTGTATTCAACATGTTTGTGAAGCGTGCGCGGTATGTTACAGACTTGTATTTATGAGAATTTTACTGAAGAGTGGACTCCCCTTTAATCATACACAGTGATCTCATTGATGGTAAATCAGAAAGAAAAAACACATTTTTACTCCTTTATGTAATTTATGTTACAAAGAAACAATATCTTTAATGTTAAAAATTATGAGAAACGATAGCCTATAAGAAAATATAGTCACGTTCCTAGAACCAGGCATAACAATTATTAGTTACTTTGTAATGCCTCAACAGGTATGCAAAAATTCCTCGAAAACAAAAGCGAAAATTAAAATTTATTAGGACTACATGACTTACTAAAGTTATTCAAATAAACTTATTATAGGATCAATAAATACCATACATGAGAGTAACTGAGTTGTTAAAGTATTTTTGTAAATGACTCTGAGTAGACGCATTTACATGCGTCTACTTTGATTTTCTTCTGATAAAGTCACTAATTAATTATGCATAAATATGAAGCAAATCTGTTTCGTTATAGGACGAACATTTAAGTGGGAATCCTGCAGCATTCGTAAAGACAGTGGAAAAAGGTAAATCTTATAAAACATCGTAGAAGGCTCAGCCACTGTAACTGTCTACTACTCTGTGTTTAATAGAGTAAAGGAAGTACCAGTCCACATGCTTGATAATTTTCGTGCGTGTCCAGCCTAAATATTTCTCTCTCTTCTCTCTCTCTCTCTCTCTCTCTCTCTCTCTCTCTCTCTCTCTCTCTCTCTCTCTCAAAGAACCTGCATTTGGGCAGCGACAAGGGAAGCCACGATCCTTCAATTTTGTAGCAATCCGTTCTGGCCTCTCCGCTGGGCGGAGACTCATGGAAGCCGACTTCTTAAAAAGGCAACGTTTTATCGACAAAACTTAAAAAAAAGTAACTAACTTGATGAAGTCCTTCGCCCTTTTGTTTTTTAAAGCAACGAAACACTTGAAAGGCTCCGTTTTCTTTCCATGTATTTTTTTATTACTTTCTCACCGATTTGGTGAGGAAAAATGGACGTTGAAGAGAATCGTTCTGTTAGATTCCGGAAGACTCCGGGGGAAGTTATTTTATAGTTTTTTCTTTTCGTTTTTCTGTTACGCTCCGTATGATTTTTTCTTTTTTACTTGTTAAATGGCTTTTTCATCCTTTGGAAATTGCTCTTACCACGACCCGTTTTTATGACAAATCTCACTTTGGATAAGATACATAAGATGTAGACTACGAACACACTAACAGACAGAATACCTTAAGTGTAACAAATGAAGGCATAACTTGGTATCCCCACCTAACTCTTTCATTTAAACACACTGACAGAAAACAAGACGTTGTTAGCGACAATAGATTATTAGAAGGATGGGACCGGAATATAAAATTTAGACCAAAGGACAAACGCTGGAACCTATGAGATCATTCAACGCTGAAAGGGATATTGAGAGTAAAAACGCTTTAAAGGTGTAACAGGAGGATAACCTTGCAGTTGCACTATGAAACAACTGTTAGGAGAGAGTGGGAAGTAAGATGGTAGAAAGAGAAAATGAACCGAGGTACAGTAAAAGAAATGAAAGAGGTTGCAGCTAAGGGCCGAAAGGGCGCTGCAAAGAACCTCAAGTAGCCTACAGAACACCACGTGAGGTGCAATGGCGGCACTACCCTCCCTACGGAAAGTTTTTGAACTGGAATGAAGAAAAAGCGAGGGAAAGTCAAGTCTTTAGCTGATAATCCACAAGTCAGCTTTGCTAACAGGCACAGGATAATAAGAACACCTAGGCGCCTCAAGACGATAATTAAAAATCGAAGGAAAGTCTTGTCAAGTTTTGAAGATCTGCGTTTACATCATGATGCCTTTAGAGCGAAAGCATCAAATAATAATAAAAAAAAAATGACGGGAGACAAAGACCCGTGAAAGCACGAGACTGTTTCCCTGGCTGTCTCCTCAGTGAGGCTCTCACTCTAACTTCCATCAAAGTTTGAACTCAGGAAGGTTTGTGGCGGTGTCCAGGTTTGAGAGAAAGCTTTCAGGGTCACCAGGCACTTAGATTGACAATACTTGGACGAGTTCTGCCTTTTATGGCTGGATGCGGTTCTAAAAAAGAAAAAAAGTCTAATTTTTGTGATCTTTTACCTTTATTTTAACCCTGAAACAAGTGTGCAGTAAAATAAATAATTTTACTCTTTGATGCGGTCACTTTTTCATAAGTCGAAACATTTAACCTCATATTCCATACCAGGTAAATCTGAGGAAATGAAGGTAATAAAAACTGACACCCGGGTGCACACACCTGAGGAGAGGACTCTGCAAGCTTAATGATGACGTGACTTCAGACGAGCCACTTTAAAAATTAATCTGAGTGCTGCCTCAGAGTTAATTGGGGGCAGAAGGTATCCTCATATTGTATTCATGAGTGTATTTAGAAAGAGAAGGCTTTCAGCGGATGAGGGAACTACTTATGTGCGCTTGTGTATCTCGTATTTTTGATGGCCTTATGAGGCACGCTTACGGAACAACAGGGAAATGTTTACCTGATTATTTAAAATATTGGGACGCATTAAAAGTCAATTTTAAGTCACTTTGTACAAAATATATTAATTTTTCCTGCAAATAATGTCTCCTCAAGTCAGTGGATTCACTTCAGTAGGTTAATTGGATTTCAGCAATCAAATGAAATAATGAAGTAATGCTTCTTTTAAAAGTAGGTAAGTAGCTAATAATTCACTAATATGAAAACAATTTTGCGATAAAATGAAAGAAAAAAATACAACTACTGCACTGCCTGGATATGTACTTCCTTTGCCCTCAAGAACTTACAGCTAAAAGTTTCCTTAAAAAAACGCGTAAGTTTCCAAACAGAAACCTTTCTGTGCAAATGTCACCAAAGACAAAAATTACTCATTTCTGTCTCCCTTTGCAGAGGCGACGCTATTCGTGCGACACTGACGACCTTTCTCATATCATGGGTCTGAGAAGGTTCTCATTCATGCATCATTCATGCACAGACACTATATATATATATATATATATATATATATATATATATATATATATATATATATATATATATATATATATATATATATATATATATATATATATATACATATACTTCTTGACGATCAAAAGACCTAGTGATTATATGTGATGATTTAATGATGATTTTATACGCATTGGATGGTTTAGTGCTAGAGGTGTGAAAATTTAAGACAAAATACACCAACTTGTAGGGTTTAAATGAACATCAGAAATTATAGAAATTTACGTGCATAATATGACAGAAAAACAATCCTTCCAGGGAGAATTCCAGTGATCTGTAAACACAAAACGAGACCAGACGACTCAACCAGAGAAAGGCGACGACGTTCATTAGGCGAGAAAAGGAGAATAGACGCACCTTTGTGGACTGAATTTTATTTAATTTATGAAATTGAGGCTGTCAAGCCCAGTACTGGGGCACTTTCAGCCGTTTACCGCTCAAGGCTGTAGAAGAGGAGGTTGGAGTGGTTGGGCAGCAAGATAGCGAGATCCAGAAAATAAAGGAGATGAAGTGCAAAGGATCTACAAGTGGAAATGGGGGAAAGCCCCTCAGTTGCTCTAAGAATTAATAGTTTGAGATGTTGGACAGCAAGACTGAAGAAAGGAAGCGGAGTGGAGCAAAGTAAAAGGATAGACTGCACTAGACCCCTTCGGGGCTACACCCTGGTGAAAGAAAAATACTGAAGTCTTGTGGGAATAAACTGCATAGTCATGATATGTAACAAGATTCTTTATGGGGAGAAAAAGATAAAGAAATCTCGTGAGATTAATCTTGTAATTGCTGGAAAGTTACTAGTTCCACTAGCAAGTGGTCCTCACTAATAGCGAATAGAGAGAGGCAGCCTATTCGCTAACTTGACTGAGTCTGCTGACCAGCTTTTGTTTAATTTCAGTGCCACACTCACCCCCGTTCAAGATCAGAAAATATTTGTGTTAAACGGCTGCCCACAAACCACTTGACTAAAGACTTCAACTTGTTATTAGCCATACTACGTTAAAACCGTCTCACGGATTCTGAATATTACTTACAGTTTTAATTATATATATATATATATATATATATATATATATATATATATATATATATATATATATATGCATGTATATTAAAGCCAGGTCTGTATTAATTACGTTGCGAATATCCTCCTCTATTTTACCGCGGAATTCCCGGCGTTCATTAATTCTCGTTAAAAGGGAAAATCTTAAACTCCAGAAATAGCAGCGAGTTCATTCCATTTCTTTGTAACTCAGACGGGACTGCTTCATCTGTCATCTAGACTTTTTTTTTCTTTTTTATTAGCTTTTTTTAATAATGGGACCAAAGTTTAAAATGGGTTGGTTTCCATTACAACTTGCAAAGGAAAAATTAATAATAACCTTGTTGAACCTCTCTCTCTCTCTCTCTCTCTCTCTCTCTCTCTCTCTCTCTCATACACACAGACATTCCCGTCATATATACAGTATATATATATATATATATATATATATATATATATATATATATATATATATATATATATATATATATATATATATATATATATATATATATATATATATCGACAGGGTAACGAGGGAAAGCACAGAGCATTTTCATGATTTATTGTGCCGACGTTTCACAAACCATCTCGGTTGCATTTTCAAGGCTGCAAATATTTGAACACCATATTACTCGTAATAACTCTTAGAATAATTCGAAAAATACATAGATTTACTACATTGACATCCTCAGTAAAAGAAAATATAGCAAAATAGTGAAATTTAAAAATCAAATCAGAATACAAAGATATAAAAACACAAGAACGTAAACTTAAAAACTTAAAAAAAAATGTAAAAAGACGTAAAATAATCTTGACACCACTGGTTACATCAATATATTTAAAGTGAGACAAAATAAAATTAGTAAAAAACCAGCAAAAAAAAAAAAAAAAAAAATTGAAGGTCAAAATAAAATTAATACTGCCAAAAGAAGAAACATAAAAGCGCAAAAACACTACGGAGTAAAACACCCACCCAGCGGGCAGTATCAAAGAGAAACTAAACAGAAGAACCTTCAGAGACTGAGAAACGAAAGACGAAGTGCAATGGCCATTACGTAATGTACAATTGGATGGAGGAATTCTGCGAGTTTAACGACGGAACTAGATTTTTTATCATTATGGACTCTAAGACGTGAAGTTCGTTTTCTTTTTTGTACGTGTCCTATGATTTGGAAATCTTTGGCCTCTATGTGTTTTTACAGATCTTTGAGTGATTCCGAATATTTGATTGTTCTGGATTGGACAGTCTACTCCCTGTCCTAAAACTTACTCCTCTATGAGAGTCCAAGCGTACTTTTAGTAGCCTTTTGTACATCCAACATAGGTCCCTCGACTACATCTAGGGCAAATATATTTGTATACAACGTTGGATGTAAACATTGACTCAGCTTGTCTTTGTATATGAACAGAGAACCAATGGTGACTGGGTTCTTAGGAATAAGTTTCAAGTTTAGGGCTGGTAGTTCCTTGTGTATTATATCAATTAGCTTTTTCTGAAATTGTCATCATGAAGAAACGGAAAACTCGCATACATTTTTAATTTGGGAACAGTGCTGATAGAGATAGGAGGTACCATTTTCCGGTAGAGTATTTTATTTAAGTACCTGAGAAAGAGTTTACGAGTTGGAAAACAATTGTTTTTCAAAATAAATACCTAATTTAATGATTTCCTCGTGGAAACTAAACCAGGAAGATGTATGTGTCAATGCCCTGTGGAGGAGAGTGACAATCGAATTCAACTTAAAATTAAAATAGCAAGAACTATAAAAATTCATTCCTAGACCTGTGAACGTTCCTTTGCGGTAAATTCCCGTACTAAAACCTTGGTCATTCCTAGAAACCAACACATCCAAGAATGGAAGCGTATTTTCCGACTCTTTTCCAGGATAAATTTTATATTAGGGTGCTGGAATTGGCGAACCCCAGAAAAGCGTCAGCATTAAAATCATGTTTAAAAAGCAGAAACGTGTCATCCACATATCTTCGGTAAAAAGGGGCCGGAAAGATAAAGGACAGTTGTCCAGAAAGCTCTCTTCAAAGCATTCATGAATATGTTTGCGAACGTGGGTCCAAGTGGCGACCCCATCGCCATACCTTCCACCTGCTTGTACACAACTCCGTTAAAGATAAAGGCCGTGTCCCGCACGGCCAACTCTAAAATTTGTTTAAAAAGCAAATTGCTAAAATTATTAAAAACATCACTGTCATCAATAAAAAGTTTATTCAAGATTATCTCTATAGTTTCCTCCACAGGTACATTCGTGAACAGAGATTCCACGTCTAGACTTACCATATGTAAATCAGGGTCTTGGATAAGAATTTCATTCTTGAAGGTGACTGCGTTCAAGACCTATTTTGTCTGCTATTAACACTGCTAATTATAAGTTAGCTAAATTTTTGGTACCTATGCTAGAACTGCTTACTAAAGGTTCCTACTCCCTCTTGAACGCAGTCACCTTCAAGAATGAAATTCTTATCCAAGACCCTGATTTACATATGGTAAGTCTAGACGTGGAATCTCTGTTCACGAATGTACCTGTGGAGGAAACTATAGAGATAATCTTGAATAAACTTTTTATTGATGACAGTGATGTTTTTAATAATTTTAGCAGGTCGTCTTTTAAACAAATTTAGAGTTGGCCGTGCAGGACACGGCCTTTATCTTTAACGGAGTTGTGTACAAGCAGGTGGAAGGTATGGCGATGGGGTCGCCACTTGGACCCACGTTCGCAAACATATTCATGAATGCTTTGAAGAGAGCTTTGGACAACTGTCCTTATCTTTCCGGCCCTTGGTTTTACCGAAGATACGTGGATGACACGTTTCTGCTTTTTAAACATGATTTTAATGCTGACGCTTTTCTGGGGTTCGCCACATCCCCAGCACCCTAATATAAAATTTATCCTGGAAAAAGTGTCGGAAAATACGCTTCCATTCTTGGATGTGTTGGTTTCTAGGAATGACCAAGGTTTTAGTACGGGAATTTACCGCAAAGGAACGTTCACAGGTCTAGGAATGAATTTTTATAGCAGTTTTGCTATTTTAATTTTAAGTTGAATTCGATTGTCACTCTCCTCCACAGGGCATTGACACATACATCTTCCTGGTTTAGTTTCCACGAGGAAATCATTAAATTAGGTATTTATTTTGAAAAACAATTGTTTTCCTTGTAAACTCTTTCTCAGGTATTTAAATAAAATACTCTACCGGAAAATGGTACCTTCCTATCTCTATCAGCACTGTTCCCAAATTAAAAATGTATGCGAGTTTTCCGTTTCTTCATGATGACAATTTCAGAAAAAGCTAATTGATATAATACACAAGGAACTACCAGCCCTAAACTTGAAACTTATTCCTAAGAACCCAGTCACCATTGGTTCTCTGTTCATATACAAAGACAAGCTGAGTTCAATGTTTACATCCAACGTTGTATACAAATATATTTGTGCTAGATGTAGTCGAGGGACCTATGTTGATGTACAAAAAGGCTACTAAAAGTACGCATTGGACTCTCATAGAGGAGTAAGTTTTAGGACAGGGAGTAGACTGTCCAATCCAGAACAATCAAATATTCGGAATCACTCAAAGATCTGTAAACACACATAGAGGCCAAAGATTTCCAAATCATAGGACACGTAAAAAATGAAAACGAACTTCACGTCTTAGAGTCCATAATGATAAAAAAGCTAGTTCCGTCGTTAAACTCTGCAGAATTCCTCCATCCAATTGTACATTACATGTAATGGCCTGTTGCACTTCGTCTTTCGTTTCTCGGTCTCTGAAGGTTCTTCTGTTTAGTTTTAATTTGATACTGCCCGCTGGGTGGGTGTTTTACTCCGAAGTGTTTTTTGCGCTTTTATGTTTCTTCTTTTGGCAGTATTAATTTTATTTTGACCTTCAATTTTTTTTCTTTTTTTTTTTTGCTGGTTTTTTACTAATTTTATTTTGTCTCACTTTAAATATATTGATGTAACCAGTGGTGTCAAGATTATTTTACGTCTCTTTTACATTTTTTAAGTTTTTTAAGTTTACGTTCTTGTGTTTTTTATATCTTTGTATTCTGATTTGTTTTTTTAAATTTCACTATTTTGCTATATTTTACTTTTACTGAGGATGTCAATGTAGTAAATCTATGTATTTTGTCGAAATATTCTAAGAGTTATTACGAGTAATATGGTGTTCAAATATTTGCAGCCTTGAAAATGCAACTGAGATGGTTTATTGAAGTTTTCGGCATAATAAATCATGAAAATGCTCTGTGCTTTCCCCTCGTTACCCTGTCGATGTGGATTTGAGCAGTGGCTCCTGTTGCGATTGTATATATATATATATATATATATATATATATATATATATATATATATATATATATATATATATATATATATATATATATATATATATATATATATATATATATATATATATATATATATATATATATATATATATATATATATATATATATATATTATATTGTATATATCAATTTAATTATTTATTTATTTGTTTATATAAAATGCATGTATGCATCCGTATACCTTATGAAATAATAATACGTTCTGAATAAAATTTTGAGTGAAATTAATAGCATGTAATTCAGAACCTCATATCACTAATCTAGCAGGGATTGCATTCACTTCAAACCAGAATGGAACTGTAATAATGCAGTTGTTGCACACTCCTTCGTGAGAAATGTATCTACATAATCGGACAGATTAAATTAGGAAATCTGTTACAGTGAATAGTTTTATCTTCATATCGCGAAAATGAACAACTATATATTATCTGTACTTTTGGAAGTTAATACGAATTAGAAAACTTCCTTCAACGCTCACATCGATAGATCGATCGATCGATCGAGAGAGAAGGTCAGCGATATCGCTCTCAATTTATTGCGAATTTCGCT
>NC_089785.1:6367524-6405024 GCF_040412425.1 Macrobrachium rosenbergii | reverse complement strand
CCAAATTGTCTGTATTACATGGAAATATTGTTTTAGATTTTTATTGGAATAGCGTTGAAGGTCTAACAGTGAAATGAATAACGCCTATACATAATTTATTCACATTCTGATCAGAAAGTCTGAGATGCTTTCCAGATGAAATACAGCGGGAATCTGTCTACACGTAAGCTTTGACGGAGGTTTCGATGAACTAACAGAAGAAATGACAGGTAGGCTAAACTTGGGGTGTTAAGGAGGAGAGAGAGAGAGAGAGAGAGAGAGAGAGAGAGAGAGAGAGAGAGAGAGAGAGAGAGAGAGAGAGAGAGAGAGCAGTGCTGGGTTGGTTTATATATCATTCAGTTTTTCCGGGCAGTGCTGGGTTATATATATATATATATATATATATATATATATATATATATATATATATATATATATATATATATATATATATATATATATATATATATATATATATATATATATATATATATATATATATATATATATATATATATATATATATATATATATATATATATATATATATATATATTACACATACACTTATGAAATGACATGTACATTTCTTTTGCCCATTCATTAAGCTTAAGAATGTTCTAAAGAGAGAATCCCTACTAGCACGATTTCTGCTGGAAAGTTTAGGATAAGTACTAAATTTGTGTCAACATTTTTTGCTATGCATTAATTTTCAGCTAAGGACTATTTCTAAAATTTTATGTACATAGACATACATTTATCTTCATCTGTATAGCTGATTATCAATTTCTAGTCAATTTCGATTTACACTGACCAAGAAATGTCATTACATATACCACAGAGCCAGCAGAGTCCTTGATGCATAGCACTGCCATAAAAACTTAGCGTTATATCCATTCTGATTTTATATTCCAACTTTTACATCTCCCAAAACCATGCAAATACAAGAAAACTAACTGTCAGAGTCGAGTGGAAAACAGTTTCAACAAGAAACCAGGAAAAATTATATTATATCCCATTTCAGTACCCAAAGCTAATTTGCAAGAAGAAAATGCCTTTATTGAACATGTCTCCTTTTCTGCATAGCAACGTCTCCTTTTGCCCCCGAAAGCATAGAAACCCCCACGATGACGTCACTGAGTGTGTTTGCGGTTACTTTCGGGCGGGATGTCTCCTGCTGCTTAAAATTCCGCCAGCAAATAGCAATGGGATCCATTTAGAGTTCCCAAATGGCCTTTTGCATAATATAATCAAGTGGTTGGTAATAAATAGGATGGGATGCAGCAAAAGCCAAGTTTAAACCTAAAGCACGACGCTTGCTTCTTCACGAGATTGAATCCGTTTAAGAGGTTTTCCAGTATGCGTGTGTAAATATATACATACACACACACATGTATATATATATATATATATATATATATATATATATATATATATATATATATATATATATATATATATATATGTATATTCATTATTAGACACACACACACACACACATTAGACATATATATATATATATATATATATATATATATATATATATATATATATATATATATATATATATATATATATATATATATATATATATATATATATATATATATATATATATATATATATACACAAACAGTGTGTGTGTGTGTGTGTGTGTTTGTGTCAGAGACAAGAGAGAGAGAGAGCACAGGTTCAGAAAAAGGCTTTGAATGTCTACCGAAGAGAGTTGCTAATCTTTTTTTTTATCTTCCGGTGATATTTTGCATTAGTCTTGGATGAAAAGATGGATAACTCTTAGCATTCTCAGCGATGTTGTTAAACATCTAAGAGACTCCTGTTATGTTCCTCAGATGAGCTGGTAGCGCATTGAAGAGAGCTGCATTATCGATGCTGGTGAGTGGTGGATTAATGTAAACTGATCCTCTTCATTAATTTTCCTGTTTTATAGTTTTGGCACTATTAAACTACCTTTAACTTGCTCTTTTTGATAATTTTAGTTCCATGAATTTTGTAGGATTGCCTTCCATCTGTTTCCATGACATGAATTAGTGCTGTGAAAGTGCGTTCTCTTCTCCTTTCAAGACTATATAAATTTAAGAATTCTCAAGTCGGCCCCAGTAGTCAATTTTCCTTAGTGACGTCTTCGGATTCTAGCTGTAAATGACCTTCATAAGTTCTACCATTTAACAAGATCCTTTGCTATGAATTGAAGGTGAATATTTTTGCAATTTTCTTGTGAAATGGCATCTTGTTTTATGATCGCATAATCATGATGTTCAGCTTTTCTTGTTTTCAAGTAACAGGAACAACATTCCCATTTTTGCTTTGAATATTTGGAAGCCAATAGAATTCAATTTGATCATTGCAGGGTCTTAAATTCTACTATTCAACATCACACCAAGGTCTTTAACTGAGACAGTTGTTTGTGATTGTCTCAAAAATGGTCCTTTATTGAATTAATAGCATTCTACTTTATCATGTTAGTTCATTGAAAAACAAATTTATCAGAATTGAAGAAAAATCAATTTCCTATTTATTCTGCTACCATTTATATATTTTATTTAGGTTATTCTTGTGGTGAAAAAGAGAAATCTTGATTTTGATTGCTGATGAACTTATTCTTGTGTCATCAATGAAACTTCTTACTAGAAAGTGTTTAACATTAAAGTCTGGGAATATTCAATCATAATCACAAACAGAATGCAGGTTCACTGGTCGTTGACTTTCCAGACAAGAAGGCAGAGAAAATTCTAAACGTTTGCAATCAGACTGTTTTTCTGTTTGACCAAAAATTCTTTTATCCATCTTGTACTTTGTCAAAAACAATGTATGTTTTAAATTTTCACCTAATGCCAATGATTACCTTGTAATCAAGAACAGATAAACGACATCTGTATCGATTTTGAAGAAGAATTTTATATTTATGCTTTCATATTAATATAACAGATGATATGAAACTATTATCAACTAGAGAAGCTAAAGATGTTGTCGTATAATTATACTTTTAAATCTATTTATCATTAAATGTTTCATTAAATTTTTTTTATTACCTTTTCACCAACTTTCATAATATGAGATGTCAGAGTTATCAGGTTATAATTACTTGCCTCTAGTCTTGATAACCACTTTTGTCCAAATGTAGGAGTCAATATATCAAATTTATCTCATCATAAATCTTGCCTGTATCTAACTTTGTCTTAATAATGAGACAAGGCAGTGTCAGTCTGAAAGTTTGAAATGAACCACTTTCTTTAACAAATGAAGGTACTCCGATAATGAACATGCTGTTTTCCATTTTTAATTTCCATTAATAGTTGCTGACAATATCGAATTGCTCAACATCTATATCTGATCCAGTATTCAGTAGAATAAAATCTCTTATTTCTGTATCATTATCTTCAGTTTTCAACAAGACAACAGTAAATTAAGAGAATTAATCTTCTGAACTAATAGGTTAGATATTTCCTTTTTCAGAAACATGGTTAATGCTACTGATAATTTGAAAATTAATGAACTATTTCGGACTTATTTTATTAATCTTTTTGCATACAATAAAAATTTTGGTCTTTGGTTGATATTTTGTTTTATCATTTTTCAAGCGTTCCATTAGGGTTTTGGAGCATTTTGAGTTTTGATTGTATAAGTTTTTGTTCTATAATTTACAGTTTTTATTTTTAGTTCCATCACTTTCCATGCATTCTTTTTTTTGCAAGACTTTTTTCCACTTTGTTAATTTTTTGAACAAAATGTAATGTATGTATATTGGAGATTTTAACTGATGATTACTTTTTTATAGAGATACATTTTTAAAGAATTTATTGATATTTTAATAATATATTTTGTTATTTACCTGTATATCATCACTAGGTCAGATATATTTTGGATTCTTTGTTTAATTCTTCATTTATTTTTGACCAATTTATATTTTACTATAGAAGCCAGATTTTCTATATCTTTTTCCCATTTTTTTTTTATGTTTGATATTTTTTCATATGTTCTGTAAACGGAGGACTAAAATAACATTTATGGAACAAACGGTTATTGGACTGTTACTGTACTAATAGATTATTTCTGTTTTAAAATATTGAACCTGGATTCACAAACTAGATCTAAAATATTATCCTTTCTTGTTGGTAGGTGATTTGGTTTGTCTTGTTGTTTGTTTTTTCTGCATTTTCTAAAGAATATGATAAAATTGCCTCTTATCTTCTGCACTAAAGATATGTTTTTTATATGTATAAATACAACCACAGTGGTTCAATGCTGTTCTTTCCATTCTAGGAAAAAACGGAGGTTAAAGTCACGTTGAGTATAATCATAAAACAAAGAGATTTCTACATATTTATCCAATTTTTCAATTATTATGTCAAACTAGATTTTAGTATTAAAGAAGACTATATAATTACAATGTTAACTAATTTTTCAGATTCAAATATCAAATTAATTCACATTCTGTGTTGAACTTTTAGGGAAAATTAACAGATTTTTCCTTGATTGGGAGGTCTCCCATATATGCGGTTGGCAAATGATTTCTATTTTTTGAGTCTGATCTATAAGTTTGGAAACCCTTTATCTGGTCATCAACTGAGTTTCTTGGGAATATCCAGGTTTCACTGATTTTCAATATTTCTATTTTTTCATTTTGAGCCAATTTAGTTCTTCTAAGAAAACTATCTTTCATTTTTGAGCCGCTCTTATTGCAGTAACGATCCTAAACCAATAAATGAGGTCATCACGAACATGATGGTTATTGCAATTATCTCCATTATCTAATATGGGTATTACTAAGATTTTATGTCCTTTCCTGTTCTGAAAAGTTGATCTTTTTCATTTCCAAACCATTCTTACAAAAAATCCAACTTTTCATTATACTTGAAATCTTCCAGACCAATTTCTAATTTATTCTTTTTGTCATAAAATGATCTTAGACTTCCGTTTTAGATCAACTCAGCATCAGCATTGCTTGTTCCTTGTGCTATATCTGAAGATCTGTCGGCTTATCGTGGTGCTGAATTTCATTCTGTGTTGTTGGCTTTTTTTGCCGTAATTAATGATCTTTGTTAGGTTTTCTTTGACGGTTTGTTTCATTATTCTCCTTGATTTTTTTATATGTATTTGATTTTGATTTTGGTTTTTCATGTGTTACAGGATGGATATGACTGCATTTTGGGATAAATGGGGATCCATTTCTTCTTTAAATTTTAATAACTATTTTTGGAATAGATCTTTCCTCTTCATAGCCATCTAGATAAAGATTAGATAGATCTGATAATTGTGAAATATCTTGGGATGTTTGTAATAACATCTTTCACCAAACCTGCAATTTCTTTTAGTATTTATACAATGAGTTGTCTTTATTTTTTTCTTGTTCTTTCCCATCAGTAAATGGAGATCCTGATGACAACCTCTTTGGGATTTTATTTTTGATTTATCATGTCATAATTATTTCTTCATAAGTATGTTATTGATTGACTCATATGCAGAATCTTTGAGAAATGGATCCAAACTATTAAGCTGTTCTTTGTGAAAATTAATCTTGAATCTCTTCAGTCTTATTAAATATTTCTATAAGAAGGTTTCTTAACGTTAATCCTCTTCATCTCCATCCTCCACAATCTGTACATTAAGTTTGATTTAACTGACCTTGTCAGAGATCTAGACATGTTGAGCAAAATATTTTTGATGGTTCTTTGACATTTTGATCAACATATTAACAATGAAGGTTAGGACCGCAAATTATCATCTGAGAATTTCGCTAATCAAGTTTTGAAAATTTACAATGAAGATGCCACACTGCTAATTAATAGTTTTGCTTTAGGCATCCGTTTGCCTATTGCATCAATCAATATATTTACTAATTCCACCTAATTATTTTCTTTGATGGAATGTCAAATGATTTTGAATAGATTTTCTTTATAAGTCTTTGGTATATCCTTGAACTTTCATTGGTATCCCTTCTATTATTTTCATTATATTTTCACAGATTTGCTCCAGTTTGAAGGATTATTTTTTCAATATGTCTTAATGATTTCACATCTTTTGGTCGATGTTGCAATTTATCTCCATTGATATCAAACCAAGTTCCCTTCCTGCCAATTCATCATATTGAATATCTTATGCATGCAAGATTTCTCCACCTTTGCCACTATTGGTTGACTCCTCCATGATTTTCAGATTTTATTAATGAGCCTCGTAAACAACTTATTAGACGGTTTATCACTCTAATCTGAGAACTTTTAATCACTGATAGTTATAGATTGATTATCAGACCATGAATGATTACGTCTCACTGAAATAATTTCACATCAAAGAGAGCTATTGAAAACCCATTTATTTTCACTCAGCTATAATATTGAGACAAATGCATGGGTTAACCCTCTTTAATTACATAGAACCCTTTTAGAACTTTTGTAATTTTTTTTTATACTTATTTGAAATTGTGAAATTATCAAGCGAAGAAAAGATGGATAACTCTAGCATTCTCACCGATGTTGTTAAATTTTGAGAGAGAGAGAGAGAGAGAGAGAGAGAGAGAGAGAGAGAGAGAGAGAGAGAGAGAGAGAGACTGTCAAAATAATCAACTGTTGCCTCTTAATTTTGTTTCCAGCTCAGTTCCGTTGTCTGCACATACTGTATATTTGGCGCAAAGTTTTATTCCTTTTGTTTTTCTATTTTCTCTGTTCTTCATAGCGTTTAAATGGAAGTATTCAACCGACCGGGATGAAACTCTGCCTTTAGAGGTTTCCCATAAGTTCTCTAATCGTGCCAAACTTCATTGAAGTCAGTTAAACCGTTCCAGAGGTCCAGATATCAAAGTTTGGCATTCTCGATGTGGTAGGGGTGGGTGGGTGGGAGTTTGAGGGTCTTAACATATTTGTGGAGCAATAACGGTAAAAGATACAGCCGTGATAATTAGTTTTTCTGAAAGCTCGTATTCTGGAGAGTGCCTTTCGGGTTTGGTATTTTGAAATAATGAAATTTTAAAGTTACATAAGGCCTGTGCCATTCAAGTTAGCCCCAAAATTCAAATTTCCTGATGCTCAGGTATGGACTGCTCACAACATCAGAAGAGAGGCCGTTTTCTTCATGTGTGTGAATATCAAGTGGTGTGAGGAGAAGCTGGCTGACTTTCTCTCAATTATCTTTCTATCTCTCTCTCTGACTTTCTCTCAATTATCTTTCTATCTCTCTCTCTGACTTTCTCTCAATTATCTTTCTATCTCTCTCTCTATCTATATAATATTAAAACTGAAACATTTGTAGTTTCTTTGTTTGAACACTGAAGCACAAGAGGAAGTGCTGATTTGGCTGTGTCCTCCCCCTCCCCTTCCCTCTTCCTTTCCCGTCCCCTTCCCATCCCCCTCATCTTTTCCCTCCCCTCCCCTTCCCTTCCCTTTTCCATCCCCTTCCCTTCCCCCTCCCATTCCCCCTTCCCCCCTCCCATTCCCCCTCCCCTGTAAACGGGGCTGGTGCTGCGTGGAGGCTTTTGCTGATTATTATTATAGAAGAGAGACAGATAGATAGATGGTTCACTTAAGGTATTTTCTTGGGCCCACGAGAAATGGGTGGACTGGAGGGTGGTGGGCCATGGGGAATTCACTGACCTAGCAAACATGAGCAAAATGCATCACTCAGCACACGTATGGTTTCTCAGTCTTCACCCAGCAGTGATACAAACTCACTCTCTATCTCTCGGTCGTGAGTTTCTCAATCCATCTTAGCACTTCTCCGGGTCTCACTGGCTTAACCCATATCTCCACTACACCTACGTGTTCCCAGCAGCAAACCTTCGTAAAGGATGTATCTTCCTTGTGAAATTCTCTTGGGTACATTTTTGGTCCGGATTTGCGCGATCGTTTGCACTAGAAACTTTAATTGTAAATTTGCAACCGGGAACACTCCAGACAAGACGGAAGGAGGAGAGAGAGAGAGAGAGAGAGAGAGAGAGAGAGAGAGAGAGAGAGAGAGAGAGAGAGAGAGAGAGAGAACACTAATGCTTCCAAACGAATTAAGAGAATTTGCCACAAAAAGTAATGGAGTGAGCGGGAGAGGAAATAGTTTATTTGTATAATCTGTAACAATATACAAATTAAATTAAATAGTCTGGAGAGAGAGAGAGAGAGAGAGAGAGAGAGAGAGAGAGAGAGAGAGAGAGAGAGAGAGAGAGAGAAATGATTTGCGAGTGGAATACAACAATTTCCATATCTTAAAAAAAGAAACGGTATGGGAGAGGTCTCTAAGACTAACGAGAAGTAGGGGAGAGAGAGAGAGAGAGAGAGAGAGAGAGAGAGAGAGAGAGAGAGAGAGAGAGAGAGAGAGGGGATGTTTCCAAACATTTCTCTCAGACATCAAGTATCCTAGGAATCTTTTTGGCGCCATATCACAGCAACAGCTGCATGTAAAAGACCGTATCCTGCACGACGCATCGTGTGAACACAGTGGCTTTATGCTGAACATACTCGAATCCTAACCGCACGCAGAAGAACCGTGCGTACAGTTAGATTCGGCTAAGGAGGTTGTGTTTAGTAACCTATACCTCGAGGTTACAGCCATTGACTGAGTGTCTTCATTTCTATTCGGTTGCTCAGGTGTTTTGGGTTTTTACACCAACAATAGTAACAAAAAGAATGAGAGTGCTCAAGAACATCCTTCTGAGCTGCAATGAGCGTATTGTCCACTTTCTATCATTCAATCTGAGGCAATGCTTACTGATTATTGTGTCGTTATAAATCACGTACATGAGTATGTCAAAGGATATCTTAGGGAAGAGAGAGAGAGAGAGAGAGAGAGAGAGAGAGAGAGAGAGAGAGAGAGAGAGAGATATTTTTGACTAAATATCCTTACTGAAAATATTGATGAGGGAGTTCATACTACTACAGGCAGAGAGCCATATAGACAGACAGACAGCTAATGTCTCCAGCAAAAACAGCAACAGTCCCGGGCACGCAACCGAAAGTCAGTCGCACATGAAAGAAAAAGGGGAGCAGAAGGAGCAGAGCGTGGCGGGGGGGGGGGGCGAGCAGAGTCCTCGGAATGACGGCATCCATCATAAACGAGTCTTCAAACGGCCACTTCGAAGCAACAGGATTGTTGCCACGGTGAAGGATGGCGTCCTTCTGTCTCCTTTCCAGCCATGTCTCTCGTCTTCATTGTGTCTGCCTTTGAGACATACAAAAACAGTCGAATTACAAATGTCTTTTTCTATTTTGTAAAGGGATAAAATAGCATTGCCATAAATGTCAATGTATCCTTTAGGGTTATATGATGAAAAATAGGATTTTTTTTTTATTGTCTTATGATAATGAAATACTCTTCTAGAACACATTCCCGGTGTCCGTTGTCATGGTTACGCGGCGTTGCCAGGCGCACGGACCTTTAAATACGTAATACTCGTGGATTTAAATGGCCAGCTACAGCTGACTGCCAGTGTAATTTACTACAAAATACTTTATTTATCCATATCTCAGCGAAAAATGTAGATATTTTGATTCTGTTTGTTTCTGGTGGAAGTACAAGCATTTTCCTTTCTCTCTGGCATCAAACATAGCTGCGTGATTCACGTGATTCCTAGCTGGGAGGCTGGGAGTCAGACATCAGTCAGTAACCTTGAAACTGTAGTAAGACAAGATGATGTTTTGATTTTCCCACCGTGTTTTGATCTCTATACTGGGATATTTTCGCCGTTTTTTTTTTTTTTTTGTGTCTATTATCACATATTGCCTCCTAAGATATCTCAGCAAAAGCAGAAAGCCCAAGGAAAGGCACTGTATCAACGTTTGCTAAAAAAACGAGAAGAAAAGAAAAATGCTCCTTCATTGTCTTCCTCTGATGCCCAACCAACAATGTCCTCTACGAGTTCAGTACAACAGTCTGACTCTGTGCTTCCTTCAGCTGACGAAATTATTCGTAATAAACGAAAAAGGCCTTTTTATGTAAGGAAGGAGATTTTGCATACAGAAGAAGAAAAACTGATAGACGATAGTGAGAGAGTTATTCCTTTGACAGAAAAGAGAATCTGTTCACTTGTGAATGCATTAGTACCTAAATGTCCTGTGTGCAAGAGTGAGGTTGAACTACAAACAAAGGAAAAGTTATGTGATAAGTATCTATCTGTGAAATGCACCGGATGTGAGAAGGTTTTTTTGAAGATGAACCTCCAACATTGAAGTTCGAAAAAGGAAAGGAAACAACAGACACAACTTTGAGACTTGTTTATTCATCTATGGTGAATGATTCAGGCAATGCTGGCCTTAGTAGAACATGTGCTGTTTTGGGGATGCCTAGTTTACATCCAAGTGTGTACCAGAAATACAAAAAATGTAATATGTAGAAGAATAGATAACAGTATAAAAAATATGAAATGAAGAGTATTGAAAAAATTCGTGAGTATTATTATAAGAACTTAGGAATTGATTGTGATAACGATGGCATTCTTGACACTGAGGTGTCGTTTGATGGAACCTGGATGAAGAGAGGTCACACTTCCATGTTCGGATGTGCATTTGTGATAGAATGCCACACAGGCATAGTTGTTGACTTTGTTGTATTGTCATCATATTGCCATTCTTGTGCTGTGTCAGCAGCAAAACGTAATAAGGGCGAGATTACAGAAGAAGAACTGAAAGCTAAGATAAAGAAACATAAAAATAAAAACAAGTGTAAAAAAAACTACAATGGAACACCAAGTGGCATGGAAAAAGAAGCTGCTTTGATGATGTGGACACGATCTACGCAAATGAAATTGCGATATACCAAAATGGTTAGTGATGGGGACTCCAGCACTTATAAGGCCCTTTTAGAGTTGAATGATAATGAAGGTCCTTATGGCAAAGCCCACCCTGTGAAAAAAGAAGAGTGTAAAAACCATTTACACAAAAGGCTGGGGAAGCGGCTTTTGAATCTGAAAACGCAGAAGAAAGAGAAATATGTTACAAAAACAGGCAAAGTGCAATTCAGATCAGTGATGACATTGCCCGAAGCCATCATAAAAGATCTGCAACGTTATTATCTGATAGCAGTAAATAGGCATATTGATGGTAACTGGCAGGAGCTGCAACTTGACATTATGTCAACTTTTTTGCACTGCATTAGTACAAATGAGGTACCTCAACATGACCATTGCTCAGTAGATTGGTGCCACTACAAGCAAAAGCAGGCTGCAGGAGAGGACTTTGATCATCATTCCATGCTAGTTGCCATTCGAGTGACTAAAGAAGAAGAAAATCTTATTAAAGGTGTGTATGAGGATCTAACCAGGAAGGAACTTTTGGAGCGGTGTCTCAAAGGGAAGACACAGAATCCAAATGACAGCTTCCATGTAAAACTATGGGCAAAATGTTCCAAGGCAAAGTTTGCTGGATTTGACAAAGTGAAATTTGCTGTTCAGTTGACAGTGTTGCAGCATAACTTCGGCTATGAAGAGGGGTCTGCTTTGGCATGTTTGGGACTTGCATCTACCAAGCACAGTATCAAAGGAGATGCACACTTTGAAGCATCACGGACAACACCAGTTCGTCGAAAGAAGAAGAGGCGAAGTGCCGAGGATCGAAAGATTATGAAGCTGGGGCTTTTTAGATTGCAAACCCAGCTACAATGAGTCTGGTGGTGCCAGATGATACCCTTCTGACAAGTTTTCTTATCATAGAGTAATATCCTAAACACCAGAAGGTGGGTGGGTAGGGACTGGGTACCAGCAATCGTTCTAGGTCAGTACGCAATGTGATTTTTATTTTATTTTATCCTATTTTCACTTTTTAGAGGCCACATAGCATAGGAAACAAGATAACTTACCAAAAAAATAAATTAGAACATATTAGAGAAAAATATTTGTTAGAAAAATGAAATTTGCAACATTTAATCTTTAACTGCGATTTTCTCGAATCTCATTTTTTTTAACTTTAAAGCTATAGAACTCGGATATTTATAAAGATAAAAACAATTCTGTAAAAAGCAAAATACTTCTAATAGAATTTTCAATTTTTTTTTCATAATTTCCTATATGACAAATTTTTCAAAATTTTTAGTAATTTTGATTTATTTTTCAAAAATGTAAAACAAAATGAAGCTTGGATTTTTAAAAATTATGTTATGGGCACTTTTTTTCTATTTAATACATATAATTAGGGATTTAAATTTGAATTTGATATACCTTATGGTTTTTGAGTTCTATTGCTTTAAAAATGCAAAAAATGGAAAAAACGGAAAAATTAAAAAAACTGAGGTAACTCGAAAAATAAAAAAGCTATGGTAATAAAAATGGCTGGGAAGCTTCATTGTAAGGTACTTAATATGTGTAGAAAATTTCATTTTAATCCAAGCATAAATACTATAACCCTAAGATTGTGCCCTTTAGAATTATTTTGATCATTTTTCACATCGCAGTCTCACCAAGCTTTATTTGTCATTTCCCCTCAAATCTCCTCTTTCGCAAAAACAAAAAGAAATGGAGATTCCTGAGTCAGTAGAATTCGTGGTTAAAAGCGACGCTAATTTTGTTTTATAAATTTCTGGATCTGCCCATTTTTGGCACTTTTTTCCTTCACTTGAACGATAAGTGGATATAAATGCGTCATTTACACACTGATATTTTCTTTTGCAAATTGCTTTAGAATTTTCCAAAAATATCTCACGGACTCTCAGCCTTCGAGCTCTTAAAGGTGGGTGGAAGGGGAGGTGGTGGGAGGGGGGCATATGAATCACCACTCTCCCCTTCACCCCAAAATCCATCAGGCTACAACATTCTCTACTAGGTAGGTTGGGTCAGGCCAAGGCTTTCACAGAGGGAGGAGGACTCATTCTCCAGTCTATACTAAGGATACAACCACACTGAAGTAAAAAAAAATGTAATAAACACATGTTGGCATAGATGACTGTAGAATCTTCTCTCTCTTATCGACTGTTGTACAATCACATTTTCTGATTGTCAGAACACAAGTCGACGATTTATTATTTCTGAACCAGTGCTTTGATTATCCACCACTTGCCACAGACCTGTTCTTAACTTATGGTTGCTGACTAGTTATCGACCTATTTGTGTTAAGTAGTCGACAAGTTTCCGACCAATTTGTAATATGTTGTTAACTAGTTTACGACCAGTTTGCAGTAAGTACGAGATAAGTTGCCGACATGACTATTTCATGATTTGCTGTAGTGTGGATACACACTCATGCATCCAGGTTAGGTGAAGGGAGACAGATGATGGCAGGGTGAAAGGGTCACAGGTGACCTTTCCTTCCATTAATGGCGAATGTTCTTCACCTGTGCCTTTACAGCTGTGGCGTTTTAGACTTCATGATTGCGTCTCTTGTCTTTTGGCGTATTTTATTCGTTAAGGGTTATTTAAAACCTTGGTATTTTTGTTGGCCACTTAGAAAAAGCCGCTTTCCTCTGACAAGTCAGTCAAGAAAAAAACTATCAATATTCTTTGAAAAATGTTCCAAAACAGTGAAGAACAAAATAAAAGTTTGGATACTATTGTATCTTCAATTACATATCATCATATGATTTTAAACTAAAAAATTTCAAATATTTGTGAAGAGACTTTAAAAAAATAATTTAAAATGCTGCTCCATCTCCCACTTACGTTATCACAAATCTCTTAAATTTCCAAGAGTACATTAATATCACACGCACTAATATACTTGACCGGAAAATTAATGTTTTCAGACTTTCACAATATCCCCTGGACACAGCAATATTGGAAAATAGTTACATTTTAAATAATCCGCCAGAATGCATTCGCAAAAGTAAAAAATGTAATTAAAATTGTTCGGAATATCCGCCTTGACACAGACGGACTGGTAGGCATCCATTTGCTCTCATAAATATTCGACCTACATGTTGTATACTCAGAATATTTATGCGACTTCCTGGCTGAAAGTTATGAGACGAATTTATAGGTCTGCCTGAATGATGTGTGTGCTGTTGTGTGAGAGGATTTTATCTATTTTCCTTTTACGAGAATATAATAATATAGAAGGCAAATTCGGCGTCGATGGATAGCTTGTATCTAACTGGTCAATCAATCTGAGTTTCTTACTTTACTTCATACTGCATTTTTGGTAAGTTCGAACCTGAGGATTCCAACATTGAGGAACACTCAGGAATAAATGTAATCCCCCGAAGTTATTATATTAAATCTTAAGGGAAACTACCTAACGAGTTTATTTGAACTTAAGAAAGCCTGTAAATGCGTTCAGTTAAGATATAAGAGCAATGGAGAAAAAGTCGCTGAAGGAGAAATTGTTGCAGCAACCAAACTATATGTGGAAAAGACACTTCTCTCGGGCTGAACTTCAGAAATAAAAAAAAAAAGGATCACAAAGGATGCTATTTTACGAGAGATATTTAAGGGGTGTTATTTATTATGAAAAGAATTCTCCCAAGAGAGGGTCATTACCACAGGATATCACTCTGTCAACAAGGATCTACATCCTAGATCGACACTGACCAGAAAAAAGAAGGTCCCTAAGACAGCCAAATAGAAAACTATACTTTTAGACCCTTTGAAGGTAGGATAAGTGTTTCTTGGAAGGTAAGAATTGAAATTCACATATTATTCCTGTATTACATGACAAACAGGCAAAATGATGGCTGACTGAAAATAGTCGAAGTAGAAACTCTCTAATAGAAACAATGGCTCGAACAAAGGGATTTATTTATACAAGTTTTCCACATAATCATAATACCTGCCTCGACCTTTAAGAATCAGACAGGTTCCCACCAAATGTGAAAAATACATATTGGTCAAGTAAAAATAACATATTACCTCTGAAAACTTGATTTATACCAAAGTTTTTATTATATAAAAGCTGGAGAATTTATTACTTGAATTAGTAAGTTGCAGCAAATAACTGAAATACAGTACAATAAATATTTACTTCTTCTGAAGCATGAGTGCTTGAAAGCACCTGTGTTCATTCACATATATTCACCTATTCCTTGAAACCAGTTTACACTGAACAGAATATAATCCTTGGGTTTATAGACCAACATTTTCTGTGGACTGGCTAAAGGTTTCTTTAACAACGCAACTGACGCTCACACACACACACACACACACACAGAGAGAGAGAGAGAGAGAGAGAGAGAGAGAGAGAGAGAGAGAGAGAGACGTATGGGGTTTAATGCTCCATTCTTTTGTTGGCTTTCTTGGTCCGAAGTTCGTAATCTAAGGCGCGTTTACAATGGAATCCGTCATCGAGAGAACTTCTTAGACACGATTCATTTGCTTTTTCCCTTTTCTCATTACTACTGGGACTGACTTTGGTCCGTATGTTAAGGGGATCACATCACAGTTTTAGAAATAATTCCATATTTCAGGAAACGTTGTGGCTGCATCAACGAAGTTTAATTTATAGACAGTTTCCGCTTTTTATGATTTCTTTGTATGTATAAGGAAAGATCACGTAATAGATAACGTGGTCTGTTTCCAACACAAAAAGGAATGTTTATAAATTAAATTTTGCTGAAGGCTCCATAATACTTAATGAAATATGTTTACAAGAGGGCACCTTCCTAAATATACCAGTAAAAGAAATTATTCTAATTATATTTACCTAATCAAAACAAACACTATCAACTGCCCAAGTATTTAGTGAAGAAATTCATTACAGATACCTTCTCTCTCTCTCTCTCTCTCTCTCTCTCTTCTCTCTCTCTCTCTCTCTCTCTCTGAAAGATTCACTTGCAACGATCTTTTCCCCCGAGAGTGCCATTTAGGATCGTTCCTTTGCAAAGAGCATTGTAAGTCTTCCCTGAACAGTAGTTTTATCGCCAATGCTGATTGGATGCGTCCCATTGGTGTCTCCTGCCGAGTTTTTCTCTTTTATTTCTTTAGAGGAAACAAATCAGTGTTTATAAAATTATGTTTTGTAGTGTTTCATGGTTTATCTGCTCTACCCACATTTCGTTCTCCATATTAATTTTACTTTAGATTTCATAAAATTAACAGAACTAAAGACATTTATGAAAAGCAATCACTGCATCACAACTGACAAATAAAAAGTAGGATGAGATTATGTATACAATAATATATCCTCTACCTTATAAAGGCCGTCACTTCCAATTGTTTACCAAAATGTTTGTACTTTTAAGCTCAAGAAAGATTCACTAATGAACACTGAAACATGATCACAGTGCACAACTTGATTGACTATTATTATTATTATTATTATTTTTATTATTATTATTTATTTACTTTAATTATTATTATTATTATTATTATTATTATTATTATTATTATTATTATTATTATTATTATTATTATTATTATTAAATACCGGAATTGCTGGAGGGTGCAGATTAGCCTGCTGATCTCAGATTAACCCTTGATGCCTAATCTTCACCAGGATCCTCGATTAGTTCATCAACACTAACCCCTTTTCCGTCCGCATGAGGACATAGGCTAACTCCCTGGTACTGTTGCCACTGTTATTCGGTCTTTGCTGGTGTGTCAGAGCCCGGAGGTCCACACGGGGGTAATCTAAACCAACAATTGTTATCCAGTTGCCCTAAAGATGCCTTGACCTGTACACAAGACCAAAACGCGTTGGGTCTTGGGTTGTTTTAATAATAATAATAATAATAATAATAATAATAATAATAATAATAATAATAATAATAATAATAATAATAATAATGAAGAAGAAGAAGAAGAAACTTCTTACTTGGAGCGTGATGCACAATTCGGAATAAAAAATGTTCCATTGGGGAGCGTTCCAAAACGGACCACCCTCCCAAAAAGGTCCCTCTGTATAATTCTGAACTCTGACCTTTACACTGTATCACTGGACAAGGAACTAATTCAACGTTATTTTGCATCATTTTGTCAATAATAAATGTTAAAAAATTAAAAAAATCTATGAAGATAATCTAAAAGGTTTTTTCATTCCAAGGGAAAGGCATCTACCCGGTCAGGATTATGCAAATGGCCCTTTTAATATACAGCCTTATTCCAGCTATGAAACGTACCAAACACATTGCAGAAACGTCAACAAGTACAGAAATAGTTAATCAGAATGTCATTTAATCGCCGGAAACAGTTCTTCATTAGCATTCGAGTTCCATAATGAATGAGGGAAGGAGCCGGTGTTCTCACAACCAACTTTGTTCATTTGGGTTTTGTTTCAGTTTTTCTGTGACGGACCCAAAGGACGCTTTGTATGCAAGAGTCCTAAATTAATATCATTCGGTAATGCTGTCATATTTTAGGGTATACTACTGTAATAATGTGCAGAATAAAATACTCGTTATGTTTGCAAATTTATCATAATTGTTACGAATGAATATGTATCTTTGAGTGTACCGACGGGTACTATTTATTTCATAAGTCCTGTTATTTCACTATGTCCAAATTGCCCCCTTTTCGTACGCCGAAGGGAAAGCCCAGCAACAACTTGGGAATCCTTCCATCTTCTCTTCTCTAATCAAAGTCATAACTAACCCGACCCAACTTTTCACTCGGCGCCATTAAATCTGCGTGTAGTGGCCTCGGGCTCACTTCCTGAAGGACTTCCTTCAGACACTCATTTTCCTCAGAGGGACTCTGAGGAGGAGGTCGAGGTCGTTTCAGTCGCGATCCTTTGTGCGAGTCCCTCGAGAGCCGTGCAGGATGTGCTTGGGAGGCCCAAGGCTCCAGGATCGAGTCGAGCGCCGCAAGTTTCCAGGGACCAAGACACTGGATAGACGGCTGAATATCTGATAGCCCACTTTGCCTCAAAATTTGGCTGCGGTTCACTGGATATCTGATAGCCCACTCTGACTCAAAATCAGAGGCTGGGGTTCAGTGGATATCTGATAGACCACTTTACCTCAAAATCAGAGGCTGCGGTCCAGTGGATATCTGACAGACCACTCAAACTCAAAATTTAGAGGCGGTGGTTCAGTGGATACCTGACAGCCCACTTTAACTCAAAATCAGGGGCTGCGTTTCAGTGGATATGTGATAGCCCACTTTGCCCAAAAATCACAGGCTGCACTTCAGTGTTTATCTAATAGCCCACTTTGCCTCAAAATCATCCTGCAGTTCAGTGAAGTTCAACTGGCCTATTCATTGCAACGGTTCAGTAATTCTCTATCCGAGAGGAATAATTGTCATTTGCGTAACGAGACTTTCAAGGCAATAATGTTTACCACCAAAGATGAACTTTCAAACTCAAGTTTTCAGGCAGTTTTTTCGATAAATCGATGGTTGGATGGGCAGATGAGCTGCTAATGAGACCTCATTGTCGGCATATGAAGCGATGGATGTTGTGGGAGGTTTTTCCTTCAGAACAGAAAGAGATAAGTAAAGCAAATAACGTATTTTTTCTTAACCTTTCTCCAAAGCAACCTTTCAGGTGATGAGTATCGGGGGTAGGGGTGAGGGATTCTGCTGCAGCAAGAAAGGACTATTGATGGGATGTCGAAGCATTTAATTTCAGAGGTGATATTTCATTCATTAGGATTCAATGAAGTTTGAAAGTTTCTGTAAAAGGGGAGAAATTATTATGAATGATAAAATGCTATGGAGAAAGCGAAATCCCTCAGACAGCATAGTTAATATTTTTATGGATAGTAAAAACAGAACTTGAGAACATACAACACTATTTACTGACGAAGGTACTATGGCAGAACCTCCAGGAAAAGGCTCATTAAAAACAACGACCCCAACTAGGGATTAAACAGAGAAGATGAAGTAGTAGAATGCATGAAAAATGAAAAAGGCAGGGAATGAATAATTCTGAGAGGAGTGTCTGCGAAATCTTGAACACTCTTTGTTTGTTCCATTTTTCATCCCTCTGTTTTCATCGTCCCTTTGTCGAACTCATTTGTCTTAATTGCTTTTGTAAGCGAAATTCAAATGTCGCTTCAGCCAGATAATGATCAGACACACACACACAAATATATACTACAGTGTGTATAGTATATATATATATATATATATATATATATATATATATATATATATATATATATATATATATATATATATATATATATATATATGACTTTCTATCACATCACCGTGATTCATATACAATCAGTAAGCTACAAACGTCCTTTAATATCAATTCGCTCTACCTCGGAATTAATATATTTTCATATATGTTACCGAAGGGGAATTTTTAGTTGATAATAAGTTCGTCGTCCCGTGGGCTCGAACCAGCGAAGGACAAGAACTCAGGACTACAGTGGATGCATTTAACCCACGCGGCCAGCAAATGCGTCCACTGTAGTCCTGAGTTCTTGTCCTTCGCTGGTTCGAGCCCACGGGACGACGAACTTATTATCAACTAAAAAATTCCCCTTCGGTAACATATATGAAAATATATTAATTCCGAGGTAGAGCGAATTGGATATTAAAGGACGTTTTATATATATATTTGATTATATATATATATATATATATATATATATATATATATATATATATATATATATATATATATATATATATATATATATATATATATATATATATATATATATATATATATATGTATATATATGTATGTCTATCTATATCTATCTATCTATATATGTGTGTGTGTGTATGCGTTCATGTACGTTTGTGTACGTGCATCACACTGACAATATATACAATTTAGTAGAAACACGGATGCATATGAGTACGTAAGTATATATTTTCATTGAAGTGAATTAATTTAGGGACAGAAAGGAAACTCCATAAAAACAGAAACTCCTGTCTATGTTTTGCGCAGAACATAAGATGACTGAACGACAATAATAGTTGACTTTTAATGAAATGATTCAACAGTGCTCCATATAACTGATATCTAATCATGACGCACATTGGAGGCTCCAACGGGAAACCTTTTCAGTTCGTTCTTGGAATCCACGAAGTGCAGCACAAAGGCTCTTCTGCAGCACCGCAGTTCGGACCTTGGAACAGTTCCATCAGAAAACAGTTCAACTTCCGTCAGTTGTTTCCATCTCCTGTGAAATGGCGGTGGCACATATTGTGGAAAGAAACATAATCCATACCCGTTTTAATGACACGTGGAATGGAGAATAAAATTTAGGACTCAGGTCAAGCGCTGAGACCTATGAGGTTATTCCGAGATAAATAATGTTGAAACAAATGTTAGGAGAGGGTGGAATAAAGATGGAAAGAGAGAATATGAACGGAGGCACACTAAAAGGAACGAAAGTGGCTGCAGCAAGGGCCGAATGGACGCTGTAATGAACTCAAGTAATGACGACAGTGCATCATATATATATATATAAATATATATCGACAGGGTAACGAGGGAAAGCATAGAGCATTTTCATGATTTATTGTGCGACGTTTCACAAAACCATCTCGGTTGCATTTTCAAGGCTGCAAATATTTGAACACCATATTACTCATAATACTCTTAGAATATTTCGACAAAATACATAGATTTACCATTGACATCCTCAGTAAAAGCAAAATATAGCAGAATAGTGAAATTTAAAAACAAATCAGAATACAAAGATATAAAAAGAACGTAAACTTAAAAACTTAAAATGTAAAAAAGACGTAAAATAATCTTGACACCACTGGTTACATCAATATATTTAAAGTGAGACAAAATAAAATTAGTAAAAATCAGCAAAAAAAAAAAAAAAAAAAAAACGAAAAATTGAAGGTCAAAATAAAATTAATACTGCCAAAAGAAGAAACATAAAAGCGCAAAAACACTACGGAGTAAAACACCCACCCAGCGGGCAGTATCAAAGAGAAACTAAACAGAAGAACCTTCAGAGACCGAGAAACGAAAGACGACTGGAGATGGAAATTAACGGTAAGATGAAAAATGGTAACAAGTTGGATGAGATGCTCAAGAAAAACAGAAATCTAAAGTATTTGAAGTGTTTACGTTTTTAGACTCTGTTATCTTTACTCGCCTTTTTAATAAGACTATTAGCAGTTTCCGCCAGCAGATTATCTTGAGACATGACAGTAAGTTAAGGAAATTAGGCGTGCTTAGACCAGTGTTTAACAAAGATATACATTCTGTATTTAATTTATCAAATCGTGTGCTGTCCAAAAGAGAAGAGTTTTTACTTTCTTTAGGGTTAGACTTCAAATCACTCCAACTCTATCAGCGACCGCCATCAAATGGGATGGGAATATACTTAACGAGATAACTGCCAGAATCTCAACCAAAAGGAAAATGACATTGCTGCACAAATTTCCCAGAATCCGTTACACTGTCTTTTAATGAAGCATTTATCCCTATAGGAGATCGCAATACGAGAGTATTTTGTGGGAATTTATGGAGATGTGAAAGGGTGATTTAAATTTTGTCGTTCGAAGAGTTTATTAAAACCTTTATTGTGTTCTGGGAACAAATTAAGGGTAATGTAGTGCAGATACTTGGTTCTCATGAGTGAATATGAATAACACCTTCAGTATTTACCAATAAAGAAAACTAATTCTTTTACGATTCTTTTATTTATAAAACATTTCCGACGCCTAATCTAATTTTGGCAGCTTCTTTCATATTTTCTTTTACCACGACAATTCTCCTTTTACAGGTACGTAAACTGAAAATGAAAGTAGTTACCCACAAAGTAGACTTGCGTTCATATGATCGCGCTTCTGATAGGATACATTTGCTACATGTCTTCAAATTGTATTGCTGGAAGAAGTGCCAGTGTCTATCTCTTCAGGCATGTTAGCGTTGTGCGTATTATCATGGCACTCGCTTTCTATACTGATTGAGAATGGACTCCTATTTCTACTTTCGCTTTCATCATAATTTATCAGGTTGCGGAGTAAAGCCCTACGCCCTCCTACCCCTTCCTTTGTGTCAACTCACCTCCATATCTGCCTCTTGTGGCTGGGCTCTACTGCCCGTTTTGTGATTTCATCACTCTTTTGCCTGTGATTACAAATGTGTCCCGATGTCCGGAACTGATAGTAGTCCACATCCCATCACCAGAATGAACTGGAAAAGTGACTGATTTAACCACAGATTAACTGGACGATGATTTACTTAGCTTTTATGATTCGTGCAGCCAAGAAAGGACTGATAAACGGGCCAAGTTCACCAAACTGAGATGTACAAACAAGAGTATTATACATAACTGGAGCTTATTTCTCGCAAGCGTTCTTGAAGCACCAGTTGTCATTATCATACTGAACTTAGGGTTGTGATTCTATGTTTTGAAAGTAAGTTTTTAATTTTCATTTAGTCAAAAGCTATCACAAACATCTTCAATGAACTTCCAAACATTATAGTGTGCTTTAAGATATTGTATTAATTGTGATTCGTTGTCTGAAGAATTTTATCTAAACTAAATGTTTAGTTTCATCAAGACCTTCATTAACTCCATAGAAGTTTCAAGCCAAAGAAATTTGGCCAATGTTATGTAGATGAGAATATTGGTAAAAGGGTAAAACAGTTTTTAATAATATTTCAATATATTCAGTAACTATATAAGATTCTGTTTATTAGTTATATAGGCCAAAGATTGACAGCAATTAAACAAAAGCATAAAACCACTTCAGCTGTACTCAAGAACACAACTCTATAATCTGCATACATAGACTATTACAGAGTTTCTCTCTTTCACACAATTTTTTCTAGGCGATATTTCCTTTCTTTTTTCAATAAATCTTCAAAGTTCTGGATACGTATATAGATTTGCAATAAATGGAAAACACACCACGAATCTGTATACTTTAAGAGTTATTGTTGGTGAAGTGAGGAAACATGGAAAAGGTATCAAAGAAGTCAACGCCACAAAGGCGGTTGCCAAAAATAAAATAATAATATATATATATACACATATATTATATATACAGGTATATATATATATATATTATATATATATATATATATATATATATATATATATATATATATATATATATATGTAATTCTAATAGCCACAATGCCCTCTTAACTTCTCGAATTCTTCGCTATTAGAATTACATATTTGTCTGGTAAAAGTGACCAGTAGATTCTACACACACACACACACATATATATATATATATATATATATATATATATATATGATATATACCATATAATCTCCTAAATGAACATATTCTCAAGTTGTAAGGGAATGAGAGAGGTTCCGGTGTTGATACAAAGGGCATTAGAGCATCAGTAAATGATGGAAGGCCACCTGGTGGAATGCGAGAGAGGAAGACCAGATCAGTCGCCATTAGAGGAAGAGGTTTGCCACCAAGCGGATGGGTCAACGATGGAGGCTTACCAAAGGAAATTGTAAATAAAAGAGGAAAATAAATGTAGGTGAAAATAGTAAACACCCTCTGAGAATTAAATCAATTTAAATATTCTTTTATGAATACGAACAGCGAAAAAAAACTTATAATAACGTATTTAATATACTGGAATGAAAATTTGGGTTACTTAGTAAAGTAATTCATAGGGCAATACTAAACTTTTCTCTTTATAGCAATGCCTATGGGTCTCTTTCAAATGGGTTCATAACGAAGTCACTTTACACAGCTGTTTAGGAATTGTATAAATGCAGTAATAATGAAACTATCTAGTAAACAATTAAATAATTAGAAACGAAAATAGTGTATATTGAGCAACAGAAATCAGAGACCACGGAAAACGATAAAAACGACGTAAAATGAGTAAACGAAAGAAATTTAAACACATTCACATATGATATGTAATATGTACCCAAGTAAGATTTCATTTTGGTAATAGAGGCATTACCAATTATTAGTTTCATTCCATCCGTTTTAATTCAGTCTGCTTACAAAACACATACCGTATATAATTCTTGTAATGTTCATTACACCCTACGCCTCTTCGGTGCCAAGATTGATTATTGGGAGCAGATTATCAGATACGTAGTTAGAATAATAAGATTTCGCACACTTTTACCCTTGTAATATCTCTCATTACAGTGAATAATGCTCAATAAATCTTCAGCCTCCTTGCCTTCCACGACCTCATCACTATTCATCAACTGGATTATGGCCGCTAATTATTTCTAATTGCTACACAAAACCACAACTTCAGGAGTCCTTGGTAGAAAGGAGGAGAGGCATTGGAGCACGAAGGCTACGCGATGCTTATCTTAATGTGAGATGAAAATGGATTCGGGGAGTTTGATGGGAAATCTTAGGCCATGAAGGGGCTGGGTAAGACGCCTGGGTTATCTGGGCCTTTGGGTAAGGTGAAGGGCTTCTTATAGGATATCCTCAAGTCTCGAGAGTAATAGGTTGAAGAGGATAAATAAGAAAGCCATCCAAGTGAAAGAAAAATAGATACAGGTGAAAATGAAAGGAAATTCCTAATGTGCAAAGACGCAGGAATTATTCGTGAAACTACTTCCATGCTATTACTGTTTACCTCATTTCAAGTTGAATGTAAGTATTTTCGTAAAAAGGTTGTGTATATTAAATGTTAAATAAATAAGTCACACTACTTTAAACGTTTTGATAAATACGAGGTTTGTTTTACCGTAAAAAACTGCAGCATTGATTCCATTACACTTATTTAGGTTACCATTTTATAATAATTGACACGGAATACTAAAGGTTGAATAAAATCTCATAATTTCTCCTAAGATCAAACATTCTCCCTCCTCGACAGATAATTATTTTACTTCCCTGAAAAAATGAAATTTTATTGGGGTTCTTAAATATGCAATGGTTACCGTTTCTAAAAATGGAGAAAATCAAATTCATTATGCATGCATTTAAAAAGAATGCAATGCCATCACATCCCTAAAGAACAACATTTAATTTTACTTACTTTATTCTTAAAATGAAAATGCATAGGTTCTCCTTTAACAAAAAGTAATGGAAATTCATGTCCTTGTTAGCCGCTGCCTCCTAAATGATGTAGGGCTTTGCATCTACACCTGAATTTCTCGGTGCCTCTCCGAATGGATAAAGGAATAATCATTTATGTTCTTTCTGATTAAAATGGAATTCTGTGTCACTGGCTGGCATCAAAGGCAAAATATTTCAGATCAAGCGGCGAGGAAATCAGATTCAGATCAGAGCGTACCAGTTGAAATCTTTTGTTTCCCTGATTGGAACCTGAAATAAGTCAAGCCAAATATTTCATTTTTTTTATCTGGTCTCGCTGTCATCAGTATTCCAGCTTTAACAATATTATTACTATCGTTAGTGCAAAAGGAAGAAAATTCTTTAACCTTCTTTACAAGCCTTTAGAAAATTCAATGAACAGCTGAAGTGAAGGAGAAGTATTGAATGTAAAAGGGACGAAACTTTGCTTTCACTTAATTTCTTGCCTCATCTACTCCTATAGTGTGAGCACTTTTGCACTTAGGGGTGACGTCATAAGTGGAGGAGGCAATAAGGGAGGCTCTACTTCCTTCCTCTACTTTATTTAACTCCTTTTTGGTTTTGTCTCCTCTCTCACTCTAATCCCATTCGTTTACCCATTTATGATCTCTCCTGTCATCCATTGTAACTCAAATGATTTCCTGTTTCCCCGTTAAACAATTTTTTTTAACAAACCCTTCGTTTATTCTCTATTCCTACTGCAAGTACTCCCTGCTGACTCCAGGACCCCATCTGGGATTTTTGCCCACTAATATACAGTAATACGAATAGATTGCGCAGGAAAATAATGTGTATTAGATTCAAGATAAATATGATGACTTTCTTCAGGAGCGTCCACACTAAAGTAAATATGCCATGAACACACTTCGGCAACTGTCGCATAAAAATCACAAACAGGCTGAAAACAAGTCAACGACAGGAAGTGGAGGACGAACCTTTGGTAAAAGCTTGATCATTGAAGCAGTGGTTAGTATTACCACAAGTCGTCAACTTGTATTCAAGTTGGTTGTGATGTGTGTGCAGTAAGTTGCCTACGTGTGTTGAAGAGATTCAACAAACCCAGTTTTTTCTATTGAGAAGATACAAAACACGAGAAGGAAGCTTAAATTGAGAGCAACACAATCTGCTTGTTATCATAATGCCTCAACTCCCTTCGGCTTTTACTCTTCTTCTTCAAATTATTTTTACTTTTGTGCTCCTTTTCCTGACATTCCCTCCCTGTACATTCATATTCTTCGAAATGACTCGAGTTCCTCATTACCTACCCAAATCCTTGTTCATGTCAATGAGTCATGTATAGTATTACGAAGTAAACTGAAAAGAATGGTATGAATAAAAGAATTATATTAATTACCATGAAATTTAACTCTCCATAGATCAATCTCCTTCCGTAAATGAAAAGTGACGGTAACCTACTTTCCTTATGTAGCACAAGTCATATAAAAACAAACAAGGAGGACGACAAGGAAAGGAAAACAAAACAAAACAAAACAAAACACAAAAAAAAGAACGAGGACAGACTCGACCTCAAAAAGACAGGAACAGAAACGTGATATTAAGGGAGAGAATGAAAGTATTAGTTTTCCATCCAGAGAACATCTGCCATTATTAGCTGCCCAAAGCCGAAAGCCAAGAGGTTAACAGTATTCACGGACGCCGAAGGACTGATTCAGGAGTCATCGCCTTGATTCCTTGAGATTTCAGTGAAGACTCAGAGGATTGCTTCCTTTAGTTGTATCCTTAATGATAATTATTTATGCGTTGTTAAAGTCATGCATTAATTTATTCTTCCGTGATTGGTATTTGGCACATACGCTATAACCTGAAAGAGCAGGAACTGCAGAAAAGCGAGTGCATTAATTGTGAGGCTGAGAGGAGCTCTGAGAAAAGGTTCATCGGTCCAAGAAATGTTCTAAACATTCTCACAAGAAGAAGCATCCTGTGTTCGTCATACTTATACCGGCGTCAATAACCTAGATGTTGTGACACCAGTTTTAATAGTCACAATCAATCAATCATACTTATACATTTTCGAAAACCTGGCAGACCAGAGGACGTTGGTTTTCGGGTCGGCTGACAATTTATCACTCACGGTTGCTGAAATCTATGTGAATCACACTACGGTATTACGCTCTCGTTTTTAAGTTAACTATCCTTATAATTCGTTAAAATGATGGCATAATTTGCTTGCTCAGTTCTCTACCTCGCTTCTAAATCTCCGTCCTCTGTCATAAGTCGATTTGGAGTTTAGCTGTCTGAAATAATGACAGCAAGATAAAATGGGTAATTATCTGGTCGCCCATTTAGTTGTTGCTTAAATGATCTGCCACTCAGCTGTCTGATGCCCACTCCCCAACGACTGGATAACTAGAAATCTGAAAAAAACCCAGTGACGGGTATAAACCTAATATTTCCCCCTGGAATCCATTTTTATAAGACTCGGGCAAAATATTTACTCGAGAGGAGCATCCTGAAGTATTCTGTATGTTTTGAGTTGATGATATCACCCAATAAAACTGATTAATGAATAATGAAGGCAGAAGATGGTCTTTAAACAGACAGAATCAGATGTGAATTCCATTTTGATATTAAAAATATTCTCGGCTATCAACAAAATCCTAGAGCCAAGGAAAATCTGGAAATCTTCAGTTTTAGTAACCAACGTTTGATTTGATGTGTAATTCCTTGATCAAAAAACATTTACCTGAAGAAAAAAATTATCTTTGAAGAAAACTGATGGATTTTGTCACATTCAATTCCTGACTGCCCGGATAAAAGAGACCCTATATAATCTGTAATAAATTGGTTTCCAAGGTTAGCCTATGGTCACACTTCTTAAGGAGTTTCTGTAGCTCTTTTCATGGTTTTTATTCAATGAAATAAAAAGTAATATGTATTATTAATCAACCATTATTCGTATATTTACTCCACTTATCCACTTCTTTCCTAAGGAGTCCATATATTTTTCTTACAGCATTTTATCATCATTATCATCACCTCTCAGGGGCTCTATGAAATAACGCCACTAATATCTTTCTCGTGCTTCGACAAACCTCTATTCATTTCCACCCTCCTGTGTCACAGTTATCACCTAAGTAGGTTTGGGTACAGTAAATTATGTAATCATTGTTACTTAGACAGACTGCAAATTTCACCGTCAGAAATCGTGAAATTTTCAAAGAGAGGAACAGGCCATTCCTAAACCTATCAAACAGTAAATGTTTTGCCTAAGTCCATGACGGCCACAACATTAGACGTTCCCCTTAATTTATAAATCTAAAAACGAGTCCTTCCCATTTTGCCACTTGCGAGAGGGAAACCTATTTTTCTGTCGCCTGTAATCCTCTTCGAGTTTCTTTTACTTTTTTTTTTTTTTTTTTAGAGGAAACGACAGGGAACTGAAAAGGACCCGAGTGTCACTTCACCCTCTCATCGTCTCCAGTGCTGATAAACTTTTAGCTTCTGTTTTGTTTCTCATTTGAAAGGCTTTGGAATGGAAGGGCAGTCCTTTTTATCGACTTCTTGAAGTGGAAATGGCTGTCCGTGTTTATTTGTGCATCCTTATCAAAATATGTCTTTGTAGTAACATAATCGTTGGTGAAAAAAAATATGCTTTGTAATAACATAATCGTTGGTGAGAAAAAAATACCTGAGGAAAAAAGAAACATTACTCTGTGTAACTGAAAAAAAAACGAAACAAATAAAACTCTGCACAAGGAAAATACGACTGAAACTACCAATAAATATTTCCATTGCACATAATACATTGACTCGCTAACCGCTATTGTACGCTTTCCTTGGGTTGACCTTCGTGGAGTACAATTCTCTTCTGAACTGAGCGCCTTTGGATTCCACACTGAAAACTCTTTAGTAACTGACTGACTGACTATAAGTCACCTGACGTCACATCTAACAGGATCACTGACGCCGTTCTTGAGTATATACACAGCACGAGAAACCGAGAGAGAGAGAGAGAGAGAGAGAGAGAGAGAGAGAGAGAGAGAGAGAGAGAGAGAGAGAGAGAGCTTACATCTAATTTCATCGCATAAAAAAAATGGAGACTGAGTGTTTATCGTTTTTGTTGTCGTGAGCCGATAGATAAAGGATGAGGTTCTTTCTCTTCTGATTTATATTGCTCATCGTAATAAGGCTAAAACCATTCCCATATAAATGGAAAAAGACAGCAGAAGTCTTGGGATACGTCCACTCAACAGTAAAACATGTCGTGAACATGTCGGCAACTTATTGCATACATATCAACACCAGGTTGGAAATATGTTCACAACCGGAAGTGGGGAAGGAACCGAAGCACTCGTGAGGACTACTAAGAAGTCGATGACTTGTATTCAACCTGTTTGCGAGGAGTGGGTGTTAAGTTTCCGAGGTGTCTATGTGACAAGTTTTACTGCAGTGTGGCAACCTGCAAGCAATATACTGGTCGTAATGCTGTATGACCGGCGCCCCAAGAAACTTTAACCACGGCCCGGTGGTGGCCTATCCTATATCGTCGCCAGAAGCACGGTTATGGCTAAATTTCATCTTAAATAAAATAAAAACCACTAAGGCTAGAGGGCTGCAATTTGGTATGTTACGATGATTGGAGGGTGGATGATCAACATACCAATTTGCAGCCCTCTAGCCTCAGTAGTTTTTAAGATCTGAGGGCGGATAGAAAAAGTGCGGACAGAAAAAAGTGAGGACGAAAAAAAGTGCGGACGAACAGACAAAACCGGCACAATAGTTTTCTTTTACAGAAAACCAAAAGCAATGGAATACAAATTTTTGGTGCAATTGCAACCTCAGTTAATAATGAAATGGAGTCAGAAACAACACGAAGAGATAACAGATGATTGCAGAAATAAAAATAAAATAAATCTGCCCTATGGAGATGCATACTTTAAAAATTACTTCAAAGAGGAATGTTTAGGATAAAAATAACTGTTCCTTAGCCCCTCAGATTCCCATGACGTAAAAGTACATCATCGCTTTCCAAAACCTTCAGACTCCCTTAGGGTTTGCAGGAGGCATTGGAGAAGGACCTATCAGGCAGACTTTGGGCTCCGGATTTCGTAACTAGGCGTGGGTGGAGGCTACAAACCCATTCTCTAGAATAGTGCCTCCATGCTCTCCTGGGAGCACCAGAAGAGAGCCTCCAATAATGCCCTTAATTTACTATGATATTGAAGAAAGCATATAATACAGCTCCTATTTCCTGACATTCCTCGAAGGCTCCGGATCTATTTCGCCAGCTATTCCTTCGCTTCTCAGAAACCGATGATGAAATCGAAGCCAACTCCATTTTGCCGTCTTCGATTTCATAGTCAAAGTGAGAACTTTCATATAATAACGTTGGGTAAGAGCAATTTCAACAAGAATGAAAAAAACATATAACACTGTTTTTTTAAACACCACCTGCAAAGCCTAACAGGGAGCATAAAAAACTAATTAACTCTCTTCTGAGTCTTCCGGAATTTATCAGAGGTATGCCCTCCAAACGACAATTATTTTACTAGAATATTGAGAATATTGGGAAAAAATTACAGAGAAAAAATTAAGATTTCAAGCAATACCCGACCATTTACTAAACCCAAGGAATAAACAAATTCACTGAGACAGTTTCTTCTTTAAATTCTTTTCGAGGGGAACGTAGCCTTTTCGACGAAGAAGGCTTAAAAGAAAAAGCCTCCAGCCAGAGTAGAATTTTTCAGTCAGGGAGATGCGACAATGCCTTGCAGCTTTCCGAATGCGATTTCTCAGAAAGTGCAATGTCTTAGTTGGAAACTCAAGTGCGCTGAGAGATAGAGAGAGAGAGAGTTATATTTAAGACTGTATTCCTTCTCCATGGGTGCATATTTGGTCCAATTAAAATTCAGTAGCTCAACCTTTCATGTAAACTTTGTCAGAAAAATTTCTGCTCTTCTACAGCAATTAAAACAAATGAAGGCCATAGGATTCAATGGTTTTGTGTCTGCCCTTGAATTAAAACTGTTTGCCTAATGTTTACGCATAATTAATAACTAAAATGTTTCATCCTTAGCCAATATTAAACAGAAGCAACGTCATTCACAAATATGCATGACAGATTCACAGTTACATAAATGTGTGATTCATTCCAACCTGCAAACTTTTTCTTTTACAACCTCATTTCTAATTTGCAAATGGTTGTGGTACTGTGTAATTGTGTTATAGCCTGTTTTTTTTTTTCTTACAGACATTGTAATTTTTTTATTTACCTTGTTTCGTATCATTTTTCATTTACAAATGTTTGTTCTTTATGACTTGAACTGTGTGAAGGATAACAGTATATTTCACTGTCCACTGTTTTACTGACAAATCACATCATTTTCTTGAACTATCTAAGAATCATCAGAAGGAACCGACATTTTAATTACTGTTCTCAGCTGAGAGAAATTATGAAATGTTTAATGTTTTTGTTCTAATATATTTTTTTACTTATTAGTTTATAATTATATGTCCCTATTCTGATGTTCTCCTCAACACATCGACTAGTTTTCTCTCTCTCAGAACTACTCTTTGGATTCAGTAGATGGCTTCATCATTGACATAGTTCGGACAGTTTTGCCTACAAGGAATGATAGAAAGTAAGCAAACATTCATTCCTTGCTGTTATCACTACGGTCCAGACGTTATACTGGTTTTCCCCGCACGAAGTCATCTTCTCACATTCATGAGAAACGTTTTAACTACTTTACTTTGTTTGATTTACATTGTTCTCTTTTTTACTGATGATGTTCCTTGAAGAATTTATTACATGGATTTTATGAATCTAATTTTCGAAGGTCCTGCTACACAAATATTTTAGGACCTGGGACAAATCTCCTATATGTTCACAGAAATGGTTTCAAACACGACCTGATATTTCTACCCGACAGCTCTGTTCAAGGAGATGTTCTCAAGAAGGATTCTTCTTATCTGGTTTCGATGAGTCTACTTGTTTACTTGCATCTTACACAGGAGTACTGTACAGTACATGGACAAGCGATTTGTCTTCCATATTCAGTTTGAATAAATTTAGACGGATGAAAACCTCATGACTGGGTTGTATTAAAACTGGTTTTCAGACTGGGTGAATTTTATGCATGTGTGGTTTGGAGGCTTCCATGACAAAGGTTGCGCTTCGGAACTTTTGTTCCACCATCTTGGTCCTGTCACGTTGTCTTAAAATTCTATTGACGAAATTGTTCAGGTTATTCAAGGTCAAAGTCTAAGGAGGACTAAAAGGAAGAATATAAAATATAAATATTATTCTTCCTAAGTTAACTTCTTCTCTCTCCTCTCTCTCTCTCTCTCTCTCTCTCTCTCTCTCTCTCTCTCTCTCAAACAGCACACCTGTTCCACCTGCATTCCTCTGGCTGAGGTTCTCTTGGCTAATATGTGAGGGGCAATGGGACACAGCTAGAAAAATCGAGGCCTCTCTTCCGTGGCCCTCAGGTTAAACATTGTAAGAGGAGGAGAATATGTCCTTGTGGCCGAAAGCTTTATGTGGCTTTATTAGAGTTTTACTCCAATAACGGACTATGTTGCGGTTTAATACTCAAATGTTTATATAATGTGACCACTCCAGATATCGATCAGTTATCTCAGCAAGCGACAATACTTATTATATTAACCTGACCTTTTCCTTAGTTTCGCAAGCCCTGCAGGCGACACCATTATTGAATAAAAATAAAATAAGACGATTATCAAGGAACCTATTTGAATCAAGGAATAACGGCCCAGTTATGCAATAAAAACAAACTGTGAAAATATCAGGTTATGAAACAAAACTAGCAATTCATTAACCATCATCAACAAGAAATTAAAGTACAGAATAACAGCTAACAATCCTCAATTATTACGCAAGACTTTATTTCTTGCAAGGCCACCACATATCACTGTCTGCAAAATGAATCAGTCACACACCGCGTGCCAAGAGCAGAACAAGCTGTGCCGGGCTCACACCACCTGTGCAGATCTAGCAAAGCTTGAATTTGTCCTCTATGAGCCCCGTATTGGCCCTTTGTTCCAAACACATCAATATAAATCCGATATCAACAAGCCTTGTAACAAACTGAGGATCGAAAGACCTAGTGACTACATGTGATGATTTAATGATGATTTTATACACATTTGATGGTTTAGTGCTAGAGAGGTGAAACTCTAAGACAAAATACACCAATTTGCAGGGTTTAAATGAACATCAAAAATTATAGAAATTTACGAGCATAATATGACAGATAAACAATCCTCCCAGGGAGAATTCCAGCAATCTGTAGACACAAAACGAGATGAGAGGACTCAATCAGAGAAAGGCGACGACGTTCATTAGGCGGCAAAAGGAGAACAGACGCACCTTTGTGAACTGAATTTGATTTGATTTATGAAATTTAGGCTGTTAAGCCCAGCACTGGGCCACTTTCAGCCGTTCACCGCTCAAGGCTGTAGAAGAGGAGGTTGGAGTGGTTGGAGAGCAAGATAGCGAGATCCAGAAAATACAGGAGATGAAGTGCAAAGGATCTAAAGGTGGAAATTGGGGAAAACCCTCAGTTGCTCTAAGAATTAATAGTTTGAGATGTTGGACAGCAAGACTGAAGAAAGGAAGCGGAGTGGAGCTAAGTAAAAGGATAAAAAATGGGTGCAGCTGGGAGTTGAAGGGACGCTGCAAACATCCTTCTTTAACGCCTACAGTGCATCACGGGAGGTGCACTGACTGCACTAGACCCCTTCGGGGCTACACCCTGGTGAAAGAAAAATACTGAAGTCTTGTGGGAATAAACTGCATAGTCATGATATGTAACAAGATTCTTTATGGGGAGAAAAAGATAAAGAAATCTCGTGAGATTAATCTTGTAATTACTGGAAAGTTACTAGTTCCACTAGCAAGTGGTCCTCACTAATAGCGAATAGAGAGAGGCAGCCTATTTGCTAACTTGACTGAGTCTGTTGACCCGCTTTTGTTTAATTTCAGTGCCACACTCACCCCAGTTCAAGATCAGAAAATATTTGTGTTAAATGGCTGCCCAAAAACCACTTGACTAAAGACTTCAACCTGTTATTAGCCATACTACGTTAAAACCGTCTCACGGATTCTGAATATTACTTACAGTTTTAATTATATATATATATATATATATATATATATATATATATATATATATATATATATATATATATATATATATATATATATATATATATACATACATACACATATATATATTAAAGCCATGTCTGTATTAATTACGTTGCGAATATCCTCCTCTATTTTACCGCGGAATTCCCGGCGTTCATTAATTCTTGTTAAAAGGGAAAATCTTAAACTCCAGAAATAGCAGCGAGTTCATTCCATTTCTTTGTAACTCAGACGGGACGGTTTCATCTGTCATCTAGACTTTTTTTTTTTTTTTATTACCTTTTTTTAATAATGGGACCAAAGTTTAAAATGGGTTGGTTTCCATTACAACTTGCAAAGGAAAAATTAATAGTATCCTTGTTGAACGTCTCTCTCTCTCTCTCTCTCTCTCTCTCTTTTCTTTCTTTCTCTTTCTCTCTCTCTCTCTCTCTCTCTCTCTCTCTCTCTCTCTCATACACAGACATTCCTGTTTTTTATATATATATATATATATATATATATATATATATATATATATATATATATATATATATATATATATATATATATATATATATATAAATTTAATTATTTATTTATTTGTTTATATAAAATGCATGTCTGCATCCGTATACCTTATGAAATAATAATACGTTCTGAATAAAATTTTGAGTGAAATTAATAGCATGTAATTTAGAACCTGACATCATTAATCTAGCAGAGATTAGAGATTGCATTCACTTCAAACCAGAATGGAATTGTATTAATGAAAATGAAAATAATTAATAATTTCCCATATTTTGGTAATCATAGAATCAACTAAAAACGATTATTAAATAAAATTATCTAAAAATGAAAAAAATCCCGTAGGGTGGGTCTGCCCAGACCCAACTTGCACCAGATAGGGTTAAGAGACTGGCCAGTCTTGGAGGCCTTTGGGCCTCATCCTTGAAGTTCTTGGGCCCTCTCCAGGCCTGCTTCCCCAGCCTGGCAGGATACCTGCCTTCCTCCGAGGAAGCAGCCTCTGGGTCGGACCCTTCCCTTCAAGGCTGCCCTCAAGAGACTGGCCAGCCTTGGAGGACTTTGGGTCTCATCCTTGAAGTTCTTGGGCCCTCCAGGCCTGCTTCCCCAGCCTGGCAGGATACCTGCCTTCCTCCGAGGAAGCAGCCTCTGGGTCAGACCCTTCCCTTCAAGGCTGCCCTTAAGAGACTGGCCATCCTTGAGGACTTTGGGCCTCATCCTTGAAGTTCTTGGGCCTCTCCAGGCCTGCTTCCCCAGCCTGGCAGGATACCTGCCTTCCTCCGAGGAAGCAGCCTCTGGGTCGGACCCATCCCTTCAAGGCTGCCCACCCATCCCTTCAAGGCTGCCCTCAAGAGACTGGCCAGCCTTGGAGGACTTTGGGTCTCATCCTTGAAGTTCTTGGTCCCTCTCCAGGCCCGCTTCCCCAGCCTGACAGGATACCTGCCTTCCTCCGAGGAAGCAACCTCTGGGTCAGACCCTTCCCTTCAAGGCTGTCCTTAAGAGACTGGCCAGCCTAGGAGGTCTTTGGGCCTCATCCTGAAGTTCTTGGACCCTCTCCAGGCCTGCTTCCCCAGCCTGGCAGGATACCTGCCTTCCTCCGAGGAAGCAGCCTCTGGGTCGGACCCTTCCCTTCAAGGCTGCCCACCCATCCCTTCAAGGCTGCCCTCAAGAGACTGGCCAGCCTTGGAGGACTTTGGGTCTCATCCTTGAAGTTCTTGGTCCCTCTCCAGGCCTTCCCTTCAAGGCTGCCCTCAAGAGACTGGCCATCCTTGGAGGACTTTGGGTCTCATCCTTGAAGTTCTTGGGCCCTCTCCAGGCCCGCTTCCCCAGCCTGGCAGGATACCTGCCTTCCTCCGAGGAAGCAGCCTCTGGGTCAGACCCTTCCCTTCAAGGCTGCCCTTAAGAGACTGGCCATCCTTGGAGGACTTTGGTCCTCATCCTTGAAGTTCTTGGGCCCTCTCCAGGCCTGCTTCCCCAGCCTGGCAGGATACCTGCCTTCCTCCGAGGAAGCAGCCTCTGGGTCGGACCCTTCCCTTCAAGGCTGCCCTCAAGAGAGACTGGCCATCCTTGGAGGACTTTGGGGCCTCATCCTTGAAGTTCTTGGGCCCTCTCCAGGCCTGCTTCCCCAGCCTGGCAGGATACCTGCCTTCCTCCGAGGAAGCAGCCTCTCTGGTCGGACCCATCCCTTCAAGGCTGCCCACCCATCCCTTCAAGGCTGCCCTCAAGAGACTGGCCAGCCTTGGAGGACTTTGGGTCTCATCCTTGAAGTTCTTGGTCCCTCTCCAGGCCCGCTTCCCCAGCCTGGCAGGATACCTGCCTTCCTCCGAGGAAGCAACCTCTGGGTCAGACCCTTCCCTTCAAGGCTGTCCTTAAGAGACTGGCCAGCCTAGGAGGACTTTGGGCCTCATCCTTGAAGTTCTTGGACCCTCTCCAGGCCTGCTTCCCCAGCCTGGCAGGATACCTGCCTTCCTCCGAGGAAGCAGCCTCTGGGTCGGACCCTTCCCTTCAAGGCTGCCCTCAAGAGACTGGCCATCCTTGGAGGACTTTGGGTCTCATCCTTGAAGTTCTTGGGCCCTCTCCAGGCCCGCTTCCCCAGCCTGGCAGGATACCTGCCTTCCTCCGAGGAAGCAGCCTCTGGGTCAGACCCTTCCCTTCAAGGCTGCCCTCAAGAGACTGGCCATCCTTGGAGGACTTTGGTCCTCATCCTTGAAGTTCTTGGGCCCTCTCCAGGCCTGCTTCCCCAGCCTGGCAGGATACCTGCCTTCCTCCGAGGAAGCAGCCTCTGGGTCGGACCCTTCCCTTCAAGGCTGCCCTTAAGAGACTGGCCATCCTTGGAGGACTTTGGGTCTCATCCTTGAAGTTCTTGGGCCCTCTCCAGGCCCGCTTCCCCAGCCTGGCAGGATACCTGCCTTCCTCCGAGGAAGCAGCCTCTGGGTCAGACCCTTCCCTTCAAGGCTGCCCTTAAGAGACTGGCCATCCTTGGAGGACTTTGGGCCTCATCCTTGAAGTTCTTGGGCCCTCTCCAGGCCTGCTTCCCCAGCCTGGCAGGATACCTGCCTTCTTCCGAGGAAGCAGCCTCTGGGTCAGACCCTTCCCTTCAAGGCTGCCCTCAAGAGACTGGCCATCCTTGGAGGACTTTGGGCCTCATCCTTGAAGTTCTTGGGCCCTCTCCAGGCCTGCTTCCCCAGCCTGGCAGGATACCTGCCTTCCTCCGAGGAAGCAGCCTCTGGGTCAGACCCTTCCCTTCAAGGCTGCCCTCAAGAGACTGGCCAGCCTAGGAGGACTTTGGGCCTCATCCTTGAAGTTCTTGGGCCCTCTCCAGGCCTGCTTCCCCAGCCTGACAGGATACCTGCCTTCCTCCGAGGAAGCAGCCTCTGGGATGGACCCTTCCCTTCAAGGCTGCCCTCAAAAGACTGGCAAGCCTTGTAGGCTTTGGGGCCAATCCTTAAAGGGCTTGGGCCCTTTCCATGGGAAGGGTCAGACCCATAGGCTGCTTCCTTGGAGGAAGGAAGCGGCCTCTGGGTCGGACCCTTCCCCTCACCAATACTCTTTGCTTTTTCTCTTACCCTACTTTTCAAAACTGACACTTTCTGTCTCCGAAGGCTTC
>NC_089785.1:6282524-6362524 GCF_040412425.1 Macrobrachium rosenbergii | reverse complement strand
AAACTGCATGGTATCTATAGATACCATCCAGTTTGAATGAGGTCCTTTAGTAATTTAGTTAATGCACAGAACAATTGTGTATGTGATAAAGTTAATATATACGTATGTATACATATATGTGTGTGTTAGTGTGTGTATTAACAGATAGTTAGACACAGAGATAGATGCATAGATAGAAAGATATATATATATATATATATATATATATATATATATATATATATATATATATATATATATATATATACATATGAATACATACATATATATATATATATATATATATATATATATATATATATATATATATATATATATACATATATATACATATACATATATATACATATATATATACATATATACATATATGCATATATATATAGTAGGGAGTACGGATAGGAAGAACAGTCAGCTCATCATTGATATATTTATTAATAGGTGCGCTTCGGGATCACCCATATCCCATCTTTTCTGGCTAAAAAGATACAAAAACACTAATTAAAACTGACAACAGAGCTTACAAAATTAAAATGCTTTAAAGATTGAAAATGACAATGACAAAACAAGAAATAGATTACCTTCAGTAGTAAAGTCCAGAGGATGAAAACTGAATAAGAGTAAACAAGGTTAGCAAGTAAACAAGAAAGGCGGGGGGGGGTTACTATAGTACGACCGTTTTAGGAAGAGACTTTGCCCCTCTTAAACTGACCATTAACCTTCTGACTTCAAGCTCTCATTGTTTGCGCCTGTTATCAAGCACGTGTACTATAATAGAAAGTTCTGAATGAAGTTTTGTTGTCCCACTTAAATTTTAGATAAAAAAAAAAATTCAATATATGAAAATGATAGATGCAAGAAATTTGGAAACCTAGATGTGCTTTCATTTTCAGTTTTGTTTATTTGGATGCTGTACTGAGCAATGTTCTTGAGTTACGTCATCTACTATAGTTTTTTATTACTGTTCCTTTGCTGTTATCGAAGTCATATAATTGTGATATAGTTTTGAGCTTTTGAATTGTTTTCTTTCGTGTATGCCCTGATCCGTCTTTACTCCCTTGCTGTATCAAGGTTGAATTTTCACTGTGCACCTATAAAATAGCTCATAATAAATATTCTTTAAATATTGTTACACCCATATATATATATATATATATATATATATATATATATATATATATATATATATATATATATATATATATATATATATATATATATATATATATATATATATATATATATATATATATATATAGTGTAACAATATTTAAAGAATGTTTATTATGAGCTATTTTATAGCTGTACAGTGAAAATTCAACCTTGATACAGCAAGGAGGTAAAGACGGATTGCGGCATGCACGAAAGAAAGCAATTCAAAAGCTCAAAACTATATCACAATATATATATATATATATATATATATATATATATATATATATATATATATATATATATATATCTATCTATATATATATATATATATATATATATATATATATATATATATATATATATATATATATATATATATATATTACACATTTATACAGTATTAGATTTACCTGTGCTTTTAAAGCACTGTCATATGATACTCATCACTGCTGTGGCATTTCTGTTATATGTAGATTTTTAAAGATATTTCTGCCACTTTCTGTCGAAAAAACAGATCTATATTTCAATTTATTTCAATTTCAGTGTTCAACAGGATATCACACAACAAGGGAAAGCAATAAATTTATTTACAATCGAAGTATGAGGAGACATTACTTATGAAGAATCCTCGTCAGAGGATGCTACATCGATAACAAAAAGAATCTATATATTTATCAATGCAAACATCTCTTGAAGCGTCATCTCTTTTATATCTTCGGCATGTCTCACATCATTAGCCCAGTTGTCAGAAGATATGGATTCAATTGCTTCTTTGACCAAAGGAAGCAGGTCTGATTTTTTAAAATGATTCTTCTTTGCCACGTATGATTTCACCTGTGCCCATATCAGTTCTGTTGCATTATACTGGCAGTGATATGGAGGCAGCCTAACCACTATGTCCATGATCTCTTGCCAGTCTGTCAATCACGTAATCATTTTCTTTACATGAATGTCTTTGCAACTTTACTAATTTTTATTAGCCAGTCTTTAACTTCATCCTTTTTGGCAGACATTGTCGGAGGTTTATTAATTCGAACTGAATGATAAGAAGCGTTATCCAACACTATGATGGCAGATGGCCCTATATTGGGAAGAAGCTGGGTTTTAAACCATTTTTCAAACACTGCAGAATTCATCTGAATTTCTAGATTGCGTATCCCTTGTCAGCTGGTGCTTGATCATTGATAAAAATATTACCCAGAAATGTGGTTAATATTGCAACCAATATTGTGATTGTGTCTACTTACTCTCCAATGTTATTGATGTACAATTAGAAGGAATAAATCATAGGTAAAAATTTTTATTCTGTCACTCTCTCTCTCTCTCTCTCTCTCTCTCTCTCTCTCTCTCTCTCTTTTTTTTTTGCCCAGCTAGTGGAATAGTAAGCGGAACCATAAAATGATGAACATTCTTATGATTAGTTTTCTGACGAATATACAAATAATTTTTAACTATAATACACAACTGTGATGTAGCTGTCCTTTACGGATTCAAACAGAATTAGAGAAAATGACAAAAAAAAAAAAAAAAAAAAGACTGTCATCCTCAATCAGTGCAGTGCTTATACCTCTGGCAACACTAAACCCCGATATATAGTACTTATCCTATGTTTATTTATTTGTGTTGTTACATTAATTGCATAATATCTATATCACAGATCGCTACTATCACAATATTATCATATAAATAAAACAGGTTAATTTGCAGCAAAACAACAAATACAAACGCTATTACAATGATTGTTTACGATTTCGTGCGTCTGGTAGCATGCTACGGGTGACTACCGTCTGAAAACCCTCCGGATTGTGGTAAGTGTGAGGTCTCATCTCGGCCGTAATCAAAGGGTTAATGTGGTTGTTGCATATTCCTTCGTGAGAAATGCCACCACTATATAACCGGTAGATACAATTTCTGTCGTTTGGAAACTGATTCGGATTTTTAACTTTATAAATAGCAATGAAATTAACATAATACAGATCCTTTAACATGGGGCAGCAATGTAACTAGCCAACTATTGGTAGTTAATCTTATAAAAGGATCTCGCAATCAAAGAGGAGAAGGGAGAGAGAAAAACAGTATGTCTTGACGGCTGACAATACGAATAAACAACCAAGAGCATATTAGTGTTGCAAGCAAGATAAAAACACGGTTCAATGACTAGAAACTAATGAAAATACGCACTGCCGAACAATAATCCTGTAGAATATACCGCTGCTTCAGTATTATTACAAATTCAAAAGTCCCTTTCATGAAAGTTGTTATATGTTCATGAATTCCAATATTTCCTGAAGTTTATCTCCTTTCGTAACGGTACTATTTGGATGAATATTCGAGGTACTTTATATTAATGCGCCCTTTTCTTGTGGATTGTATAATTTCTGAAATTGTTTGGCTTTCAAGGAAAATCAAGAATCTTTTTTGTATACGGAAAGAAACCCCATTTGATCCACATTATCAAACTGGTAAACAAAAATGTAAGTATCACTGAGCAAAGCGCTGACAAAAATTCATTTGAAACCGGATACTGACAAAACTCAGATTTTTTCCTGCTCAGAGAACGTTTGCCTATATCTGTCCATTTTACGTTCCTCATTTAATCAAGATGGAAATCTGACATTTGTCGACAATCTGCCTCTCGTGGTGTCGACGTCCGAGTTCATCGCTCGTGAGCAGAAAACACCCAAAATATCAAGGTATCTTGTGTTTGTTCGCTCACCCGTCTTCCTTTGTTGGGGAGTTTTTCTTTTCTCCCACAAGATGTGAGAAAAAATAGTTTCTTTTTGTCTGGTGATAATAACGGCATAGAGTGTTTATTCTTTTATGAAAATTTTAGATTTTTTTTATAAAAAGGTGATTCGTATTGATGTTAACGTTCACCTAAATGTTACCAAAATTTTTAGAGATAGCATATGCCTAAAAAAAAAAAATTAATTCCTGTCAAAGAAAGTGTAAAATTGCCCTTTATCGTTATTATTGTATCTGTCATAGAACAAAAATATAAATAAAAATTATATTTGACCCTAAGTACATATCATTATAATCTATAATGTAGAAGCATCAACTGGATCAGAATGTGTTTGAATGATGTGAATCAAAAGAAGCTATCATATATGGCTCATATATAGCATACTAGGTTTATTGTCTTGCATATACTCGTACAGTAATTGTGACATAAATCATAGGCTGTCGCAAGGTTTTCTCACAGTTTCTCTCATCGTCCCCTTGCCCATTATATTGACTTTGATACTCCTTCCATTCTTCGTCCATTAAAATCAACATTCCTCCCTCCTCCTTCCTGTTTGTATTTACCCTGATAACACTTTCCTTGTTCTCGTTAACTTTATACTTTCTACTCTTCCAAAAGTGTACCTACTAGTTCACTAGTTTCTGCAGTTTCTCGTCATTATGCACAATGAGTAGGGTACCATTTGTAACCATCAGCCATTCCACTCTCAATTCGTGACTCATTTTCTGATCGCACTCCTTCAATAGACATTGAAAAGTCATGTAGACATATTACACATCCCTGTGTCTGTACTGAATATAGAATTTAGGCCAAAGGCCAAGCGTTGGGGCCTGTGAGGTCATTAAGTGCTGAAACTGAAATTGACATTAAAAATGTATGAAAGGTGCAGCGTAACAGGAGGAAAACCTCGCAGTTGCACTATGAATCAATTGTTAGGAGAGGGTGACAAGTAAGATGGAAGAGAGAGAGTATGCACAGAGGTACAGTAAAAGGAACGAAAGGGGTTGCAGCTAGGGGCCGAAGCGAGGCTGCTAAGAACCTTAAGTAATGCTTACAGTGCACCGCATGAGATGCACTGACGGCACTAATCCCCCTATGGGACACATCCTTGCATCATCCTCAATTTTACATCGAACCAGTCACTCTCTCATCTACATATTCTAACACATTTTTGCTTCCATCACGAAAAGCTGTTACACTGCCATCAACTACTAATCCTCTATACCGAGTATCTTTAATGCTTTTTACGTTGAATCTCTTTGAACCCTGTAAGTAGTTTTTCTTGGTCGAATAATGCCACATACAGGTTTTCCCTTCGGGTTCCAAATTCTCATGTCCCCGCTGCACGATACATACTTAATTCACTCACATCTTCCATGTCCAGACCACATTGTTGTTGCCCTAAACAAATTCATCACAACTTGGCCCTCAGAATCCCAAGGATGATCCCAACAGACTCGGGGACAATTTTCTTTTTCACCCTGGACATCATCTAAAATGAGATCAGGTTCTCAGCTACCCATCCTTATTTACTGAACTGGTTATTGAAACAACAAGCTCTCAATTATTCCCATTACCAAGATTTATATAAATTGGAATTGACTTTCTTCATGATTCACGTTTGCTACTATGTTCTGCGTCAGAGAGAGAGAGAGAGAGAGAGAGAGAGAGAGAGAGAGAGAGAGAGAGAGAGAGAGAGAGAGAGCAATTAAAAAAGTGATTATTAATTTTTGCTCATTAATCTTATTCGTCAGCAAGAAATATCATCAAATACTATTGCTGGATTAAAACAAATGGCCAATGTTTAAGCAGATATATCAAACGCGTTGTAGAATAGTTTCTATAAGAAAACGCGTTGTAGAACAGTTTCTATAAGAAACCTATCATTCTAAATATATTTATAACTTACGGGACTGATATTCTTACATAATTACATTATATCTTTAATCATCCCTTCATTTCTGCATAGCTACGATGTATCATTATCCTCTAACTCTCGTATCCAGATAATTACTTCAACAAAAGACGAATCAACAAATTCTGTGAGATCTGAAGGCGATACATTTCATCTATTCACCTCAGTCTTCTTGTCATTACCTGGCTAACCTCACTCCCATTCCAGCTGAAGGTGGCAGCTGAGGGAAACCATACATTATTATCGTCTTCATACATTATTATCGTCTTCATACATTATTATCGTCTTCTAATATATCGTGGTATTTTATGTCGGTGGATGGATGAGTAATTAATTAATAATAAACAGAGTGGAGTGAACTATTTTGAGGATTAGTTTTCTTACCTTTGCAATGGTTAATTTTAATCACTCTATATTGGACGATGACTTTCATTCAAGCATGAAAGATCTATAGAAATAAATTCACGAAGGGCCTTTGAACTGTAGAATTCATTAAATTTTTCAGCTCTAAATAAAGAATTCATACAGGAGTTAACTAAACACGAGAGAGAGAGAGAGAGAGAGTGTACAACGACTGGAATCACTTCAGTGATTCTTACAGCACTTAAGAATCTCCATCACAAACTGACAGCCTCAAATCGGGTTCTTAACAAACAATGAATATTCATTATTACGTGAATGGGGAAATCAGCTTGTTCAATGATTTATACTGGGAATTTGAGGTATATAATATAGTTCTTGAGAAAGTAGTAATATTAAACCTGGATTCTTGACAGCTCAGGGTTAATAGGTTCCCGGTTCTAAAGCTGACTCCTCTATGAGCATGGATGCTTTAGAACCGGGAACAGATTATCCAGCCCTGAACAGTCTAATATCAGGAATCACTGAAGATATGTAAAACATTCATAGAAAATAAAGATTTTTCAGTAATAGGACAAGTACAAAAGCAAATGATTTAATAATTACTTGAATCTATTATCATCAAATTAACTGTACCAATTATTAAAACTCCCACACATCCTCTACACAACTGTTTATTGCCTGATGGTCTTGTTAAGTCGTTTTTCTGTCTGTATGTTTATTTATTTATTTATTTTCTCTCTCTTTTGTAATACTCAATGCGAGTGCAGTAGTTTGTTTTAACTTCCTTCTGGGTAGGTGTTACAGCCTTTTACTTTTAGGATAGGTTTTAGTCATTTTATTGTGAACGTTTTATTGTAATTTGATTTGTGATTTTAATTTTGATTTACTGATTGCCATGTGTTCGCTGTTTGCAGCCTGGAAAATGCAACTATGAGGAGTTGTGAACGTCGGCATATTTTAATAAAATGCATATGACAGTGCCTTTCCCTGAACTGCCTTGATGGTTCTTTCGAGCTGTTGCTCTGGAAGTTAGAGGTATATATATATATATATATATATATATATATATATATATATATATATATATATATATTTATATATATTATATATAATATATATATATATACATATATATATATATATATATATATATATATATATATATATATATATATATATATATCCATAATGATGTAGGGGATTTTGTGATAACTATAATGAGATCCTTTGCTAGATGAGATGTACAGAAATTGCTGGTCAGATTCAAATAGCCACTTAAAAGGTTCCCAGAGAAGACAGTAAATAATAAATAAATATAAAGAACATGACACAGAAAGAGGAATAAGCACCACTGATTATATTAAAGAACTGTAATGAATTGACAAACAAATTATGGCCAAGCTTATAACTTTATGAAGGTTCCCCCTGAAATGTGAGCAATTCATGCTCAAAGGGATAGTGTGATAAAAGAGCAATGTAGCACTTAAATAAGATTAAAAATAAATTATGAACGAGTTATAAAGTCTGGTAGATTTGGAGAAATGAAATATACTGGAGAAACTAAACTTTCCCCTTTTATATTGATGATGATTGGTCCTTTTCTCATAGGATAAGCAAATGTCAGGTTTACTAAAGAGCCACCCCAATGGGACTGCTTTCCAAAGCTTATTCTTGACTAACCTTGAAACCATCTGCTAGATCTCAAGTCTTATCCACTAACCTTCTCACAGAGAGAGAGAGAGAGAGAGAGAGAGAGAGAGAGAGAGAGAGAGAGAGAGAGAGAGAGAGAGAGAGAGAGTCTTTATTTGGGGAGCTGCTGCTGGTCCTTAATGGGCCAAGTTCCGGCAAAGTTAGATCCAGTTGGTCTGACCGACGAACATATTGAGAGTGTCGATGTGAACCTGCGCTGGTTGTTTATATGAAGCCTGATTTTATTGCAACTGGGCAGTTCATCATTTCTGGAAACTAAGGTCGCCGGGGTGGTAATGTGAATAATTATACTGTTCATTTTCAATCTCTGAGAAAAATGGGATTTAAGAGTATTTTCATTAATGAAGAATAGCGAAATTATTCTCTGTGATAATTATCATTCCTTAGTTTAGTTACAGCAATTTAGTTTTTTAAAATTAATACGAAACTTCATCTTTGTAGCCAATACGCACTTCCTTGCTAAATTTTAAGGGGTTCTATCTTACTGTAGAGTTTAAGTTCGAATGTGTAATTTAACATTTTCTTTAGTTTTATAGATAATTTTACCTAATAAGCAAAATATGACAAGTTCTCTCGCTACTAGCACGCAGTCCCATTTAAACATCACAATATTTTTCTTGGAGTTGAAACGACTAAAGTCCTCATATTCAGAATCAACAGGAGTCGTGAATGACATCCATATTAACAAATGCATAAAATAAAAAGAAGAGAATGTTGTAGTAGGATTGACTAACATGAGGTTCTATTATTTAATCTACTTATTTTAATCTGTAAACCATGTTGTAATAACTTTAGAATATTCTGATGAGAAACATATCTGGCTCTTGTATAAATTTAGATTCCCGACCAAATAACATAAACGAGCATTATTCATCCGACACTTTTGTACAAGATTAATGTCATTTTTTTTGACAAAGTTATCATCGCATATTGTACCGTAGAAAAGCACACATCCTTTGGTATACGTATGTGTTTCAACACGCGTGATGTTTGTTATTAAATCATTGTCAAAACTCAACCTTCCGTTCTTCGTGTTGAGCTTGATGCAAAAAGCTTCATGATTCGTATTTATTATTGTTTATAACACAAACTTCACTTCGATATCAATTAATTTTTTTGTGGGCTAAATATTTTTCTCTATCATCCTGCCTTTAAAATAGTTATTTTACATCTTAAACGCATTCATCAAAATACATCCAGGTAACGTTCCATGGTACACTAAATTCGTAGAAGCACATACAGGTACTCCATACCTTCAGATTCAACACATAACCTATATAATTCCCTGCGGTTAAGTCATTTGTCCCATTGAAAGTTCCACCCACGACAATTTTCAGTCAATCACCATTGCATATCGTACAATGGCTCCAAAATTGAGGGCATACGATGTAACAGCTGAATTTTACGTCATTTGCCTAGGAGAGTAACAGTCTAAAAAATAAGCGCGGTTTTCAAAAATCATTAAATTTGGATAGAGTTTCTCTTGATGGGAGTCAGCAGCAGCTCTACCAGTATGAGGTGAGATTTTGTATTGGTGGAAGGTTCGTAACTAATCTTTCAATATTTTACATATCTGTAAATAGTTTATTTTTGAATAATTATAAAAAAATACCTCGTAAAACCTTCCTATTTCACTGCTGTTCTTCAGTAATATCAGTAAAATATTGTAAATGAGGATTTTTTTCCAATGGAATAGAGTTTTTTGCGTCGCCAGTCACGAACAAGATAAGAATATTGCAGTTTGTCTTTTTTAAAGTTTCTTAGTCCTGTGTTTTATTTGATGTCTTTCATTTGTCTCGTCTTGAGTTTGCTTTTTCCTAGTTTTATTGGCTGTCGTCATTCACTGAACTCTATTAGTTTTAAGTCACTATGTTTTCTTTTCTGAGTAGTCTGCTTTTTTGTGGTGATGAAGTTTTTAAACAAACATTCTCGAGTGTGACCTTTCTTTGATTTTGTATTTTACTAGTATAAGTTTTATGTTTTGGTGTTTTGACTCTACTTTAGGTCGAAAATAGCTTAGTGTGTTAAAGCCGAAACGTCCTAATAGAATGAAAATGTTGACTACAGCGCTTGTTTGGCTGTTCCTGATGAGGATCAGATTCCCGAGGAATTAGTCTCTAGCAACTATGTTTCTTAATGTGCTGAGGGGGTGGAAGGTAATTCTTGCAGCAATTCACTTTAATAATAGGAAACTAAAAGTAAAAGGCGCAACAGAGTATGGACTAAATATTTCTTATCAAAAAAAAGACGTCTATTCTCATACAATATTAATGAATGAGTTTAAATTAGAACTGCAGGGTTGGTTCAGTTTTCTATGAACTGGACAGTGAAGTTTACTTTTGTTATGGTAACAAATATCATAAATAGACATCATTGGGCTAGGCCCATACCAAAATTGTCTGTATTACATGGAAATATTGTTTTAGATTTTATTGGAATAGCGTTGAAGGTCTAACATTGAAATGAATAACGCCTATACATAATTTATTCACATTCTGATCAGAAAGTCTGAGATGCTTTCCAGATGAAATACCGTTTGGCGGGAATCTGTCTACACGTAAGCGATTTTGTCCTCCTGAATGACAGTTTCGATGAACTAACAGAAGAAATGACAGGTAATACTGAGGCTGTTATTTCTTTTAGGTAGTTAAGGAGGGAGAGAGAGAGTGAGAGAGAGAGAGAGAGAGAGAGAGAGAGAGAGAGAGAGAGAGAGAGAGAGAGAGAGTGAGAGGTTTATCGAATGTCATTCAGTTTTCCGGGCAGTGCTGGTTGTAGCATATATATATATATATATATATATATATATATATATATATATATATATATATATATATATATATATATATATATATATATATATATTACATACACTTATGAAATGACATATACATTTCTTTTGCCTATTCATTAAGCTTAAGAATGTTCTAAAGAGAGAATCCCTACTAGCACGATTTCTGCTGGAAAGTTTAGGATAAGTACTAAATTTGTGTCAACATTTTTTGCTATGCATTAATTTTCAGCTAAGGACTATTTCTAAAATTTTATGTACATAGACATACATTTATCTTCATCTGTATAGCTGATTATCAATCTCTAGTCAATTTCGATTTACACTGATCAAGAAATGTCATTACATATACCACAGAGCCAGCAGAGTCTTTGATGCATAGCACTGCCATAAAAATTTAACGTTGTATCCATTCTGGTTTTATATTCCAACTTTTACATTTCCCAAAACCAGGCAAATGAAAGAAAACTAACTGTCAGAGTCGAGTGGAAAACACAGTTTCAACAAGAAACCAGGAAAAATTATATTATATCCTATTTCAGTACCCAAAGCTAATTTGCAAGAAGAAAATGCCTTTATTGAACATGTCTCCTTTTCTGCATAGCAACGTCTCCTTTTGTCCCCGAAAGCATAGAAGCCCCCTTGATGACGTCAGTGAGTGTGTTTGCGGTTACTTTCGGGCGGGATGTCTCCTGCTGCTTAAAATTCCGCCAGCAAATAGCAATGGGATCCATTTAGGGTTCCCAAATGGCCTTTTGCATAATATAATCAAGTGGTTGGTAATAAATAGGATGGGATGCAGCAAAAGCCGAGTTTAAACCGAAAGCACGACGCTTGCTTCTTCACGAGACTGAATCCGGTTAAGAGGTTTTCCAGTATGCGTGTGTAAATATATACACACACACACACATATATATATATATATATATATATATATATATATATATATATATATATATATATTATATAGTATATGTATATTCACTATTAGACACACACACACACACACACATATATATATATATATATATATATATATATATATATATATATATATATATATATATATATATATATATATATATATATAAGCCCATATACACAAACAGTGTGTGTGTGTGTTTGTGTCTGAGAGAGAGAGAGAGAGAGAGCACGGGTTAGAAAAAAGGCTAAAGAATGTACCGAACCCCGTGTAGAATCTTTTTTTTTTTTATACTTCCGTGAATTTGTGAAATTATCAAGCGAAGAAAAGATGGATAACTCTAGCATTCTCACCGATGTTGTTAAATTTTGAAGAGAGAGAGAGAGAGAGAGAGAGAGAGAGAGAGAGAGAGAGAGAGAGAGAGAGAGAGAGAGAGACTGTCAAAATAATCAACTGTTGCCTCTTAATTTTGTTTCCAGCTCAGTTCCATTGTCTGCACATACTGTATATTTGGCGCAAAGTTTTATTCCTTTTGTTTTTCTATTTTCTCTGTTCTTCATAGCGTTTAAATGGAAGTTTTCAACCGACCGGGGTGAAACTCTGCCTTTAGAGGTTTCCATAAGTTCTCTAATCGTGCCAAACTTCATTGAAGTCAGTTAAACCGTTCAGAGGTCCAGATATCAAATTTTGGTGTTCGAGGGTATATAGGTAGGGGTTGGTGGGTGAGTGGAATTTGAGGGTCCTAACATATATGTGGAGCAATGGCGGTAAAAGATACAGCCGTGATGATTAGTTTTTCTGAAAGCTCGTATTCTGGAGGGGTGCCTTTCGGGGTTTGTTTTTTGAAATAATGAAATGCTAAAGTTACATTAGGGCTATGCCATTCAAGTTTGCCCCCAAAATTCAAATTTCCTGATGCTCAGGTACGGACTGCTCACAACATCAGAAGAGAGGCCGTTTCTTCATGTGTGTGAATAGCAAGTGGTGTGAGGAGAAGCTGGCTGACTTTCTCTCAATTATCTTTCTCTCTCTCTCTCTGACTTTCTCTCAATTATCTTTCTGTCTCTCTCTCTGACTTTCTCAATTATCTTTCTAATGAGCTTTCTCTCAATTATCTTTCTAACTCTCTCTCTATCTATATTTCTCTAAAACTGAAACTTTTGTAGTTTCTTTGTTTGAACACTGAAGCACACGAGGAAGTGCTGATTTGGCTGTGTCCCCCTCCCCTTCCCTCTTCCTTTCCAGTCCCCTTCCCATCCCCTCATCTTTTCCCTCCCTCCCCTTCCCTTCCCTTTTCCATCCCCTTCCCCATTCCCCCCCATTTCCCCCCCTGTAAACGGGGCTGGTGCGGCGTGGAGGCTTTTGCTGATTATTATTATAGAAGAGAGACAGAGAGATAGATGGTTCACTTAAAGTATTTTCTTGGGCCCACGAGAAATGGGTGGACTGGAGGGTGGTGGGCCATGGGGAATTCACTGACCTAGCAAACATGAGCAAATGCATCACTCAGCACACGTATGGTTTCTCAGTCTTCACCCAGCAGTGATACAAACTCACTCTCTATCTCTCGTTCGTGAGTTTCTCAATCCATCTTAGCACTTCTCCGGGTCTCACTGGCTTAACCCATATCTCCACTACACCGACGTGTTCCCAAGCAGCAAACCTTCGTAAAGGATGTATCTTCCTTGTGAAATTCTCTTGGGTATATTTTAGGTCCGGATTTGCGCGATCGTTTGCACTAGAAACTTTAATTGTAAATTTGCAACCGGGAACACTCCAGACAAAAGAGGAGAGGAGAGAGAGAGAGAGAGAGAGAGAGAGAGAGAGAGAGAGCACTAATATGATTTAAGTAATGGTCTGATACAAAATAATCTGTGACAATATACAAATTAAATTAAATAATCCATATACAAATTAAATAGAAGAGAGAAGAGAGAGCGGAGAGAGAGAGAATTTGCAGTTTAATTTCCATATCTTAAAAAGAAACAGTATGGGAGAGGTCTCTAAGACTAACGATAAGTAGAGAGAGAGAGAGAGAGAGAGAGAGAGAGAGAGAGAGAGGGGGAATGTTTCCAAACATTTCTCTCAGACATTAAGTATCCTAGGAATCTTTTTGGCGCCATATCACAGCAACAGCTGCATGTAAAAGACCGTATCCTGCGACGCATCGTGTGAACACAGTGGCCTTGAACATACTGAATCCTAACCGCACGCAGAAGAACCGTGCGTGCAGTTAGACTCGGCTAAGGAGGTTGTGTGTTTAGTAACCTATACCTCGAGTTACAGCCATTGACTGAATGTCTTCAATTCGGTTGCTCAGGTGTTTTGGGTTTTACACCAACAAAGTAACAAAAGAATGAGTACTCAAGAACATCCTTGAGCTGCAATTATATTGTCGGTATCATTCAATCTGAGGCAATGCTTGCTGATTATTGTGTCGTTATAAATCACGTACATGAGTATGTCAAAGGAAATCTTAGAGAGAGAGAGAGAGAGAGAGAGAGAGAGAGAGAGAGAGAGAGAGAGAGAGAGAGAGAGAGAGAGATTTTTTGACTAAATATCCTTGTTGAAAATACTGATGAGGGAGTTCATACTACTACAGGCAGAGAGCCATATAGACAGACAGACAGACAGACAGACAGCTAATGTCTCCAGCAAAAACAGCAAGTCCCGGGCACGCAACCGTAAGTCAGTCGCACATGAAAGAAAAAGGGGAGCAGCAGGAGCAGAGCGTGGCCGGGGAGGAGGAGAGTCCTCGGAATGACGGCATCCATCACAAACGAGTCTTCAAACGGCCACTTCGAAGCAACAAGATTGTTGCCACAGTGAAGGATGGCGTCCTTCTGTCTCCTTTCCAGCCATGTCTCTCGTCTTCATTGTGTCTGCCTTTGAGACATACAAAAACAGTCGAATTACAAATGTCTTTTTCTATTTTGTAAAGGGATAAAATAGCATTGCCATAAATGTCAATGTATCCTTTAGGGTTATATGAGGAAAAATAGGATTTTTTTTTATTGTCTTATGATAATGAAATACTCTTCTAGAACACATTCCCGGTGTCCGTTGTCATGGTTACGCGGCGTTGCCAGGCGCACGGACCTTAAATACGTAATACTCGTGGATTTCAGCTACAGCTGACTCTACAAATACTTTATTTATCCATATCTCAGCGAAAAATGTAGATATTTTGATTCTGTTTGTTTCTGGTGGAAGTACAAGCATTTTCCTTTCTCTCTGGCATCAAACATAGCTGCGTGATTCACGTGATTCCTAGCTGGGAGGCTGGGAGTCAGACATCAGTCAGTAACCTTGAAACTGTAGTAAGACAAGATGATGTTTTGATTTTCCCACCGTGTTTTGATCTCTATACTGGGATATTTTCGCCGTTTTTTTTTTTGGTGTCTATTATCACATATTGCCTCCTAAGATATCTAAGCAAAAGCAGAAAGCCCAAGGAAAGGCACTGTATCAACGTTTGCTAAAAAAAACGAGAAGAAAAGAAAAATGCTCCTTCATTGTCTTCCTCTGATGCCCAACCAACAATGTCCTCTGTGCTTCCTTCAGCTGACGAAAAAGGCCTTTATATGTAAGGAAGGAGATTTTGCATACAGAAGAAGAAAAACTGATAGACGATAGTGAGAGAGTTATTCCTTTGACAGAAAAGAGAATCTGTTCACTTGTGAATGCATTAGTACCTAAATGTCCTGTGTGCAAGAGTGAGGTTGAACTACAAACAAAGGAAAAGTTATGTGATAAGTATCTATCTGTGAAATGCACCGGATGTGAGAAGGTTTTTTTTGAAGATGAACCTCCAACATTGAAGTTCGAAAAAGGAAAGGAAACAACAGACACAACTTTGAGACTTGTTTATTCATCTATGGTGAATGATTCAGGCAATGCTGGCCTTAGTAGAACATGTGCTGTTTTGGGGATGCCTAGTTTACATCCAAGTGTGTACCAGGAATACAAAAATGTAATATGTAGAAGAATAGATAACAGTATAAAAAATATGAAATGAAGAGTATTGAAAAAATTCGTGAGTATTATTATAAGAACTTAGGAATTGATTGTGATAACGATGGCATTCTTGACATTGAGGTGTCGTTTGATGGAACCTGGATGAAGAGAGGTCACACTTCCATGTTCGGATGTGCATTTGTGATAGAATGCCACACAGGCATAGTTGTTGACTTTGTTGTATTGTCATCATATCGCCATTCTTGTGCTGTGTCAGCAGCAAAACGTAATAAGGGCGAGATTACAGAAGAAGAACTGAAAGCTAAGATAAAGAAACATAAAAAGAAAAACAAGTGTAAAAAAAACTACAATGGAACACCAAGTGGCATGGAAAAAGAAGCTGCTTTGATGATGTGGACACGATCTACGCAAATGAAATTGCGATATACCACAATGGTTAGTGATGGGGACTCCAGCACTTATAAGGCCCTTTTAGAGTTGAATGATAATGAAGGTCCTTATGGCAAAGCCCACCCTGTGAAAAAAGAAGAGTGTAAAAACCATTTACACAAAAGGCTGGGGAAGCGGCTTTTGAATCTGAAAACGCAGAAGAAAGAGAAATATGTTACAAAAACAGGCAAAGTGCAATTCAGATCAGTGATGACATTGCCCGAAGCCATCATAAAAGATCTGCAACGTTATTATCTGATAGCAGTAAATAGGCATATTGATGGTAACTGGCAGGAGCTGCAACTTGACATTATGTCAACTTTTTTGCACTGCATTAGTACAAATGAGGTACCTCAACATGACCATTGCTCAGTAGATTGGTGCCACTACAAGCAAAAGCAGGCTGCAGGAGAGGACTTTGATCATCATTCCATGCTAGTTGCCATTCGAGTGACTAAAGAAGAAGAAAATCTTATTAAAGGTGTGTATGAGGATCTAACCAGGAAGGAACTTTTGGAGCGGTGTCTCAAAGGGAAGACACAGAATCCAAATGACAGCTTCCATGTAAAACTATGGGCAAAATGTTCCAAGGCAAAGTTTGTTGGATTTGACAAAGTGAAATTTGCTGTTCAGTTGACAGTGTTGCAGCATAACTTCGGCTATGAAGAGGGGTCTGCTTTGGCATGTTTGGGACTTGCGTCTACCAAGCACAGTATCAAAGGAGATGCACACTTTGAAGCATCACGGACAACACCAATTCGTCGAAAGAAGAAGAGGCGAAGTGCCAAAGGATCGAAAGATTATGAAGCTGGGGCTTTTTAGATTGCAAACCCAGCTACAATGAGTCTGGTGGTGCCAGATGATACCCTTCTGACAAGTTTTCTTATCATAGAGTAATATCCTAAACACCAGAAGGTGGGTGGGAGGGGACTGGGTACCAGCAATCGTTCTAGGTCAGTACGCAATGTGATTTTTATTTTATTTTATCCTATTTTCACTTTTTAGAGGCCACATAGCATAGGAAACAAGATAACTTACCAACAAAAAATAAATTAGAACATATTAGAGAAAAATATTTGTTAGAAAAATGAAATTTGCAACATATAATCTTTAACTGCGAGTTTCTCGAATCTCATTTTTTTTAACTTTAAAGCTATAGAACTCGGATATTTATAAAGATAAAACAATTCTGTAAAAAGCAAAATACTTCTAATGGATGTATACAAAATATGGCCAATATAGAATTTTCAATTGTTTTGTCATAATTTCCTATATGACAAATTTTTCAAAATTTTTAGTAATTTTGAGTTTTTTTTTCAAAAATGTAAAACAAAATGAAGCTTGGATTTTTAAAAATTATGTTATGGGCATTTTTTTTCTATTTAATACATATAACTAGGGATGTATATGAAAGCATATTGCAAATTGCCTGCACGATGGATACATAGCTGACCTCTTCCTGTTAAGTGATGTGGCAATGTTCCATAAATCCTCTTGCAAAAGGTCATAACCCCGAAAATGATGATCATAATCACTTTTCTTCGTTGGTTTTAAGGTCTTTAAGGAAAGACAGAAACAGGAAGATATTTCCAGAGCTTAGCTTTAAAGGGAAAGAAACATTTACTTAACTGTGCCATACTGGGAGAGGTGCCCTGTCTAGTGTTATGAGGCACTATTACAGGAAAAGGGACATTGTTTTCTTGGTAACTCTTAAGCATCAACCAAGTTATTGCAGCTTAAAGACAAAGAACAGTTTGGGATTAATTGTGAACAGCAGGAAAGGACTAACGCGTGAATGTAGAAGAAACACAAAGGATTGTATCATCTGTAAAAGCAGGCAATAAGAGAAGAGGTAGGCAAGTTAAACAAGAAGAAAAACATACTGTTACCATCTCCACAAGAATATTTATATTTGTCTGCTTCATAAATCCATTTTAAACATTCATCTCGTAAAAATTTGATTTCCAGTATAAATAAATTAAGCACATAAAAAAATATATGTTAAATATGGAAATGTATATAGCGAACGATACAATTAAATAAGAATGCAATGATAACAAAATTATGAATGAATAATGATAATGAAGGTCTGTTTACTACCATAAATGCAATATATATATATATATATATATATATATATATATATATATATATATATATATATATTTTTTTATATTTTTGTTTAAGAGAAATGGAACTCAGACTTGGGCATTTTCTCTAGAAAATATCTTCATCAAGAGAATATAGGATTAAAACATGGAAGATATATTGGCACAAACGCAGGTACATTAGTGTTTAAAAGTCAGCCGACGCTCACTGGAAGAATTGACCAGTGATTGTTGCTGACTATGTATATTTTGACTGTGCATTCGATGACAAACAGACTTGGCTAAAATCCGCGAGGAATGCTAATTTGGAAATAGAGTGGGAGACAAGATGCAAAGCGTAATTTACCTAAAACGTCTCCTAAATATATATTTAGTGTCTCTGAGACCCCTGTAATGGGGTAGTGACGTCAGTGTACCTCACATAATGTGCAGTATGCATTACTACAGAGGTGTCTGTTGCGTTCCTTCGTAGGTTACTCAAGCTGCACCCACTTTTTAAGTTTTTACTTTACCTCCATTCCCTCTTCCTCTCTTAAATTCGGCTTTCCAACCACTCCAACTTGCTCTTTCCAATCTCTTAGGCGCAGAAGGCCAAAGTGCCCCAGTTCACGTGACAGCCTCAGTTTCACTTCTGACCCCTAAAGGAAGGCGAGAGACAACACCAACGCTTGAGATCTCTCGTGTTTGTTCTCTCTCTTCAGGTACGCTTACGGTGACATCTTTATGGGACATTTTTATATGTGACTGTGGTGTCCGAATCGTGTCCTCCTTACCTGGTTATAAAATTAAAAGCTTTGTTGTTTATAGTTCCCAAGAAAGAATTAATGCATGATGCCTATAACGTCTACGGTGTAGTCTTTTCGTACTTCCTATATCACAAGAGAAAAGTGGTTACCTAACAAGACACTCGAGATTCAAGGGAACAAACTAAGAAATTAAGAATGTGAATGATGAAACAGAAATAACGAGAATTGGAAGGTATTAGAAGCCTAATACTTCTGTATAATGAAGTGCATGAACTGGGCAGAGTTTCATCTCTTGCATTACATGGCGTGTTGTCTGGAAGCAGTTTCTCAGAGCGTCAGCAGATGGCGCCACCACAAAATCTTTCTTTTTCCACTATAGGAAATCTTATACCATGCAACATTAATTTTTAATCTTAATTGTTCATAAACTAATTTTTGTTTTATTGTAGATACGCATATATGTACAATGGGCAACTGCATTCTAAATGCTTGTCAAAATTTTCATTCAAGTTTTTATTCTAATCTACATCCCACTTATTGCGCGTCTAAACTACGGTACATGACACAAACACACAGCGGCAACTTATCTCTTACATATCACAAAGAGGTCGAAAACAAGTCAGCGACCGCAAGCGGAGAGCGAACCTTCGACCAAAATTAGAACTACCAATACGTCATTAACTTCTATTCAACCTGTTTGCGAAGTGTCAGCAGTAAGTTACCAACGTGTGTCTATGACAGGTTTCATTGTAGTGAGGAAGCTCCCTTACTTGTGAGTATAGATCAAATCCAGGCACAAAAACTAACCTGCTCCCACAAACTGAGAGGAGGAAATCGTTTCCAGTCACTCGCAGAGTCATCCTACGAGACCTGTAGGCCTCACCGGATTCTCTGGGATGCTTGGTTGCTATGACACTTGGCAACAAAGTCGATAACTGATATTTTGGCTTCATCCCAAGAAAACTACAATTACACTTCCCTTTTCTTAAAAAATTACAGAAACAGGATACGTGATTTTTTTTTATTTACAATATCTGCAAATTAACTCGTATTCTTGTCACTGAATTTTGTTTGTAGAAAATGATTGAAAGGTTTTCGTGACCCGTTTCAACTTGTAATAAATTAACGAGTGCTTTCATTTTTATTTCGTATAAAGACTTGATTGGGAGAAGCATCGTGTTGTGCTTTCTTGATTGGGAGAAGCAGTGTCAATTACAAAGGAAAACAATCTTTTACAAATGCAAAGACTGTGAACATAAATGATGTTTCGTGCGACTGTTTAAGTTTATGATAATGTGTCAAGAGAAGTTATTTTAGAAAAGATTCGGAGACATGAAATTTACAAAATATGCATATTATAAATTATATATATATATATATATATATATATATATATATATATATATATATATATATATATATATATATATATATATATATATATATATATATATATATATATATATATATATATATATATATATATATATATATATATATATATATTTCTGACTCATATCAGAATCGAACCCAGGTCACTGATGTGAGTCAGAAATTTATTTCTGTTCCACACGTGATTGTGTTGATTGTATATATTTGAAAAATGTGCTTTAACATTATGTTATATATGATGAAAGAGAGTTAGCTGTGAAATGGTAGTGGGTCAATATTTCAGCAAATACTATTGTTACATAGTTAACTTGATGAACACACGATAAATTATGACCGAGTTGGTATGTATGAGTTATATATATTTTGTGTCTAATTCTGCCCAAAAATAGTATCGTTATTATATCAAGACATTATCTTTAGTGTTGCAATCTCTTAGAATTGGCAGAATAACACAGTTCAGATATGGACTTATGTTTTTACCATACATTTTTGAACTTGTGTTCTATATTTTACCAGTATGCTATTTACTCATGCATTTTAGACTTTTCATTATTATGTTTTATACTTGCATATTTTTGGGAGATCATTATTTGTGCTTAATTCTTTCGACAGATGTCTGTGGTGGTGGTGTGGTGAGAACATAAGTGAGAGGACATGACGTTATCATGTTATGTGATCATAAAGAAAGACAGATGCAAACCTTTGCAATGTCTATAATTTTTATATAGATATAGACTAGACTTACAAAGTCTATAATGGAATATGTGAGAATTTTTGGATTTAGGCCATTAGCCATGATGAGACTTTTTATATAGATTATTCTTATATAATATTTATGATATTTTAATCTTTGCTTTGTTTATTCATTACTTGTTGGGTTGCTTTAAATAATAAATCTATTTTTGTAGGAAAGATCGTGTTTCCTTAGATGACCCATTTATTTCTTTAATGTGGAATGCGAGAACGAAAGAGATCTTTGTGACATAGGATGTGTGAAATGAGAGCAAAAGAAGAGCGTGTGGGGCCTATCTGCATGGGTGGAGTGTTAGATGGAGGAGAAAGGGTCGAAATTCCATGCCGTTCCTGAAGGTAGATCGCTAAAGGCAAACGTTAAATGTAGTATTCCTACATGGAATATTGAGTCTGTTTCAGGGGGATTACATATATAATATATTTATATATATATATATACACATACATATATATATATATATATATATATATATATATATATATATATATATACAGTATATATATATATATATATATATATATATATATATATATATATATATATATATATATATATATATATATATATATATATATATATATATATATATATATATATATATATATATATATATATCCAACGAAGAGACAACTCGCCATTAAACCCAAACGTTCAGGAAGAGTTTAATGAAACGAGTCAAAACGGGAAGTTCAAAACTCGATCAAAGAGACTTCCGTTTACACAAACGGGTCTCGATGGATGGATCGATCGATCAACATCCATATGCATCCAGCCATCGCTCTCGTTCGATTCCCTTCCCAGGCAAAGTCGGGTGTCATTTTCACTTCGATTTCTGGGCGAAGTCAAGCGCTTAAAGGAGGATAATTAGGATTAAACTCATTGATGGCGGAGCGCCGGACTCACACCATTTTTCCTCGCTGGTGTCATCGAGGCTCCATTGGAGCCGCGCTGGCCACAGTGGCACGTGGTTTTAGGCCGAATTTTCCCTAAATGAATTTCCTCTTCGCTCGAGATTGGAGGAGCAATGAAGAATGAATTCGGAATCTCTTCAACTGAAAACGAGGTATTAACGAAAGTGGAATCGATTACCTTTGGTTTCTGTAATGAAAACATGACTGATTTGACTTATTGTAATTATAGGCATAAGAAGCAGACAGCACTCTCTCTCTCTCTCTCTCTCTCTCTCTCTCTCTCTCTCTCTCTCTCTCTCATACGCACCAACCCAATTGCGAAAACAAAAAGGCCTATTAAATAAAGTCCTCACAAAATTATCGAGAAAATCATACCGAAACAAACGGGATGTTATGCTGGCTGTTGTATTTACAGAACAAAAATGGTCATATCCGGAGTTTCTGAACGTCATGGTAGGATGAGGGGAGTATACAATAACGATAAGTTAATTCTCTCCTTCCCATGGTTTAATGATTGCTAAAAATTAATATCTAAGCCTTCCGAAAACACCTGGTCTAAACCTCTGCTTTCTGATTGCAAGCGCCATAAAAACAAATTTTAACCCGAGATACATATAGCATCACCCAAGAAAGTTTTGACAATTTTTCCGAGAATGATCGAAGGTGACAGCCAATATTTTCGTCACATTTCAGTCGCATCTCTGACAAGCTCATTAGGTCCGCTCAGATCAAGTCAGCTCAGGGCAAAAGCAGCATCACTTCAAGTTTTACGACTTCTCAGAAAATGGGGAAATTGGAATTAGCCATTTTAGAGGAAGCTGGTCTCCCCCCTCCCCACCCGATTTTGATATTTAAAAGTAAAAACAATACAAAATCAAGATGAATAAGAGATGAGAACTTTCCCTACGTATTGTGTGTGTGAGAGAGAGAGAGAGAGAGAGAGAGAGAGAGAGAGAGAGAGAGAGAGAGAGAGAGAGATGAAAACAAACAAACAAGCAAACTAACGAACTCCTGATAAGTCAAAGAAAGAAAGACCACGATTGTTAGAGGGAAGTTTTCAAATAAGCAAAATACTCAGAATGTTTATTTGACTTCATACTTTTTCCCTCAGAGTTTGAACTTCTTTTATTTTCTTTCTTTTTTATTCTTTTCTGCGTCTGAACTTGTCTCGAAATTGCGCCCTGGGAGGCTGCAGCCTTTCGGAGCAAGACAAAGTCTATATGACTCCCGGCCTGAATATAACAAACTTTGCAGAGTTCAATTTCCGACAAGTAAAAAAGGTCGGGAAAAGTTTACACACATTACAGCGAGGTGTTTTGTAAATAACTTACAGCGGAAGATAAGTTCGTTAAGTCCGTCTACCTTCCGCCTTTAGGAAAGTTATCTTTCTGTAGCCCTGAGCTATCTTGGGGTTCGCCCTTTTTACCTGAGCTTGGGGCCAAGAAGGCCCCAGGGATGTTAGTGGCTGAAGACGTTAAGTAGGAGTTACTAAAATAAATTATAAAGAGAGGGCCAAATGAATAATACGATTCTTTAAAAAAAGATTCTACTGCACGCAATATATAAAATGAACACCCTAAGTTTTTCAATGTAGGTACCTTGAAGAGCTATCATTACTACCATACCTTACTTTTCCAGCCCATTTCTAGACATAATGACACACCCCAGAAATCTGACGTGAAGAAATGGCCACACTTACGATGCTTCTGCAAATCCTTGCTTCGTATTCAGGCAAACACAACGCTGCTTGATGACACGAATAAAGTCATCCATTTCGTGGGAACCTTGAAGTCTGACGAACACAGGCGATGAAAGACCAAATGCCTCTCAAACAATGGATTAGGTACGTTAATGGAGGACCATCACACCCCTCCACGGACACAAGAGCTCTTCACCAAAAAGAATTTTCGAACTCTGCTCTTCTTTTGCTCCGCCAAATGACGTTCGTTCATTTCCAACGGATATCGTCCACCCTTCACTTTCGTTGCTTTTGTCTTGATGCAGTGGAAAACAAACGAGAAACGATAATTTTGTCTACAAGAAAAGGGGCGATGCTCTGATACCGTTTTTAGAAGAATGAAAACTTTTTCACGTCTGTCTCTGTGTCCTTGTCTCTGCATTCCTCTCTAACACTAGAAAGGCAAAGACATCTGGATACAATGGCTACAGCCACAAAGCCTATTGGCAGAGGAAATACACACCATCAGGTTTCTGCAGGTGTGTTTGCATGTGTGCAACTGAGGACAGGCCAAAACACTATCTCATCTTTCTATCTAATAGACCAAGAGGTTTTTAAGGTCAACAGTAACTGACCTTCAGATAGCGATATCAAAGAAATTTATCTTTATAATTACATTTGCTGACTTTGCTTCATGTTCAAATTCTTAAACTTTACCAGTTTGTTGAGTACATCATACACAGCTTTAACAGACACAGAAAAATGGAGAGACACAAGGGTTGATGTGAATATAAGTGAGGTGTTGCAGCATGTTAGTGAAAATATGAATGAGTTGCTGACCAGGGTGTGTAAGGTATGTCTGGACTAGCCAATTGTTCCAGTGGAGTGAGTATGGGAAATAATCGTTTCTGTAAAAAAGGCAAAGTTGATTGGTGAACCTGTAGAAATTACAGAAGTGTAACATCACTTAGTATGCCAGGAAGGTTTATGGTAGTATTGTGATTTAAACGGTACATAATGAAACGAGAATTCAAAGAGAAGCAAAGTGATAAACGGACACTGTTTGAAGACTAGTTATTTGACAAAAGAGATGACATAGTACCAAAAAGAGAGAAAAAAACTACGGAGTGAGCAAAAAAAAATTTAAGGCCAAACATGAACAAATATTCAAAAGACAAAAAGAAGTATGCTAGAGATATAAATGCAAAATTATTTAGTGAGATAATGCATCACAATTTATAGAAACAACGGGCAGCAACTGAAGTCCTCTGCTGATTGAATTACAATTTTCAAGATTTATTGGATATATATGATTGAGTAAGAGTCAGAGGTCAGTAATGTGGAGTGGAAAAGGGTCACTGCAGGTCTGAGAATGCATCTGAAAATGACTGCTGAGGTTGTGCCGATGGAGATTAAGAGACTGAAGAGTGGACAGACAACAGGAGTTGATATGATTACGAGTAAAACCTGGTGAATGGTGGCGAAAGAGTGAGTGAGTTGACGACCTTAGGAGTGTAACGCTTGGTGAGGAAAAGGTCTCAAGGTTTCGAAGGATCAAAGAATGTGAAAGAGGAATGATATTTGTTACTTTACGATATTTGTTACCTTGTATGTAAGTAAAGGCGTCAGAGGTGACTGTAAGAACGACAAGGCATATCATTTCTAGATATGCCAGTAACGGCATAAAGTAAGATTTTTTGAGCAAGTAAAATAACAAACGGACTGCTAAGCGACGAACACTGTGGTCTTAAGCATAGAGAGGGTGTGTGTCAAGCATTTGTTAAAAACAGTATGTGAGAAGTCTGAGATTAATAGGGAAAAGTGGGGCTGGGTGAGAGTAATGAGCCTTGCAAACGTGAGCCCAGTGCCCTAACATTAGGCTATGCCACCCACTAACACACACACACACACACACATTTTTCACCAAGATCAGGTTCAAACCATGGAAAGTGTAATTGTGAGCCAAATGATATAACACTAAGGCCCGCCATCCACCCACAAAGACTTTTTCACTATACCCTTTTTTCCTTTGTAGGGGTGGGGTGGTGCCAAAAGGAAGAGCTTTTGGCTTTCAGCAAGTTCTTACGGATGGGGTTCTCGCCCCAGATCTATTTCCTGACTGTAGCTGAAGCTGGTGTCAACACACAGCCTGATTGACTTTTGTTGGGCAGCTTGATTATTATTACTAAAACAGTTTAACCAGACCACTGATCTGACTATCAGCTCTCACAGGGCTGGCACGAAGGATTGGATGAAATGACAGGTCTAGGCTAGAAGCCTAGCATTCATAGGGCTGGCCCGAAGGATTGGATGAAATGACAGGTCTAGGCTAGAGGCCTAGCACTCATAGGGCTGGCCCAAAGGATTGGATGAAATGACAGGTCTAGGCTAGAAGCCTAGCACTCACAGAGCTGGCCTGAAGGATTGGATGAAATGACAGGTCTAGGCTAGAAGCCTAGCACTCATAGGGCTGGCCCGAAGGATTGGATGAAATGACAGGTCTAGGCTAGAAGTGTAGCACTGAGACCAAATAGGTCATTTGGTATGGTGATGAATGAATGAAAATGAAATTAAAAGCTGCACAAAGGCATAAGCTCTCATACTGGAACACACTCATACAGTAAATACATTTATACACATGTTTCCATATATACTCACTAAAAGGTATTAAAAATTTCAAAATAAATTAAGTAAAATTTAAAAATTTAGTTGTCTTAAAATTCATTAGACGCCTACGGGTTTTCGTATTTCTATTATTAACTTTTTATATTTTATCAATTAAAACACAGCTCCTCATTAACATTAAATTGTGTATTACTGAAAAGTTGAAGATTCTGACAAAATTTCTTTCATTGATCTCTTTCCAAAATTTGATAATCGCTGCAGGTTATATTTTGGACATTCACACAATACATGCTTGACTGTTATCAACACTTTGCAATCTGGGCATTTGGGAGGAGGGCCACATGGACTGTTCATTAAGTGTCCATGTGTCAAATGAGTATGGCTTATTCGAAGACGCATCAGCATTACTTGTGTGTATGTCTCTCTCTCTGATATGACGAATTCCATTTTCCAGCACTGGATTTTATCTGTTTTAATTTATTATTTTCAGGTTCTTCATTCCATATATTTTGCCATTTACTTACAATGTTTGTTTTTATATATCTTCTATAGTCACTAATAGGGATGTGTACATTTGCTCTTGTCATGTGGACTGCTTCTTTATCTGCTTTATCAGCCTCTTCATTTCCTTTAATCCCTACATGGGCAGAGATCCAACATATTTCAATATTCTTTCCATTATTAGACCCTTGTACTTAAGCACACTACAACCCTTTTCATTTCTGTGTTGCATAATCCGGATGACATAAAGATCCAAGGGTAAAATGACAGGGAAAAGTGCGCACATGTTTTAAAATGACCCACTTCAACTACTGATATTTATTATCTTTAAAATATTATGTCCTGAATCTGAGATCTTCAAACGGCTATCAATCATCTGTTTTCTTCTCCGCCTCTTTCTCTCTCTCTATCTCTCCAGCAGATGCTGCGATATCCAAAGTGCTGCCTAAGATAACAGTTACGAAAATTATACATATAAGGCTTTCCTTTGTAAGGATACTTATATCTATGTTGTGTCTCTGTGGTGAACGTAGACTGGTACCTTTGAGTCTTGAGGGCCAGAGAGAGAGAGAGAGAGAGAGAGAGAGAGAGAGAGAGAGAGAGAGTTGGGGGGTTGTCAATATTTTTATGTTTTCTTAAAAAAAATAGTGTACAACATCAAGTTATTATATTTTGTTATTATTAACAAACTATTTTTCTTGTTAAAAAATACCTAATGAGTATATGTCGATAGAGGGAATGTGACGATACAAGAGGTTCTTACCGTAGTTATGCACTTAAATGCAAGAACTGACACTTTATCGGTCAGCAGCTGATATTTTCTTTAAATTCTTAGTAGAGAATACAACTTCTATAATTCCATTTAAATCACTATATGCACTAGGCTAGCTTCTCAAATTTCTCAATAAAAACTCACCTTTGAGCGCTTCTTCTTGGCCATATTGACAGCAACTTGCAGCACTCAATCAGTCAAGAAACAGACTGAATTGTTTCTTTACATCTCAAGCGCGGCGTCGTTTTTTGATACAGGTTGATACACGTTTCGAAATGGTAATATATACCAACTCTCAAAATATAACACATCTCATTCGTATTTCACAAATATATGACATAACTTTGTTTTAAATATACAGTTTTTCGTGTTTGCTTTTTACCAATGGTTTACTTGCTTAAAACAATTAAACATTTGATTAGAACTGTATTTAACAAGTTCTATTAAATATATATTGATCTTTTATATACGTTTACTATAAACATTCAACAGAAAACGTTAACGGGGAACTTACCTAATTTGATTGTCGCTAGCGATAAAAAATATCGTCCATTTATTGAGCGAATCGCTTCGCTTCGCTTCGCTTCGTTTCGCTCCGTTTCGCTCGTGTGTGAAAGCCAAAGCGTTTCTGCATAGGAATATCTAAAAATATTAATATCGCTCATCGTCGCGTCGCTTCGATTCGCTTGTAGTGTGTAAGAAGCTCATAGAGGTTTGCAACCCAGCCTGTTAACCTTTCATTTCACACCACTTCACTGGTATGCCCATCCATCACAAATAAAGCAATCGCCTACATATCCTAAATTTCACCTGCACATCAAACAATGACTTACAGGCTGCTCTATGAGCAGAGCCCGTGCTGGCATAAGGCCAGCTTAATCAATAACAACAACTACGCCCGGCCTTAGAATTGTCGGCGTGGACGCGGAGGACTAAGCTCCGCCCCTTTCCCCATTTGCCTACCTATGCAGGACACGTGGCGGGCAGAAGAAAGTAACCTTTGATGTGAATTAATTCGCTCCTTAGCTGGCCCCCATAAGAAGAGAATTTCAGCTCCTAAAGAAAGGTGATGTACCAGGATTTAAGGTTTTTCGTTAGCCACCTTCCCTGTTAACCTCCGACTGTGTTTCCTTTCATTTCTAGCGCGATATAATCACAGTGAGACCTGTATTGCTTATATTTTATGCTGTTTTATTTGCAAAGCATCTACAAGAAAAGTAACGTAATCGCCTGATGTTCGAGTCACGGGAATCGAGTTCGGTTTAGGCATCTTTTATGCGATTCCTCGATTCCTTCATTGCAGTACTAGAGCCGGTTAACTAACCGTAAGTGTTTTAATTACAGATTAGAGTTTTTACTGTGGACTTGCGTATCACCTGTGTGCTTAGCAGCCCTCCTTACATCGTTTAACAACTTTGAAGCCGGCAGACCATTTGTATTCCCTCCTGAAATATCCCTTCACTTGCTTCGCCTCATTTTCTCCAGAATTACGCTACCATTCTTCCGTTGTGTTTCTTTGTAAATATAATGAATTAAGTTAACCCCAGAGCTTATCTAATCACTCCCCAGCCCCGCCCCCCCAACCCGAAATAGCTTTTCAGGCATTTTTGTTGTTTGTAATTTAAGCTGTTCACAAGGCCAGAGTCCAGATTTTTGTGGTAATTAAGGTAAGTTGCGCATCATCCTACTATACCCATTGATGTAGCAAGACCCCAGCTTTAAAATTACAACAGAAAGCACTGATGTACAACTCTCAACAATTATATTCTCTCATTTTTGTTGCGTGAAGCATATTATTTTTGGTAGCTGCTTCTCAAAGTCAAAGGGTTTTTACGCGTAGCAAAATATATTCACATAGACAGAAACGCACGCACACTGAATATCATATTACTTTGATAGAAAAGATTTTGCGATTCGCATAAATATTACATCGACAGCGGAAAAAAATAACACAGAAGTGAAGAGATATGAAATACAATATTATTTTTCGAATATGCGATATATTTACCTCTATTACAAGAGTCGTATTTCAGCGGCAGTGCTGCAAATGAATTTTATCTTTTAGTATAGATTACTGAATTTTATGATATCCTTATCAGCATGACCTGATCGCCATGCGAAGAGAGATGCTAAAAGGGAACGAGCCCTTGTAAAGGACCTTCCTCATCACGGAATCTTTGACAACATAAGATCTGCGGCAAATGTTTCACATCTAAAATTGACGAAGAGATTACTGAGTATTATCAATAGCATTACTTATTTTGATTGTTTTGTCTGAAACTACTGCATTATAATAAAGTGTCCCATTTCGGCATGTGTGTGCTTTACACTAAATGTGACTGTTTCTCATATCATTTATTGACTTTCTGCTCTCAAAACAAGATGAGATATAACATGATATTCTATTTAATACTTGAAAATAAAAACGGCTACATTTTCATGTTTATGAGTCAGGGTTTCTCGTACAAAAAGAGTCATTCCCTTTACAAGATTCTGTCATAAATGCTCTTCATGTAATTTCCATTATATCTATGAATTTCCTGATGAAAGTTGAACTTTTGGTATTTTAGTGAAAGCTTTTCAGGTTCTACCTAAATTATCCGGACCTTTACTCAGCAAATTATATATTTACCGCAACAAGTTTCTATTTGCCACCCACCAACTTACGAATGAAATAAATGATTTTTGCAACCGCGTTATCAACTGAAATAAACTGCACACTTTAGTGAAATCTTAAAACTAAAAAGCAACCTTTCCGAGAGAGAGAGGTTACAAGCTAAAACAGTATTTCCATTCGCAAACTGAATGTCATACCATGAACACTTGCAATTTCTTCATAAAATATAATAATCAGTATAATGATAAAGTAAAGAGCACAACTCAACACCCACACTGTCATTTTAATGGAGAATTATGATAACGGCCTTTCATGGATAGTGGGAAATGGGAAGGCTTCAATGCATCGCTTCTTATGGGTTCTAGACCCTGTGAGAAAAGAGTATGAAGAAGACTCGGTTTTTATAGCCTTTCAAGAATATAAATATCAATCATCATCAGTATGAGAACACGCGCATTTGAGATACCTTAACATGACCCTAAGTGAGAGGAGAAAGAGACTTCAAAATAGTGACATGGAATAAAAAAAAAACAATGATTCCTAAGTTAGAAGGTTACTTCATGTTTCATATTTATGGATTTGTTGATACCATTAGCCTCCCTGGGAATTGGGGTATGAATGGGGATGTCAATTTGAAATTGTCAGGAAAAGTTTAAAAAAAAAAAAAAAAAAAAATAGACCTCGTGGAAATCATCGTGAGATTTCGGTCCTTCCGATATGGTCGCCTCGCTATATCAAACATCCGCAGTGACACCGAGGGTCCCGTTCGGTCCTCAGAAATTGCTTTTGTCGGTGGGCCGTCATTTTATAGGTCTGGTCTATTCAGAGGACCTTCGGGTTTCCTTTATAGGATACTAGATGCAGGCATAAACTTCTCCTTTATCTAATGGAAATTGAATCTTGAACGGAATAGAAACACAATCTACGTTCCATCATGAACCACAAACTCTGATGCGCTGATCTGACCCAATTTTTTTCCATCTTTTGTTTTATTTTATTTTCATTGCTGTTTTTTTTTTTTTTTTTGCTCAGTTTATCTCTTAAAGGAGTGCCTACAATTTTTTTTTTTACGGTCCCAACGTGAATTTCTGTCTGTTAATAGGATTTATCTAAACAACGGTATTACATAGAATGTGATCTTAAAAAAATAAATTTCTATCTATAAACATAGGATTAGTTTGATTTTAACTTGACTAAGGCGAAACTGATGATAACTTAATTCCAATTCCTAGGTCATAATCATAAATACATAAATCAATCAAAAGTCTTAAAGAAAAAGAACTAAATAAATAAGAGAAAAAAGGTCGGATTTAAATGAAGCGCAAGAGACAGATCCCCAACCCTTATGCAAAAACACGAACAGAGGAAAATTCGCAATTCTTGATAAAATTAATTGTTTTATGTAATACCAATCTTCTCGCAAGAAGAAAGGGGGTAACTATTCATAATGACAATACATAAACGAGTGAAAACGGCCAGATTCACGGGGTGTTTATTTTGGTTGCCCATTAAACAACTACGTTTCCTGATATCCTCTTGAAGACTGTCATCTGTAGGCTACAATCTTTTACTATAGGCTTGATATTACCATTTGACTGTGTCGTGTGGTATTGTTCTGGTGATATTATTTCTATTGTTGTTACTGCCGGCTTAAAATCCTGCCTGCTTCATGAGACTATTTCTAATATTTTCTCTCTCAAACTAAACACAATCTTTTTTTTTCTGAGAGCCATTTAGATTCCTTCTGAAGTGTTATCAGACATGTAGACGAATGATATATAAAATACAATGACCACAGTCTCTCTCTCTCTCTCTCTCTCTCTCTCTCTCTCTCTCTCTCTCTCTCATAACTGGAGAAATGCAAATACAAATTAATTACTGAGTAAAATCATTAAGCGGCGGTAAGTTATTTTAAATAATGAACCGCTTAAAAGATACCGCATACATCATACTTTCTTCTCCTTAACAGGAGATAGAAAGAAAAAGATTGAAAAAGAACAAAAACATATATAATATCATTTGGGTTCGCACTGGTGTCATGGTATTTGCGCTTGTTTACAGCCAAAGTCAAAAGTACCTCAGAAGATGGAAAGACAGTCCTGCACAAAATGCGTTTTTGAGTCCAGTCAGATGACCTGCCTTTACCGAGGTTTGATTATCACTCTTATCGCTCTTGATAGCCCCAAGGATTTGGCAGAGTCTGGCATAAGGCTCTACTGCCGAGTGACATATACATTGCGTAGTTAAATAACTTGATTCCTTCCACTTTCAAACTGTCATGACATTTTTTTTTCCTTAATTAAGAGGCGCTTCTGTCGCTCCTTCTGTGTATCAGACATCCATTTTTTATTTGTTATTGTTCTTGTTTTCTTCAGGTGTGGGCATGAAATACAGATAAGACAGCCCGTCCAGTCACATTTCAAAATGTCATTTGTATGTGAAGTCAAATATTAGAAAATAATTATACTGCATTCCAATTGCCACTTTGACCATTATAAAACTACCTCCTACCTTTCTGTAGAGAACGTAAACATTTTACAGCCACCTTTCTAAAAATTAAATAACCCTGACAAGTGATGCAGCTCTGAGAAATTATGTTTTCCAATACACAGAGCAAGTGGCATATTATTTACAGTGCTGTTTCCATATCGTTATGTCATGCATTTAACATATGTTTATTCAAATGAAAGGAAGGCACCGGAATACGATATGACTGCTGGATGAAGGACTTTCAGGATTATTTAAAATCTATATAACAAACGGGAAGGCAAAGATAAAGCATGAAAGCGAAGACACAACATACAACACAATTTCAACAAGAATTCAAAATAAATTTCCTCCCAGAACAAGAGTCATGTTTCAACTGCAAAGCACTTCTGCACTGAAACTGAATTTTTGTTATAATATTAACAGCTGAATGAATTCAAAATGCCCAGATCAGCATGATATGAGGACCATCCGGGAATAGATGTGGTAAAGAGAACGCATCTGATTATCAATTGTTCATATGTAAAATGTGTATAAAGAAAATGAAAACAAAATTTAGTTTATGGGTCATTTTCCAAAGCATTTTTCTTATGATTATAGATCTTATTATGCTCATTACTTAACGGGATAATAAGTTGTCGACCCGTTTTTTTTATCTTTGTATTCTGGCATATAACATACACTGACTGCTAGAGTTCATGAAACGAATTCTTCACTATAAAAGGTGCTTTCAAACCAACAGCAAACAATTTATATATTAGCATTATGTTACGATCGATGAATACATTATATTTTCAATGAAAACACTAAAATAGTCTATTATATATATATATTATATATATATATATATATATATATATATATATATATATATATATATATATATATATATATATATATACATATATTAAATTCATTTGCTGGACTCCAAATATCTCTCATAATCCTCTTTGGGAACTGAAGAATGATGATAAAGTGCCGAGTGAAATTATAAGTGCTTAATAGAAATTTGGATTTTTATGGCCAATGTTTATGCCTTTGGAATATCTTGGGAGTCCATGAAAACAGAGAATGAGGACCGAAGGTTTCAGTGACTTTGATTGTCATTTTCATTACAACTAAATGTTAAGGAATCCACTATAATATGAATGCACGAGTATGTTAGTATTTAAATTTTTATTATAGACATCTTTAATATATACTACACTGTACTGTTTGTTCTTGTAGAATCCTTCTGCATTATTTTGATTATAAAAAGTGAAATAAATTCTGGGGACAATAGGGCAGTATAAATAATATCTTAAGAGGAAAGAATATTCAATCTCCAATTACATATGCGTTACATGCCAGAATACAAACATAAAAAGGATCGGTGCTTCTTATCCCGATAATTAATTAACATAATTAGAGCTTTAATAACAAGAAAAAATGATTGGGAAAAAGACCCATTAACGAGAATTTTTGTTTTCAATTTCTTATATGAACATTTTTACATATGAACAATTTACACAGATGCGTTCTCTTTACTGCATCTATTCCCGGATGGTTCTCATGTTGTGCTGATCTGGGTAGTTTTTTTATTCATTCAGCTGTTTATATTATAATAATTAAAAATTCAGTTTCTGTGTCAGAAGTGCTTTGCAGTCAAAAATGACTCTTGTTCTAGGAGGAAATTTATGTTGAACACTTTGAAGTGTTGTTGTATGTTGTGTCTTCGCTTTTTCATGATTTATCTTTGCCTTCCTGCTCTTTTATATAGGTTTTACATAAAGGACGATTTTGAAATAAAAAAATGTTCAGACCTGCTATTTCCAATCCCTCTGGAACCAGGATTTCACGATGACAAGATGAGAGAGTCTTTTTATTCATTTAAAGTCAATCACACACCGAGAGTATTTTAGTCAGAAAGACATTCGCCCATTCCTGCATTTAGTAAGCAATAAGGGCGAGCCAGAGGTCCTCTGAATAGCCAAATCGATAAGGTTATGGGATCCAAAGGCAACAGCTGAAAGATGATCAAATGAAGCCCTGGTAGTCAAAAGACCAGATAACGACGGCCACATCGCTTCCTTCGTCTTTTATTGCCAGTTCCAAACTTATGCCCCATCGGGCGCCATTCTCCTGACTCTCTGATTCTGCCAAGATTCCCATAAACATCAAATATAATACATCACATTCATCGGTCTGCGTTTTTATTTGTATTTGTTTTATACGTTTCGTATTTTTTATTTTTTTATTTTTTAACCCATGGCATTATTTGACAATTTTTGCTTAATTAGTAAGTTCAGTTATTAGGTAGTTTTTTCAAATTACTGTACAATTCAACACTGTCTATCTATCTGTCTATAAATATATATATATATATATATATATATATATATATATATATATATATATATATATATATATATATAGTCATAGTCATGAAGTATTCCATGTATTCTGGTTGTTACAGAACTCAAAACTGACCTCACTACAGCCAGATACCTGAACTCCAACAACAAGAAAAAATACGACTGAGTACTCTAAAGGCAACAGCGATCCCTTGAAAAGCTTATCAACAATGTGACCAAAATGTTAATCTGTGAAATAAAATTAACAAGCATCTTGAAAAACTAAGAGATTGTAAACACACAAAAATACGTAAAGCACTAAATTCAAACATAAACAAATAATTCAAATGACACCTAGAACAAACAATTAAACAAAATACAAAAACGAAATGCAAAAATAATCATTTATTTAAACACTTCAAATTATACCCTTCAAATTATATTATACCATGTATAAATTTTAATTAAAACACCTTTCACAAGGTTTCACAACCTGCAGATGTTGTTCACAAGGTACACAACAGGCGCCGTTACCGATATCATTCAGACACACACTGCTACAAAGTTAAATGTTACATCTCAAAAATTAAAATGGAGTGACTGACAATTAATTACTTTATATATGTTATCTAAGACAGAGAGAGGACTTCTTTTAAATCTACACCGCACGGTTCTTGGCCTCTCAAAGAGTATGATTTTTGTTTCCAACCAAAAGCAAGATCCCAAAGATTCTAGCAAAGCTCAATGACGCCATGTAAAACGTTTGAGACCAAGACCCATAGAATATTCTAAAACGTTTTGGGACCAGGATATGATCAGGATAATAATAATAATAATAATAATAATAATAATAATAATAATAATAATAATAATAATAACAACCTTTTATTGCTGGATACATAAGGTAACAAGACAAAAATAATTATCGGCAGTATCACACAGTTGCTGAAGAAGCAGAAAATAAATTATAACAATGGTCATGACAGCAATTATATGGGGAATAATAGAAAAAAATAATGATAATAAAATACAGATTGCAAACGATTAATTTCATCTGAGTCCTTAGGTGGTTACAGAAGTCATGTCCAGAAGGCTAAATACGAATATTGAAAATTGCAAAACTCTACAATGATATTAAACACAATAATAACAGGAAGTAAGAATACAAAAAAATAGCAAGGAACGTAGAAATATAATAATAATAATAATAATAATAATAATAATAATAATAATAATAATAATAATAATAATAATAATGACAGATTCTGGAGATGACGCTTCATAATTGCAAAAACAGAGAATAAGGCATTTAAGGAACAAACGCCTCATTATTCCATCTTTCCACAATTTAGATCTTCTTCTTGCCTCACTGCTCAGGATGTTTTGTTGTGCGAATTGCTGCTGTTTCTCAGTCGGGTGATCAGACTGGACATTGTTCGCCTCACAATGATTTTTGATTTTAAGTTATCCAGGCGGTTATCTATGAACATCTGCGTGGTGGAGTGATAGCGAGGTGTGTTTGTGAGGAGTCTCAGAATGTCACTGTGAACAACAGTGATACGTCTCATGGTTTCTGGGGTATAGTTCGTTCAAAGGGGAACACCCATATATCATGTAGCAGTACGAGCGGAAGAGCAGCATTTTCGTTTTCGGTGACAGAAGGCAAACCTCCTTGCAATCATGTTGCCAGTTGCACAGTTTACGAAGCCTCTGTTCTGTGTCTGCCGTATCTTTAGGTCGTCCGTGATAATGTGTCCCAAATACGGAAATTCATGCACGAATTCCAGACGATGATTTCCGAGGAAAATTAGTGGTTCTGCAAATGCTTAAGCGATCTCGGAGCAGCGACATACACTGGGTCTTGGTTTCGTTGTATAGGATATCAAATTCTCGGCATACTGGCGGCAGGTGTCGACGAGTCGCTGGAGACCTTGCACTGATCAAGGGGAGATCAGAACCATATCACCAGCGTAACAAAGGTTGTTTATTGTTGTTTCATTGATAGTGCATCCGATTGGGAGTGAGTTCAGTTTGACATTCAGGGGCATCTGTGTACGTGTTAAACAGGCATGGAGAGAATGCCCCTTGCCGGAGCCCGTTTAGGGAGCCAAAGGTATAAGACAGTACGTTACCCCACTTGACACAGAATTGATGTGTGGAGAACCAACTACACAAAATGCCAATTAGATATAGAGGTGTGCCTCGTTTGTGCAGCTTCAGGAAGAGCTTTGCAGATTATTCTGTCAAATGCTTTTCACATCTACGAAACATAGGAAAACAGGAGAGGCTGATGATAGGTAACAGTTCAGCAATTCTTTCCAGGATGTAGATGCAGGTGTCGGTTGAATGGTTTGCTTTAAAGCCGAACTGGTTGTCAGTAGTGTGTAGAAAGGTTAAGTCTCACTAGAAGAACAGACTCAAGTATCTTCGACGCCATTGTATTAATTGCAATCAAGCGATAATTGCCAGAGTCAGCTGCATCCTTTAGCTTGTCTTTTATTAATGGTATTAAGTGAACTAAGAGTAGGGAGTCTGGGAGAAAAACTGAATTATGCACGCACCGAATAGAGCAGCTAGTAAAATGTAAATTATCGGATGGTAGAATTTGAAAGCTTCAGCAGGCAGACCATCGCAGCCGGGCGATTTATTATTAGGTAGGTTGTTTATGGCATCGCTGATGTTACCTGGCGTAATATGATCGGCGAAATGAAACTGAATATTATCAGTAAGGAGGTTATTTACATCCCTTCGGGAGTCTTGATCGTTTATGCAATTCAGGATAGTGCTGAAGTGATCGCCCCACATTTCCTTGCGATAGCCTCGTCACCGACGGCTTCTCCTGCTTTCTGTGATAGCTTTTAGTGTTGGGATTTAGGATTGAATGTCCTTCCAAAGACGGGGTAATCGCCAGATTCTAATTTTCAGGCATTGCATCAGCTCTTAGTTGCTTTTTCATTCAGTCTGCAATACTTAACGGCAAGTTTGAACTGCGCCTCGCCTGCCTCATTAGCAGTGCAGTGTCCTTCCTCGCTACCATTTTGCCTCCATAGTAGAAACATTTCTCGTGAATGTGCATAAAGATCTTTAGCCAATTCATTCCATCCAGGTACATTACGAGGGTTGCCTTGAAGAGATCTAAAGGTATCCCTGCCGGAGGCGAGCATAGCGGAAATTATATTCGAATAGAATTCTTTCAGATCTCTCAATACAATTGTCTCGATTGGGACACCTCCAGGAACTATTTGACGCAATTTCCACGCGGTTTTGTATAAAACTTCCTTAAACCCACGTGGTTTTCTCTTTATGTAAGACTAAAGATGATGCAACATTGCGCAATCATTCCTCCTCGTATGTGTTCAAAATTGGTCTACGTGACTCTAACAGGATATTGCTTGCTGGACGAAGCATTCTTATCTAGAATGTCGACGTGTCTTATCACTATAACTCAAAACAAAACACCCTGTGATGTATTTTGTACATAAAGGGGCAGAGTACTTACATTACTCTTAAATGACAGAATTAAAAATTTATCCACCTCACACAGTAACATGGGAGACGACCGAATGGGGCAGAAATCACGAATAATACAGTGAGACGACCGAATGGGGCAGAAATCACGAATAATACAAAGTACTACAACTTGTTTCAAATGACTGCCACTTACGAAGGATCTTATTGAGGAATCCGAAGCACATTATGGCGAGAAATGAATTTCTATCACCAGAAATAAATTCCTCTAACTCTTCATCAGCCGGCCGGGGGAACTGAACTTCGACCCATCGAGTGACAGTCCGAAGTCTAACGACTCAGCCACAGAAGGATACCCGATGAGGATAAACCAGATAAGAACACAACAATAAAACCTCTCTATCCCAGCCTGAGGAACAGGATAGAGTTCGGAAACAGCGAAATACAAAGCTTTTCAACCACGAAAATAAACCTTCCTTTCAAGCATGAAAATAATCATACAAAAAATGAAAACACCTTATTAAACCTTCCGATACGCATCGCAACTTGGGAATGAAAACGCAGCCACGACTTCGTTATGGACAGCTTTTATAGATAAAGAAATAATAAGCCGGTACCAGAGAAAGACAATGACAAAATGCTGTAAATTAACCGCAAATACTGATACTGAAAGAGGTTTGCCTTTTCCCATGTAACACTTCATCACAACGCCTTCCTTTGGAAACCTGTACAATGAACTCCTCCACGAGAAAGAGAAGTAGTAAGAAGAGAAAACATAAGAAGAATGCTGCCGTGCTCCTATATTATGTTCTTGATGGCAATAATTGCATTTAGTAGTAGTACGGATATAATTTGATATTTTGCGCGTTTCCCAAAATGAATATCAGAAATAAAAAATCTGAATAAAATCTGAAGATGATCATCTTAACCAAATTAAAAATAGAAATACAGAATCTAATTTGAAAGACGACAAATAATCTGGCTCATTTACGATAAACGGTCCCTTTATCCAGTCTCAACCCTCTCAGCTCTCTCTCTCTCTCTCTCTCTCTCGAGTTAAATTCTGCGAGGTACGATGACCTCATCCTCTTGAAGCCTTACGTAGAAAACTGCCTTTGGTCTTCGTCGCTCGTGATTCCTCCCGGAAGTGCAAGTGGCGCCTTCAGTGCCGCTGATGGCGGCGATCTCCCGGTTCCTCCTCCTGACTCTCAGTCTCTTGGGAGGTCGTCGCGACTTCCTCTTGCTCTTATCTTCTCCCTAATTCTCCTTTCGCCAAAGTCTTTTCGAGTTCTAAAGGTCATCAAATCTCATAGCTGGGTCTCTCACTGTCTTTCCATTTGGGTGAAATGACAAATGGAATCGCTGAATTCTTTTAAAATGAGTGCCATCTTAAAGATATGCAATTACGCTATTTCATTCGTATAAATTAGCAGATATAAAATCATGTTTTCAATGTAATTTAATAATGTTTAACTTAGATTTTATACCTATAACGAATCTTAGGACAGGTAAAATTTCTGGTATGCGAAAATAATTCCAATCCCTAATACCCGTTGAATTACATCTGTTTTTTTATTTTTACCTTCGAACACATTCATACTCTAATGCACATACATAAACTCGCAAAGCACAACCCAGCACGCACATGCACGAAACAAAAAAATAAAATATCTATATATATAAATGTATGTATAAAAACTTACTACCGAAGTGGCAGGACGCTGAAAAAACCTGAAATTATTTTTTACGATATGCCAATAGTCGCTAATCTTCAGGAAGAAGAGCTCCTGGTGACGAATTGAGGATCCCATGGATGTAGGAAACATCACCCAAATGTAAGATGTACCCTTTCTTAGACCAACAGCAGCCACATCTTATCAAAGAAAATGACTAGAATAGTATTATCACACTTCTGCAATATCTTGAAGTCAATTAAGGGACGTGGGGCAGAGCACTTATGACACCACACCCTTTGTTCTTATGGCAAAGATTGGAGAAAAGTACTGTCTCTGTGCTGTGGATACGGTCGATATATCACTAGAAAACGTAAAATAACTTTATATATAAAATATATATATATATATATATATATATATATATATATATATATATATATATATATATATACATATATACATATATATATATACATACATATATATATATATATATATATATATATATATATATATATATATATATATATATATATATATATATATATATATATATATATGTATATATATATGTGTGTGTGTGTGTGTGTGTGTGTTTTTGTCTGAGTTTCTTTCACAATTTTTTTAGGCGATATTTCCTTTCTTCTTTTTCAATAATTCTTGAAAGTTCTGGATACGTATATAGATTTGCAATAAATGGAAAACACACCAGTTGAATCTGTATATACTTTGAAGAATTATTGAAAGCAGAAGTGAGGAAATATGAAAAAGTCGTGCATCAAAGAAGTCAACGCCACAGGGCGGTTGCCTAATATATATATATATATATATATATATATATATATATATATATATATATATATATATATATATATATATATTATATATATATATATATATATATATATATATATATATATATATATATATATATATATATATTTACATATATATATATACACATATATATACAGTTTTAAACCATACATCACCAATTATCATTAGTTTAATTTTTATTTGGATTTTTTTAATACACTACCCCTGCTATCTCCCTCCATTTCTTTCAAGCTTCAACACCCTCTTTCCTGGGTTAAAGTAGGTCCTAAGTATTTTAATTTTCCTATCTGTTTCAAATCTCTGTCTTTTCTATCTTGCATATATAATCTATCCCCACCATGCTTTCTGGACATAAAGACTTATGTACTTTATTTTTGCCTTGTTTCATTATATTGAAAAAGGATTACGTCTCTTTTTATCTGGAGATCTTCCCCTAAAACCTAAATTATTGTTGGTGATGACAGCATATTACGTTCCTATTACTATGCCGTTCGGGAACATCATTCCACTATTTTACCACCGAAAGAAAGGTGACTGGTTCATCCATCAAAGCCAGGGAAAGGAGTCCGTCAATTTTCTTCTCTCTCCTGACGTTTGGGAAAGAAAATTCGGGATCTGACACTGCTTAATTAAGAGCAGGCAGGGGATGAGTTTCGTTCCAATATTCCATCGGTGCAGACAGATGTCCGATATAAAGATGTATCAGGCCTCTTGTATAATGGATTTCACTCGAAATACAGTCATGATATACGAACAGAAACCTCTCTAATTTAGTTATGGGTTCTAGTTCATTACACCAGTAACGAACATTTTAAGAGAATATCTGAAAGAAATTAGGCATTCCGGATTATCAGGAATCTTTCCTTTCCAGATCCCAAGTGGAATCGTCTGTCAATGACGCTCTTTATTTCCCTCTTATCACCCGCAACCATTTGCAGATTTTTCTTCTGATCCCGCTGTCCCTTCCCGTCCTTATCTCAACCTTTCAGGCACTCGCTTTTTACCTCCCCATTCTTCACTGATGCCTTTAATACGGACATTGGGAAAATATTATCTACAAAGAAAATAAACCCTTGTTCTTAGTATAAAGAAGAAAACTTTATTTCCTTCACCGCTTTCAGGATAAATCTCCCAGTAACGTTTCGGGTTTTGAAAAGGATTCTGTCAGGTCTAGGAGCCATGTCGGCTTGGAAATAAATAAAATGAACTTTAAGAAATTATATTCTATTTAAAATACTACCTTAAAGGTTATCGGACCATACACCATATACATGCTTGCATGTAATGTGTTTCATTAATTCGCAGGAATCTAAGGTGCCATTCTGGCAGAAGTTTATTCGCTTTGAGAGGGAAGTCAGTACCATTTCTGGTACAGTGTCTAGGCTTTATTTGGGAAGCCTTATCCTCCTTGGCGTCTTTACCATAGAATCTAGAGTTGAAAACGAATTACATCAAGATACATGTTCTTGGAGATGTGATTAAGTAAATTTATATAATCTTTCTTAAATATACAATTCCTAGTGTAAGTATCCTTTAGCCCGTAAGCTCCAGCGCTGAAAAACAGAAATGATATCTTCAGTGAACAGATTCATATATTATATTTAGTTCCCTGTTTTTTGGACAGTAACTTTCAGTTTGGGTTAATATCAAATGAAAGGTTGTTGACGACATAACAGGAAGAGAGGTTTTGTGCTTTCTTTAACCCATTTTAACATGTGTCAAAAAGAAAGTACATGAATATAAAACACAAGGTTAGAAAATTTACACGCGCAAGTTTTAGCCCAGAAAAGGGAAAGCGACTTTGAAGCCTTACTCTCAGACATTCACAAGAAAACCCTTTTCTACAGTATAACCATGGGAAAGTAAAAATGATTGAGTATGAATTTTCCTTGTACTTTCTATATCCCTTACATAAGAAAGTAGAAACAAAATTGTATAAATTTTATTAAAAAATGATTCATTGCATTCAGTGGAACGTCCTTTCTACCTCAAACTTCGCTTCTCAAACCTGAATTTTTTTTATGTAATCTGATATCTTATGAGACATCAGCCTTTGTAATACCTCCGGCGCAATTTTGTCTGCAGTCAAACTCAATGTACAAAATTTATATATCCTAATGATGGTAATAATCCTTAAAATTAAACGAGGCATAAAGCTGATTTAAATTGTTTTTATATTTAGTGGAAAAGGGACTGCAAAAATAAATTAACGTAAACATAATGAGTATGAGTAAGCTGAGGAAATTCAGCATTAAAAATAGTTGAAAGGAAGGGCTGAACACATTTTGGCTTACATGCACGAGAGAGAGAGAGAGAGAGAGAGAGAGAGAGAGAGAGAGAGAGAGAGAGAGAGAGAGAGAGAGAGAGAGAGATACTGTACACGGAGAAAGAGGAGGCGTTTGTTGAATTTAGTCCTTAATCCCGTTTTTTCCAACGCATTGTGCCGTTTATCCCTTTGGTACAAGTTGAAACCTTCACATCAAGCTTCATTTATGAAGAGGCACCTCTTCATCCTTTGATGTGGAGTTTCCTGAACATCATCTTATCTTCCCTCAGGGATATATGAGATTCATAAATCATAGTTTGGTGAAAACACTGCACGAGGCATTATAATTAGATTTAAAGAATAAGCAAAGAAACTCGGGAGTCATTGTTTAATGTGCTTTGCCTATCCTAGCTCTACCCAGTACCTAAGCAAATCCCTAGATGGCCGTTTCTCACCTGAGGACCAAACCACAAATGTAATGAACTTGGTATGCATTAAAATGGGTATATATCTGCTCAATCTTAGCAGTTATTTGAAAAGCTTTGCAATCTTTTATTCTGTTGTATGTAGCCTGCAAGATATTGCTTGAGATTAAAGGTGAAACATCTTGCGTTTCGTTGCTTTAGCATCCTCGGAACCAAATACACTGTTAATCTTTTATATCACGTTTACACACGCACACAGAAGGAGAAGCCACGGTTCAAAATATACACATCCTCAAGGAACAAGGGAAACGAAGACTTCCATTATTACGAAGTTATTGCCGACGTTTCATGTCACATTTTCAAGGCTAATAAAGAAAATAATTTGACTACAGATAGAATCACGGTATTAAAAAATGGAAAAAGAAATTAAATTCAAAAAAATGTCAATGCAATTAAAATTAGGTATATAAATGAACATAAAACAAGAGAAAAGAAAGGACCAAGAAAGATATAGGTCAAGGGAACCAAGATAGACTCACCAAACGAAATGAGGGAATAATACTAAGAGAAAACATAAAGTATGCATAAAGGAAAAGCTAGGCAACATATAACTGAGTTGACGACAATTGAGTATTTAACGAGGAAACAGTTCTCTTTATAATAATAGACTCTAGGATAGTTAGATCGTGATGACTGACACCCGCCCTGCTATCGAAAAACCTTCATCTCTGATATTGCTTTTGCACCCTACAGCATAGTTTCTGATGTCAGAGGCCTCTGGATTCGATAACTTGCATCCAGTACGGTAGCTTAAACCTCTATGAGAGTCAATCCGTACCCTCCACTTATTTTTAACCAGTTATTTTAAACACAATTATTACTCAATCTTTTTACAAACAACTTAGAGAAATGCGAGAGAGTTTCCTTACCAGTGCTGACTACCCCCAAAAATGAAATTTGATGCGACTTTTCCCCTTCTATACGACGACCACTTTCATGTAAGAACTGCATTTCCCTAATTCGGAAAATGCTTCCTGCTTTAAAGGTTAAATTAATACCAAAGAATCATCTAACCATTAGGGTATTTTTTACAGTCAAGGATCGTCTCAGCGCCCTTCTTCATCCAATATTGTATATAAATACACATATCCGCGATGTAACCACGGAACATACGTGGGATGTGCGGGGAGGCTGCTGAGGGAACGAAGTGACTCTCATAGAGGCTTAATTAAGCTACCGTACAGGATGCAACTTATGGAACCCAGAGGCGTCTAACATGAGTAGCCATGCTGTGCGATGCAAAAGCAATATCAGAGATGAAGATTTTTCAACAGTAGGGCAGCTCTCAACCATAACGATCTAACTATCCTACCAAGGGATTCAGAGCCGATGAAACGGTTTTTCGGCAACAACTTTTTATCAAAGCATCGGATAATGGTGAAAGTTGGCAAGTGTACATTTTATAATCCTACCTAATTTTTGCTAGTAGACTGGGGAATAAGAAGCCATAAGGGGTAAACAACTTTCTTGCTGCTCCTGCTCATTTGTGCTTATTTCTGGGTCTATACAGTAGACTGCAAGTTCGCCGAGAAAATGTTGTGATGGATCGGTGAATATGTGCTGTTAGTGCTGAAGTAAGCATAGTAAATGTGGTTTAAGTGACAGTGCAGCTATATATAAACCTTGAAAACTTCGTTAAAGTTCTCTTATTTTGAGTGGTGGCCCCTCCCCCCCGAGCATTGCATAGGCAGGGAGACTGCGCTAGACGGTGCTGCCATCTATTGAGTCTTTCAGTGACTAGTTTCAGTGTAACAGTATGACGCCATACTCAACCCCTTCTAGGAGAAAGAACTTTGGGTGGCAGTTTTCTGCATACCCTTCTATGGATGCTGTTAGTAGAATGTTATTTTCAAACACGAAATTGGTTCGTATCTCGATTATAGGAGTCCATTTTATAAATACTAGGAATAGAGTAATTGTTAAAGTAGTACCAAATGTGTTTAATGATCTCATGGTGTTAGAGGCAGAAGGAAACCAGTCGGACACTCCAGTGCTTTATTACACGTCCAATCAGTACAGAGGCGTGACTGCAAGTAAGGTGCAGACGCGCGGGAAACATTAGCGCCAATTCCGCTCTCCTCCTGACAACATACATCACACACAATCAACCATCCCATCCCCTAAGATTATGGCATGGCAGAATGGCAAAATATTAAATGAAAATAATAAGTAAACATGTATTAAATGCATATATATAGACAAAGAAAGCTGTAAAAGGAAGATCCCATAGGACAAAAAGCAATGGTTAACACTGAGTGTCACAACATACAAGGACATGCATGGCAACAATATATAGTACATGCATAAAATATGTTTTGCACAACAGAATTTCTATCCAGTTCAGCTTACTGAAACAAAAGATAAAATGAGCATAAGACACAACAAAATGTAATTGTACAAGGTGACACAAGCACAAGCATGGGTTAACGCTCGATATCACCATGACATACTCGCCCATCCATGAGGGTTGCACTGTGCGCCTTTTTGGACGAGTGGAGCAGGTTCAGGCTTGGGGGAATGGCTGAGGACGTTGGGGTTGCCGTTTTAACACTTTCAGGTGCTTCCTGTTTCTAAGTGACACCCGACCGCTTCCATCCAACCTAATGAGATACTGTCGGTGGCCCTTAGACTCCACTACCAACCCAGATCGGTTCCAGGTTTTGGTTACAGGATCCTGCCTCTTACCCTGCAGCCTACAACCAGGGGTAGAAGCTCCCTGGTACCAGTATATGGTGGGGTCTCCTCTTGGGACTCTGCCATTCGTAGCTCCATCCGCTGAATTATCTCATCCCAGTGTCTCTCCACCTTGTAATGCTGTCTGGGTGTTGGCACTCCATCTCTGAGCTGCCTGCCGATAGCGAGCTGTGCTGGGGACTTGTCAAACCCCTTAGGGTGTATTGAGGTACTGAAGAATTGCCAGGGATGCCTTGTTGCAATCAGGCCACCTCCTTTGCCTATGTTAGACCTGATGATCCTCTTGGCAGTCTTGACTGCTGCTTCGGCCCTTCCATTAGACTGGGGGTAATGGGCTGACGACAGGCGTACTGTAACCCCCATTTTCTGAAGAATGATGTGGTCTCTGCACTAATGAGGTTTGTGCCCCCATCTGTCGAGATTAGCTCTGGTGCTCCCCATCTTGTGAAGTATGTCCTCAAGACTGATATAATTCTTGATGACGTTGTGCCATGTGGGAAGTGTGCCACTTCCAGCCACCCGGTGAGCCTGTCTGCATAGGCCATGTACATATGGCCCTCCAACTGTAACATGTCCACCACTGTCGACTGGAATGGGTATTCTGGGGTGGTGTGAGTACTAATGGTTCAGCAGGTTGTGATGGAGCATGTACATCACAAGAGGCATATCCATCCCTGTGGCTCTGCAGGTCGCCTTCCATCCCTGGCCAGTAAACCGATTGTCTAGCCCCTGCGGAGCATGGAGTCTACCCTGATGTCCTGCATGAAGGCCTGTAATGACTTGATGGCGAAGTTCCTCTGGGATGAGCAGATGTGGGGCATCCTTGTTCGTAAGTGTAGACTATCAGGTCTTCTACCATAGATAACCTGTCCCTAACTGAGTAAAACTGACGTAGGCAGGCCACCTCCTGTGCCTTCTGGGGCACCAGTCATTTACTGCAACTTTAGCTGCCAGCAGTTGGTACACAGGGTCTTTAGAGGCTGCTTCTTTGACCCTCTCCTCATCCAGTATGAGGCATTCTTGCTCAAGGGCGGTGGCCGAAGCAGCGACAAAGGGCAGCAGTCATATCCTCTTCAAGTTCAGAATCCTTGACATCTGGTTCGCAACGGAGAGCAGGGAAGCGTGATAAGAAGTCAGCAGCGCAATTCTCTTTCCTGGCAAGTATCTTACTTGGAACCTGTATTGTAGGGTCTTCTCCTTGAGACGGAAGAGTCTTGGGTTTAGTATATCCTTCAGCTCTCTATCATCCAGGAGCTTGACCAGCGGGCGGTGATCAGTCACGATCAGTAAGTTGGGGCAGCCCAACAGGAGTAGCCTGGCCTTCTTGAGACACCATGTGACAGCTAAGGCTTCTCCTCAACAGCAGCATACCCAGCTTCAGCCTGCGACAAATGGCGGCTCCACATAAGGCAATACGCCACCCACCCTTGCAGCAAAATGGGGCATCAGCCGAGGCACAAGCACAGTACTGCTGCAGGATGACAAACCCAATCCCATCCCTGCTCCAATCTGTTAGGGCCGCTGTAGGTCAGGATTTGTCATAGTATACCAGCCCATCCTTGGCCAGCTTGCATATGGCCTCCTGTGCTTATGGAATCTCTCTTGTAGGTTGCTATCCCAGTACACATTCTTGCTTGTAGACTTCTTCAGGAGGTCTCTAAAGGGTTCCATCAGCGGGGCAGTGGCGAGGAAGGGTGCCAACTGGTTGACAAAGCCATACCATGACCTGATGTCAGTGACAGAGGGGTTGTCTGGCATAGGAATCTCCGTATGGCAGCTAGACTCTCCTCTGTGGGCCTGTAGGAATCCCATCCCAGCTGGAATCCGACGAAGTTCACTTCTCTTCGGCAGAAACTGAATTTCTCTGGCTTGAGGGTTATGCCCTTTTTAGCACGTGTCCAAGAAATTATAGGGTGTGCCAGAAGGCCTCCTCAACGCTGTTGTCATACAGAAGAGTATCGTCCACACATTTGTGTTTTTGGGGATGTCCTTGATGGCGTCATCAAACCTCTTGGTGTAGGCATCTGAAGCTGAACAGTGTCCCATGGGTGTTCTTCTGTACGGTAACGCCCCAGGGTGTGATAAAGGTTGTGAGTCTGCGGCTCTCTTCATCTAACTCCACCTGGTGGAAGCCCCAATGCGCATCTGCCACTGTCTTGAAGGAATGTAAAGGCACCCCAGAGATCATGTCGAAAGGAGCAGGGGTGTGATGCGTCTCTCTCCTACAGGAGGCATTAAGGCGTTGAAAGTCCACAGTGCGGCAGGGGCTGACCTGACTTCTTGGCAACAATGACCATCCTCGCACACCATTCTGTTGCTTCACCAGTGGGTACCTCCTCAATGATGCCCTTCTTGATGTCCTGGTCCAACTGCTTCTTCACTTCTGACTCCCAATGCTTTGGCACTGATGCTGGGGTGTGGCATGCATAGGGGTTGCCCCGGCAGTAGGTGAATATGGTGCGGCTTGCCCTCCATGACTGGGAGGGCTCCCTCTCTGTATTGAAAGTTGATGATGAAAAATGGCGCAAGAGCCACTGCTCCAACTTTGGGACGTTCTCCTCCACTGGTGGAAAGGGCATGGATGAGGGCTTGGGCAGGGATGGCCCAATGGGTGTGGGGACCTCATGCTCCAGTGCAGGCTCGCTGACACTGGTAGGTGGTGGGGAAAGGACTGGGGCACGAGGCCAAGGTCCTTACAAGCAGCCAATGAAAGGAAGCAAGACCTTGCAGACTTGATAAAATACACTTCTTGGATGGGTGTCCTGGCACCGTACTGAGGCTGGTATCCAGAAACCATGCGATCGCATTTGTCAATACGAAGGCGATCGCGGTTGTATGGTCCCAAACGAAGAACTATCGTGGTATCCAGAAATCGTACGACGGCCTCAACTCCATCGCATCGCATCGCTGGTTAAGCAGGTTTACCAACATATGCGGTTACTGGGAATGAAATGCCTGGAATCGATGATTACAAGGCTGTATCAGTATCATAGGCAATTTCTTTTATTACAGTGATATTGAATTAATATGTCCTTATGTCTTTATTATTTATTAGAAAAAGATACTGCATATCTGTAGTATATTTTTTTATTTGATATTTGCTGTCCTGATTCCGTGCGAAAATGTAAACAAAGTCGGAAATACGCAAGCAACTAAACATAAATATGGAACGTGCACCCCAATAGCTGATTCTGAGCGTTTAATGCTTCTTAATTTAATAAAGGAGCATGAGAATGTGATCACCGACCGATCTACAGAAAGCAGAACTTTGGAAAAAACCGTGAGGGGTCGTGGGAAGATGTAACACTAGTTTAACGCCATGTATCCTGACCAACCTCCTCGTTCATCAATGCAGTCAAGCGCTGTTTCGACCATGTAAACCGCAGGTAAGAAAGCATTTTTGTTTTGTAATTGTAGTCAGGGCAACTTGAGGCTGCTGTGAGTAAAATGGTGTGTAAACTACCAGTTAGGTTAAAAGAAATTTAGGCTATGAAAGGCCTAGGCTTGTGCTGCCTGTTAAATTGTTAATAATAATCACATCAGGCTAGCCTAGCCTGGTTAAGCTTATCCAAGGGAACACCAGTTTATCATCTAAAGCTATTATATTATATAAATATATTAATCTTCAAATAAATAGAATGAAACATATTAGAATAGGTTAGGGTAAGGTTAGGCTAACCAAATCATAGGGGTCTGAGGGGCATAGCCCCAGCTAAATAAGCATGGGTGCTCAAGGAGAGGTTAGGTCAGTAATGTCTAGCTTATTACAAAAAGCAGTTGGTGTATCAGGCATTAGGTTTGTATAATTTGACGTGAATTTGTAACTATTGATGTCTTTATTAGGAAATTTGGGTAATATTCTAATTTAGGCTCAGAATAGCTATGTGGAGGGTCTTACAATTTATTTTCATGGTGGATAGAAGGGCTGGAGCACACAGTAGTATTGTCGTATTGTTACTGGGTAGATTTGCAAGTAAACTAAGCATTCATTAGCTTACAGCCAGTTTATTCGTATTTTAAAAAGTGATGGTAAAACTTTGGCTACTTTTCTTATGGGTATACAAGGTTTCCCAAATTATAAAACTGTTTTAACGTGTGATACCTGCTTGCAAACTAGGCTAAATGATTATTTTTAATAAAAGTTTAGGCTGACATTTGAGATCTTGGCTGTTGTCTGCAGGTGGTCAAATGATTTGGAGTAGGATGACACCTGAAATAGGCTAGCCCTTTTTTTAAGTTGAGTTCACACGTAAGCTAGCATGTCTGAAGCCTGCATAATGCCTACCAGTATGCAAGGCTACGATACATTATGGCAGGTATGTGAACTTTTTAGGCTGACTATATTAGCTTAGGTGGTATTATTATGCTTTATATTGTGCAGCTCACTTTTCCAGCCACACAAAGCTCACCTTATTTTCTTAAGTGCTCATTAATATTTGTGTAAATGCTAAATGACATTTCTTATGAATTCAAACATGCGATAGATGTTTTAACTTATTATTCTGGAGGTGAAAGAAGTACACAGGACGGTAGGTTTTTGTTATATTTTGAAATTTCATTGCAATCCGTTTTTAAAGTCACAGTCGTTAGAATAAATTAGAAAACCAATGGGAAACATATTTTTATTCTAATATATTTTTTTTTTTATTTACTAGAGTGAAGCAGGTAGATGCTGCCATCAAGAAGAATTTATGCAGAACTGGTGGTGGTCCTCCACCATTTCTTCGAAAAGTCTTCTGAAGAGTTTGTCATAGCTGCATCACTGATGACAGAAGAATTAACCATGGACAAGATGTGATTGAAACATTTCATCAAGTTGATGAAACAGAAGAGCCCATACGTGATGTTACAATAAGTAAGTGCTCGGATGTTTTCAAGAATGAAATATATAAACTAGTGAACCTTCAACTTTTTGATGGCCATTACACTCTTCCTGTCAGGAAAGTTTGTAATGCCTTTGGGAAAACAGAATGGTTATGTTTTTATTATTGATGGCTGGGTTTAAGATAACATTTTAATGCTGTGTGACCTAAAGGTTCCAGCACTCGTATACTCAGTTCAGAAGTGTGAACGCTTAGTTGGAAGGTCATGTGAATATGTTGATTTGCCAGATTTCAGTAAAGCTTTTAAAATCACGAGTAGGCCTCTTAGATAGCTTACTATTTAGTGCCCAAAAAGATTTTATAGCCTAGCATCTTTCACTGTTTTTGCACATATTTAAGCCTAGAAGCAATACTGTGCTAGAAGATGGTGTAATTAATGAAGTATCTAATGCAACACAAGTAATTTTAGCAATTTTTCATTATATATATGTATATAATTGTATAATAATATATATGTATGTAATGTATATATATATGTATATAATGTGTATATATATATATATATATATATATATATATATATATATATATATATATATATATATATATATATATATATATATATATATATATATATATATATATATATATATATATATATATATATATATATATATATATATATATATATATATATATATATATATATATATATATATATATATATATATATATATATATATATATATATATATATATATATATATATATATATATATATATATATATATATATATATATATACATATATATATATATATATATATATATATATATATATATATATATATATATATATATATTATATATGTGTGTGTGTGTGTGTGTGTTGCAGAAGAGATTTACATCTAGGTGCAGTAGATCAATTATTTATTTATTTACTTATTATTTTCAGGTATTACGGAGCCACTGCTTTTAACCTCAGCACAATTAGAAAGTGGTGTTTCTTCTAATGATGCTACCTCTACAATACAATCAAGATCAACTTAAAGATTGCCCTCGCCTTCTGCAGGACACTGGCTCTTGCGTTGGCAGCCTGATGATATAATTCTTAAACTAGTGTTTCTGAATAATTTGTATTAGACATCATAAGTGAAGTTCTAAATAATGGTGTTCTGATTTGACCTGAAGCACAGTTGTATTCAAATATTTTATCACCATTTTTATCTTGCAAGTACAACAGTCATGTCTTTCTCAAGGTGTCAGATTGACAACTATGGTAAGAGTTCCTGAATAAATCTTATGTAAAAATATTTATCCTTTATCCTTTCAGTCAATTCTAGTAATCTAGAATGAATTACCTCTTTTTAACCCTAGATTGCTTTTGCCATTGAATATTTTTTCAGGATGAACCAAAAATAAATAAATCCATTAATGTTCCTTTTTAAAGGCAAACATATAAGTTATATTTTCATATTTCATTAAGTCAATAAGAAGTGTATTTTCATTTTCTTGGTATCGGGTACAATTTACCATGCACATACAGCTGCTAGCTTTCTGACATAAGCATTCTTGGTTTAATGTGTTGTCACTATCCAGTTCAATATTTAAAGGGTTCTTAAATGATGCAAGTGATAAGATTATAGATTTATTGTTATTAAAGTGCAAGTCACCAGAACTGAGGGTTCTTGCACTGTAAGCAAAACAGCTGCAATATCATCCTAGGTGCATTTTTGGGATGTACAAAATTTGGAAAAATATACTTTAAACCTAATTAACACAAAACGAATACATAATCTCTCAACCTACAAAAAAAAACTGTCAACAATGTGGGCCCCTACGTTGAGCTTCTTGGATATTGTCAGCCCTTTCAATGATACCCACATCAGGTTCATCAGCATCATCCAATTCAAGATTTTCTTCATCCTGTAAAGGTATTTTGTTTGTTATGGCACAAATATGAAGGACTGCACAAGCAATTATTATGTTCTTAGTGTTATTCAACTTTGTTCTAACTGGTATTGATAACTTGGTTTTTTTTTATAAAGTAGTCCTATGGCACGTTCTATAAGATTGCGAGTTTTGATGTGCGCAGCATTATAACGTCTTTCTTTGTGTGTATTAACAAGAAATGGTATCATTATATAAGAATGGCATGGATAACCACTGTCTCCCAACAAAAAGCCTCTATGCATGCCTGATTCTAGGCTCTGTGCTAGTCTTGAGGTAGAAAATATTTTGGAGTCATGAGTAATGAACCCTAAGCCCCATGAGATCTACCTGTGGCCTCCCAAAACCAATAAAGAATTCTAAATTAGCGTGTCAAGAAAATGCATTTCACATCCTCCAAATTAGCTTTATGAAAAAAAAATATATATATTAACATCCTCCATGTATGGGTTGTTTGTACAGTATTTCTCAATTTTGCCTATCACTAAAATTACATCACCCAACATTGCTCTCTGCAAAAATGAATCATGCCATCCTCCACATAACATATTTTTATATTCACTAGGCTAGGGAATGGCAATTGGTAAAATTCTAGTTTACTTATGGATGCATATTTAAGTCAGGAGGGGGTCCAGGGGTATTTGGTCTAGGAGAGGAACAGGATTCCAAGTTGGGTTAGGTATCTGGCTATTAGCCTAAAGGAAATACTGAAAACTCCTTAATAAATATATCAGCGCAGAGACGACAAGAGATGCTTCTCTCCGTAACTAAACTAGAACTTTATATATATAGCCTGTCATGCATCAGGAATTTGGCTTGTATTTGGCAATTCACTGCCTGTGAAAGTCATCGTAAAAATCCATAAAGGTAGCCACTACCTTAGGCAATTAGCTTCATACTTTTCTTAAAAAGGCTTGGGCAATCTCACTTTCTGCATCACATGCAACCTACCTAGTAATTTACACCGCACCATATACTTTCTAATTTCCTTATTATAAACAGCTCCTACATGGAATTTGACGCTTGCATCATCTAGCAGTCTCCCTGTGAGCTTCAGTGGCTGTACTGATTTCAACTGTCTTGGGCAATATAACACTAACATATTAAGATTTCTAGATGTATACCAATTAAATACGTAATTTTGTATTGAAAAGGAAACTCTAAACACGTCAACGAAAGCCTATTTTGAAGGAAAAGAATTCCAACAAAGGTGGCTGACTGCCGTTGTTTTGTTACGATGAGCTCGAATTCATCCGTCGTCGGCAGGCAAGGACAGGCAAAGACTTCTTAAAAGTATTCTTTTCAAGACCTTTGTTGCGTTGTTATTCAGGGTCTTTTCACCACAAATTGTTTCATATTTTCAATAGACATTGTAGATAAATCACTTTACGTGTTTTTGAAGCAGAGTTGAAATTTACATTCTTTCAATTCTGCCATCGCAAAGGGGTACCCATGCGACGCCTCCTTCACTATGGTTCCAACATTACATTGTCAAATGCGAATGCCGTATGTTCGCATGGTTTCTGGATACGGCAACACCATCGCGATCGCATACAACGAACCGTCGTATGATTTCTGGATACGAGCATGAATGCGAAGAGGGGCAGTCCCCATACACTCCAATCGAACATTGGCAACATCACGTAGGCCCCTGCGGTTTTGTGAAAGGGCAGGTCTTTCAATGAGGTCGACAGCAAAGTGGGGCCTGCAACACACACTTGGGCCCCCGTGTCTACCACAGCCTGTACAGGCTTGTGACCCTGGGCCTAGGCCCATGCACTGATGAGGACACTATCACTTGTATAGTAGGCTGCACACTGGGTTGTACTCGGCGGTGACCGCTCCCAGTGTTACTGACGAAGCAGGGGCATCACTCACCATCTTCTTCTTGCTCCTACAGAACCGTTTCAAGTGGCCAATTTTTTGACAGCCATGACAAACACTATTTCTCGCCGGGCACAAGACCTTCCTTGGCTCATGCTGCACTCCACAGTTCCCACACATACGAGCATTGATGGAAACTGAGGACCTCTCACCACTCTTCACTGCTGCACACTCAGGGGAGCTGGGGTCTGTCTCCACGTCGGCCGCACGTGGCTCTTGATGCCATGTGTCATGCTGGGGCATGGAAGCATCTTTGCGGGCTGCCTCATATGTCGCACACACTGCCCTTAAGGCATCTACACTACAAATGGAATCACACGACCTATAGAGGTCTCTTTTCAATATCTCATCCCTTAGACCTACCATAAGCTTCCTAATAAGCATATATTCGGACAAATCACTATGACAGCTAGGACACTGGAAGCCACAATCCATGGCTTTTTGAGAGCACTTTGCAAAATATTCACTAATTGACTCCTCACGTCCTTGCGTATACACAAAAAACTCAGCCCAATGCATGGCCTGGTTCAAAGCACGCAGAACCATGGCCCCTATAGCATCCAAAGCCCCTTCTGGAGACAATTAGCCCACTGTGCATCACTATACCTGGCATCCAGTGTACGTTGCAACTCTGGGGTGCAGTGAAGCCTAATGTGTTGAACTGCATCCGTTGGTTGAAGCTTATATAGCCTAAGCCACTGTGTCATGGACCGTTTCCAAGTCCTGAAGGAGGCCGACGACATTTCCAAAGCACACTTCTCTGGTAGTGGTGGGGCTGGGGCCCTGGGACTGCTCTGTAGACACAAGCCACTCGCCATTGTAGCCAAGCGGTCATTAAGGGCTTGCAACGCATCTCGCCCTTCGGCAACCACATGCTGAAGAGCTGGTGATCTTGGCGCTACTCCAACGGAGTACTGTGGGCACCCCAGGAGGATCGTCGTGCCTTCCTTGTCGTGAAAGACGGTCTCCCTGGTGTATACATCCTTATCCTTTTACAACATCCTACTCACTGCGCCATGTTAGAGGCAGAAGGAAACCAGTCGGACACTCCAGTGCTTTATTACGTCCAATCAGTACAGAGGCGTGACTGCAAGTAAGGTGCAGACGCGTGGGAAACATTGGCGCCAATTCCGCTCTCCTCCTGACAACATACATCACACACAATCAACCATCCTACACACATGGAAAATTACGAAGGCAAAGAGGTATGTTCAGATCAGTTGGGAAATGTAAAGGTTCTGAATCTTAGTAGCTTATATATATATATATATATATATATATATATATATATATATATATATATATATATATATATATATATATATATATATATATATATATATATATATATATATATATATATATATATATATATATATATATATATATATATATATATATATATATATATATATATATATAATATAAATATATATATATATATATATATATATATATATATATATATATATATATATATATATATATATATATATATATATATATATATATATATATATATATATATATATATATATATATATATATATATATATATATATATATATACAGATTGATATTCGCCCTCGTAACATTTGATTGTAAATAATATCAGCCAGGCAAGATCAAAACCATTGTCCGCATCATAGAGTCTTCAGTTCAAACTTTAACATCCGTTGGAGAAAGGAATAGGTAGCATTTAGGCATTTAACCCCATAGGAGAAATTTCCATATTCAACTTTAAGAATAGGTGGTCCTAAAGTCCTTTTTCCTTTCTACCTGTCTCTCGTGGCGAATGTTTTAACAGAGCATAGACGCCTAAGGCATGACTGTAGGCCTGTTTTTGACCCAGCGCTGGTCAGACAAGAGACAGACAAGAAACTAGCCGCCGTCTCGAGCAGACGTCTGGAAGGTGGCCCTGTCCCCGCCTTTGTCTATTATTTTTTAGTGAATGGTGGGGCAAGAAACACTACACAACTTCATCACATTTGTTGTAATGCGCGCCAACGCTTCGTCCTTAAGGTAGAGTCTGTGTGCTGTTCGAAACTTCGTCCATTCTTTTAACATCTTTTCTGTATTTCAAAATTTTCTTTGTTTCATTCTCCGGCCACCATTGAAGGTAATCGCTTGTACGAAGTCTAGATTAAGCCAAATTATTATATTGTTAGCTTCAACCCCATTATTCCAGTAAAATACCTAGGATTTAGGGTAAGCAAAATCAGGTTGTCTCGATGCTTTTTATGCCTCGCGTCCGAATGTTTGGAAGAACCGTTGCGTTTAAAATCAAATTCATCTCAAATATTCTTGTTAGGTTAATTACCCTTAACTGGCGACCTTTGGCTAATTAACGACTGTCCTTGAGGTTAACTTTGGCTTCAAGTGGCAGGTTACGTGTAATCTTGGGTTGCAGGGCCGTAAAAATTACGTAAATTGAATAATACATGATCAACCAAGACCCTCACACGTAACAATATATATATATATATATATATATTGAAGAGAATCTCAAACACATCAAACTGAACAGTCCCGAATGAATCCTTCCTTCATCTATATCGTTAGCCATTCAGCATTTACGACTGATTAAGGACATGTGTCCATCTTATGGAAAACTAATATTTTCATTCATTCCAAAAATATTAATCATTTACTGAAAGAGCCGTCCTCTTTGGTCACTTATGAATGCTACGATAACACAGGAATTCTCTCCTGCGTTGGGTTCATACATAATATTCCTAAAGCTATCTGGTCATTACGGGAGATTCCGTTATTTCCTTTTTTTTAATGAACGATTTTTTCTTGTATCTAATTATTTATATGTATTATTCGTTATTTATATTGTATTTGTCTGCTGTTCGTAAGAGAAATAACTCACAGCTCCCTCTGCCCTATTGGGGAAACATTCAATCGAGTCCTGTTTGATTTATAATTACTGTATATCACCAAATCATGATCGTAATTTACTCTGTAACCACCGAGCATGTAAATAAATCTGGATTAGGAGCCAAATTCGGAGTAAATACAGAGATGGCAACGGAGCAGGAACCAAATGAGGGTGAGAGAAGCGTTCTGAAATCAAACAAGAAGAAAAGGAGGAAGAAAATGGGAAGTGTCACTCCTTGTAGGTGGGAAGGTTTCATAATGACACTCGGATTATTTCGTATTTTTTTTAATTTAAAGATTATTTTTCACATTTTATGCTTCTTATATCTTATTGCTCAGAGGGAACAGAACTAAATTCATGGATTTAGCAACTCATAACACCCGACCTGAGGTCCTCTGAACAGACCAAAGCTTTAAAGACCAAACGAGGTCTATGAACAGGAAAGGACGACCCACACCTGACGCAAATTTCCCCGGAGATCAAATCTTTCGTCTTTGACTGCCATTTTAAAACTTATCCCTTTTCCGTCTCCATTCTTCTGCATTTCTGAGTCCTTAAGCCCATAAACATGCGATTTAAATAGCTTTAAACTTCACCTGACTGACAGTTTTATTCTGCGACTTATTATAATATTCAGCATAAAGGTGGAATGACGTCATTGTGGAATATTGTACGATTTATTTTATTCCTAACGCTAGTAAATATTTGAGTTAAATATCAATTATAGTGGAATGTACTCTTAATATTTTCTTGATTAGCGCTATGTTTAATCTCTCTCTCTCTCTCTCTCTCTCTCTCTCTCTCTCTTTGTAAACAGAAAGCTAAAACTTGTGAAACCTTTATGTCGAATTTAGTTCGATCTGAAAGCATTAACTTTTCAGCTAAAAGTCTGCACATCATGTCAATTACTAAGTTGTGCAAAATGGCATACAGATTTTACATATACTAAACGATTAAAAGAGGCCAAAGTATGTATAATAATAATAATAATAAAAACTTTCAGTGAAATACCTCGTAATGATTAGATACCATTATCTTGAGCATCAGAAAGTTATAAACTTATTTAGTAAGCGCCGCTGTTATCAAAAATAAATTTGCACATCAAATGTGACCTTTGTACAACGGGAAAACTGATTTGAATTCCTAAAAGGACTTTGTAATTCCAGTCCCAATTCTTTCCTGTTATATATATATATATATATATATATATATATATATATATATATATATATATATATATATATATATATATATATATATATATATATATATATATATATTATACAGAGAGAGAGAGAGAGAGAGAGAGTCTTAAAAGCACCAAATACAGCTTATTTCATAAATTAACGAAAATAAAAACTCGAGACCGGGCTCGGCAACAGGTTAAAGCGTACAAAAACAAGACTTCCAATTAGTTCTGTTGTCAACAAGGAAAACTAATCATTATTCAGTAATGAGTTGGCTAGAAAGCAAACATCTAACTACCTAGCATTGGTAAACAATAAGCTGTTTGGATATATTCTCTCGTAATTATACTGCTATTTTCTTATTTTAAAAGTCAAAATGTGAAAGTTAATACGAACTGTCAGTGAAAATGGAGCTTTAGTTTATTACTTCAATTGTTTATGGAAAATAACATCTGACCTTTCCCCTGGACAATATACTGGTTTTCATTGTTCGACTTTGACCCTTTACCCTCTTCTCTCCTGGATTCACTGAAAGAGCTTCCAGCATGTTGCAGATTCCATCGCAAACTGGAACTGACTCGCTGCGTCTCTTCGTTGGTCTTGGGACGAAATTGCTAACTGATTAAACTGATTTATGAATTGGCATCGCAACGACCATGGTCGTCGACAGCGTTCAAGGAGGAAAGTCCCATATGAAATTATGCATCAATATTCTAAGGAACGTCGGGAAAATCACCTACAGCAACTTTCCCCGTGGCAAAAAGCAACACGCTTAGCAACGCAGCCAACGAAACACAGCAATACCACAGGAAAATTTCAGAAAAACATTAAAAGATAACTGAAAGTTATAAACAAAACAAAAAAAATAAGGAAGATGTCATAATAACATTAATGCTTCGTGTGAGAGAGCGAGCGCGGATAGGGAGGGAGGGAGGAATTAGGAAGGGAGAGAGGGAGGAATTAGGAAGGGAGAGAGGGAGGAATTAGGAAGAGAGAGAGTGAGGGAGGGTATCAGTGAAGGACCCGACTGAGAAGGGGAAGATTCGGTAGGAAAAGCAAATGGCGTCGGGGGGGATCTACAGAGCCCGAAATTTTTGGGGGTCTCAGGTCTTAAACAGAACCATTCGTGACTGCTAATGGGGCCCTCCATGCTAGTGTTCTGACGACTTTGCCTGGCCTGTGATGTGGCTTTTCAGAACCGCCCTTAAAGCCTGCAGGTGGAATGACATTGCGTGAGGCACTGGAAAGGTATTGGCGGTTTTCACCAAGGCTTTCTTCGTATCATCTCAGTATAGTCTTGTTGTCTTTCCAGTGATTTTTTTTTTTTTTTTTGACTGACTTGGCAATCACTTCTTTTTCGCCTGTGTATCATTCCACTCAACAAAGACAAATAAGCTACCCCAGATCGATATCGCCGGGGAAGTTGGGGAGAATAGACATGTGACCACTTCCCGAAAAATATAGAGTTCCTTTGATGATCCAGGCACTGAATTCTAAATCTGTTATTTCATAACTTCTTCAGACACAGTGCCTTAGGTTCCAGTTGCTTAATTTTGCTACAGTCCCGTAACGGACAAGAGTTAATGAGGCACAAGTAATTTTGATAGAGAGAGAAATGAACGCTTCTAAGGCCTGGGTATTGCCCCAAAATCCCACAATGGATGGAGAGAAATTCTCAATTATATTTATTCTGAGAGGACATATTATTTTGGAAGTTGGAAATAACAACTATCATTCACATTAAACGAAAAAAGCTCAGAGAATAAACAGTAAAATCTAAACACGATTAAACTTTACTCATCATTCTTACGGATAATAACATAAGTAGAAAATTCAAAATATTACGAGGTTTGTTTTACCGTCAACAACTGCAGCACTGATTCCATCACACTTATTTAGGTAACCATTTTATAGTAATTAACACGGAATACTAAAGGTCGAATAAAATCTCATAATTTCTCCTAAAACCAGTCATTCAGAATAAAGGCGGACCAGTTCCCTTACCCATAATTAAATACTATACAACTGACAGCCTTTGTGGCATCTAAGGCCTACGCTGACCCTTCTTGGGTATTGTCGAGTTACAGTGAATGGAAAGACGTCCGGAAAACATTAAAACATTGGGGCAAACATTCTCCCGCCTCGACAGATAATTATTTTACTTCCCTGAAAAAATAATATTTATTGCGGGTTCTTAAATATCAATGGTTACCGTTTCTAAAAATGGAGAAAATCAAATTCATTATTATGCATACATTTAAAAGAATGTAATGCCATCACATCCCTAAAGAACAACATTTAATTTTACTTACTTTATTCTTAAAATGAAAATGCATAGGTTCTCCTTTAACAAAAAGTAATGAAATTCATGCCCTTGTTAGCCGCTGCCTCCTAAATGATGTAGGGTTTTGCATCTACACCTGAATTTCTCCGGTGCTTCTCCGAATGAATAAAGGAATAATCATTTATGTTCTTTCTGATTAAAATGGAATTCTGTGTCACTGGCTGGCATCAAAGGCAAAATATTTCAGATCAAGCGGCGAGGAAATCAGATTTAGATCAGAGCGTACCAGTTGAAATATTTTGTTTCCCCTGATTGGAACCTGAAATAAGTCAAGCCAAATATTTCATTTTTTATCTGGTCTCCTGCCATCAGTATTCCAGCTTTAACAATATTATTACTATCATTAGTGCAAAAGGAAGAAAATTCTTTAACATTTTTTACAAGCCTTTAGAAAATTCAATGAACAGCTGAAGTAAAGGAGGAGTATTGAACATAAAAGGGACGAAACTTTGCTTTCACTTAATTTCTTGCCTCATCTACTCCTATAGTGTGAGCACTTTTGCACTTAGGGATGACGTCATAAGTGGAGGAGGCAATAAGGGAGGCTCTGCTTCCTTCCTCTGCATTATTTACTCTTTTTTTGGTTTGTCTCCTCTCTCACTCACTCTAATCCCATTCGTTTACCCATTTCTGATCTCTCCTGTCATGCATTGCAACTCAATGATTTCCTGTTTCCCCGTTATAATTTTTTTTTTTTTAACTACACCCTTCTTTTATTCTCTATTCCTACTGCAAGTACTCCCTGCTGACTCCAGGACCCCATCTGGGATTTTTGCCCACTAATATACAGTAATACGAATAGATTGCGCAGGAAAATAATGTGTACTAGATTCAAGATAAATATGATGACTTTCTTCAGGAGCGTCACACTAAAGTAAATATGCCATAAACACACTTCGGCAACTGTCGCATAAAAATCACAAACAGGTTGAAAACAAGTCAACGACAGGAAGTGGAGGACGAACCTTTGGTAAAAGCTTGATCATTGAAGCAGTGGTTAGTATTACCACACGTCGTCAACTTGCATTCAAGTTGGTTGTGATGTGTGTGCAGTAAGTTGCCTACGTGTGTTGAAGAGATTCAACAAACCCAGTTTTTTCTATTGAGAAGATAGAAAACACGAGAAGGAAGCTTAAATTGAGAGCAACACAATCTGCTTGTTATCATAATGCCTCAACTCCCTTCGGCTTTTACTCTTCTTCAAATTATTTTTACTTTTGCGCTCCTTTTCCCTGACATTCCTTCCTGTACATTCATATTCTTCGAAATGACTCGAGTTCCTCATTACCTACCCAAATCCTTGTTCATGTCAATGAGTCATGTATAGTATTACGAAGTAAACTGAAAAGAATGGTATGAATAAAAGAATTATATTAATTACCATGAAATTTAACTCTCCATAGATCAATGTCCTTTTGTAAATGAAAAGTGACGGTAACCTACTTTCCTTATGTAGCACAAATCATATAAAACAAACAAGGAGGACGACAAGGAAAGGAAAGGAAAACAAAACAAAACAAGAAAAAAGAACAAAGGACAGACTCGACCTCAAAAAAGACAGGAACAGAAACGTGATATTAAGGGAGAGAATGAAAGTATTAGTTTTCCATCCAGAGAACATCTGCCATTATTAGCAGCCCAAAGCCGAAAGCCAAGAGGTTCACGGTATTCACGGACGCCGAAGGACTGATTCAGGAGTCATCGCCTTGATTCCTTGAGATTTCAGTGAAGACTTCGAGAATTGCTTCCTTTAGTTGTACCCTTAATGATGGTGGTCCTTTATGTGGTTTAAATTATACATTAATTTATTCTTTCGTTATTGGATTTTGGCACATACGTTATAACCTGAGAGAGCAGGATCTGCAGAAAAGTGAGTGCAGTGATTCTGAGGCTGAGAGGAAGCTCTGAGAAAAGGTTCATCGGTCAAGAAATGTTCTAATACTTCAACATTCTCACAAGAAGAAGCATCCTGTGTTCCTCATACTTATACCAGTGTCAATAACCTATATGTCGTGACACCAGTTTTAATAGTCTCAATCAATCAATCAATCATACCTATACATTTTCGAAAACCTGGCAGATCTGAGAGACGTTTGTTTTCGGGTCGGCTGACAACTTATCACTCACGGTTGCTGAAATCTATGTGAATCACACTACGGTATTACGCTCTCGTTTTTAAGTTAATTACCCTTATAATTCGTTAAAATATGGCATAATTTGCTTGCTCTACCTGGCTTCTAAATCTCCGTCCTCTGTCATAAGTCGATTTGGAGTTTAGCTGTCCGAAATAGTGACAGCAAGATAAAATGGGCAATTATCTGGTCGCCCATTTAGTTGCTGCTTAAATGATCTGCCACTCAGCTGTCTGATGCCCACTCCCCAACGACTGTATAAACTAGAAATCTGAAAAAAAAGCCAGTCACAGGGGTATAAACCTAACATTTCCCCCTGGAATCCATTTTTATAAATCTCGGGTAAAATATTTATTCGAGAGGAGCATCCTTAAGTATTCTTTATGTTTTGTGTTGATGATATCACCCAATAAAACTGATTAATGAATAATGAGGGCAGAACATGGTCTTTAAACAGACAGAATCAGATGTGAATTCCATTTTCATATTAAAAATATCTTCGGTTATCAACGAAATAGTGGAGACAAGAAAAACCTGGAAATCTTGAAATTTAGTAACCATCATTTGATTTGATATGTAATTCCCTGATCTAAAAGCATTTACCAGAAGATAGAAAAAATTAATAAACTTTCTTTTGTTTACCTTAACTTTACAGAAAATTGATGGGTTTTGTCACATTCATTTCCTAATTGCCCGGATAGAAGAGACTCTATAATCTGTAATGAATTGGTTTCCAAGGTTAGCCTATGGTCACGCTTCTAAGGCGTTTCTGTAGCTCTTTTCATCGCTTTTATTCAATGAAACAAAAAGTAATATGTATTATTAATCAACCTTTAATCGTATATTTACTCCACTTATCGACTTCTTTCCTAAGAATTCCATACCTTTTTCCTACACCATTTTATCATCATTATCATGACCTCTCAGGAGCTCTATGAAATGACGCCACTAATACCATTCTCGTGCTTCGACAAACCTCCATTCATTTCCACCCTCCTGTGTCACAGTTATCACATAAGTAGGTTTGGGTATAGTGAATTATGTAATCATTGTTGCTTAGACAAACTGCAACTTTCAGTGCACCATCAAAAATCGTGAAATTTTCTAAGAGAATAACAGTTCCATTCCTAAACCTATCAAACAGTACATGTTTTGCCTAAGCCCATGACGGTCACAACATTAGACGCTCCCCTTAATTTATAAATCTAAAAACGAGTCCTTCCCATTTTACTACTTGCGAGAGAGGGGACACTTATTTTTCTGTCGCCTGTAATCCTCCTGGAGTTTACTTTACTATTTTTTTTTTTTTTTTGAGAAGCAACAACGGGGAATTGAAAAGGGCTCCGAGTGTCACTTCACCCTCTCATGGTCTCCGGTGCTGATAAACTTTTAGCTTCTAGTTTGTCTCTCATTTGAAAGACTTTGGTATGGAAGGAAAGTCCGTTTTCTCGACTACTTCTTGAAGACGAAATGGCTGTCCGTTTGTATTTGTGTATCCTCATCAAAATATCCTTTGTAGTAATATAATCGTTGGTAAAAAAAAAAAAAGATCCGAGCAAAAGAAACATTACTCTGTGTAACTGGAAAAAAAAATAAGTAAAACTCCGCATAAGGAAAATACGACTGAAACTATCTATAAATATTTCCGTTGCATATAATACATTGACTCGCAAACCACTACTGTACGATTTCCTTGAGTTGACCTTCATGGAGCACAACCCTCTTTTGAACTGAGCGCCTTTGGATTCCACACGGAAAGCTCTCTAATAACTGACCGATTGACTATAAGTCACCTGGCGTCACATCTAACAGGATCACTGACGCCGTTCTTGAGTATGTACACAGCACGAGAGAGAGAGAGAGAGAGAGAGAGAGAGAGAGAGAGAGAGAGAGAGAGAGAGAGAGAGAGACTGTTTATCGTTTTTGTTGACGTGAACCGATAGATGAAGAATGAGGTTCTTTCTCTTCTAATTTATATGACTCATCGTAATAAGGCTAAAACCATTCCCATGTAATAGAAAAAGAAAGCAGAAATCTTGAGATACGTCCACTCAAAAGTGAAGCATGTCGTGAACATGTCGTCAACTTACTGCATACACATCAAAACCAGGCTGGAAATATGTCCACAACCGGAAGTGGGGAAGGAATCGAAGCACTCGTGAGGACTACGAAGAAGTCGATGACTTGTATTCAACCTGTTTGCGAGGAGTGGTTGTTAAGTTGCCGACGTGTGTATATGACAAGTTTTACTGCATTGTGGCAACCTGCAAGCTATATACTGGTCGTAATGCTGTATGACCCGCGCCCCATGAAACTTTCCACAGTCCGGTGGTGGTCTATCCTATATCGTTGCCAGAAGCACGATTATGGCTATAATTAACCTTAAATAAAATAAAAACCACTGAGGCTAGAGGGCTGCAATTTGGTATGTTTGATGATTGGAGGGTGGATGATCAGCATCCCAATTTGCAGCCCTCTAGCCTCAGCAGTTTTTAGGATCTGAGGGCGGACAGAAAAAAGTACGGACAGAAAAAAGTGCGGACAGAATAAAGTGCGGACGGACAGACAAAGCCGGCACAATAGTTTTCTTTTACAGAAAACTAAAAGCAATGGAATAGAAATCTTTGATGCAACTGCAACCTCAGTTAATAATGAAATGGAGTCGGAAACATCACGAAGGGAAAACAAAACATTGCAGCAACGTCTGTCTGTCTGTCTGTCTGTCTGTCTGTCTGTCTGTCTGTCTGTCTGTCTGTCTGTCTGTCTGTCTGTCTGTCTGTCTGTCTGTCTGTCTGTCTGTCATTTCACAAAATCACAGAAATAAAAATAAAATAAATCTGCCTTGTAGAGATGCATACTTTAAAAATTACTTCAAAGAGCGATGCTCAGGATAAAAATAATTGTTCCCTTAAGCCCTTAAGAATCCCATGAAGTAAAAGTACATCATCGCTTTCCAAAACCTTCAGACTCCCTTAGCTTTTGCAGGAGGTACTGAAGAAGGACCCATCAGGCAGGCTTAGGGCTCCGGGTTTCGTAACTGAGCGTGAGTGGAGGCTACAAACCCATTCTCTAGAGAACAGTGCCTCCACGATCCCCTGGGAAGCACCACAAGAGAGCCTCAAATAATGACTTTCATCTGGTTTGACATTGAAGGAGACATATAACACAGTTCCTATTTCCTGGCATTCCTCGAAGAATCCGGGTCTATTTCGCCAGCCATTATTTCGCTTCTCAGAAACCGAAGACGAAATCGGAGTCAACTCCATATTGCTGTCTTCGATTTCATAGCCAAAGTGAGTATTCATGTAATAACGTTAGGTAAAAGCAATTTCAACCAAAATGAACAAACATATAACAATGTTTTTTTTAACAACACCCTGCAAAGCCTAACAGAAAGCATAAAAAACCTAATAACTCTCTTCGGAGTCTTCGGGAATTTGTCAGGTTTACCCTCCAAACGACAATTATTTTACTAGAATATTGGGAAAAAATCACAGAGGAAAAATGAAGATTTCAAGCAATTCACCGAGACGACTTCTTTAAATTCTCTTTGAGGAAACGTAGCCTTTTGTACGAAGAAGGTTAAAAGAAAAAGCCTCCAGCCAGAGTAGAATTTTGCAGTCAGGGAGATGCGACAATCCAATGCTGCTTTCCAATACAATTTCTCTGAGAGTGCAATGTCTTAGCTGAATCTCTCAAGAGAGAGAGAGAGAGAGAGAGAGAGAGAGAGAGAGAGAGAGAGAGATTGCATTCCTTCTCGATGGGTACATATTTGGTCAATTTGAATTCAGTAGTTCAACCTTTCATGTAATCTTTGTCAGAAGATTTTCTGCTCTTCTAATTAAAACAAATGAAGGCCGAAAGATTCGATGGTTTTGTGTCTGCCCTTGAATTAAAACTATTTGCCTAATGTTTACGCATAATTAATAACTAACCCGTTTCATCCTTGGTCAATATTAAACAGAAGTTACGTCATCCACAAACATGCATGACAGATTCACAGTTACATAAACGCGTGATTCATTCCAATCTGCAAACTTTTTTATCTCCCATAATCGTCTTCGGGGTATTTCATACATACCTTTCCTGCTAACAACCTCACTCTAATTACGGGTTGTGAGACATAGCCTTTTTTTTTCTTACAGGCATACTAATTTTTTTCCCTTGTTTCGTATCATTTCATTTACAAATGTTGGTTCTTTACGACTTGAACTCTGTTAAGGATAACTGTATATTTAATTTTCAACTGTTTTACTGACAGATCACATCACTTTCTTGAATTATCTAAGAATCATCAGAAGGAACCGACATTTTGATTACTGTTCTCAGTTGAGAGAAATTATGAAAAGTTTAATGTTTTTGTTCTAATATGTTTGTTTATTTATTAGTTTATAATTATATATGGCTATTCTGATGTTCTCCTCAACACTTCGACTAGTTTTGTCTCTCTCAGAACTACTCTTTGGACTCAGTAGATGGCTTCATCATTGACATAGTTTGGATAGCTTTGCCTACAAAGAATGATAGAAAGTTAGCAAACATTCATTCCTTGCTGTTATCACTACGGTCCAGACGTTATACTGGTTTTCCCGCACAATGTCATCTCCTCACATTCATGAGAAACGTTTTAACTACTTTACTTTGTTTGATTTGCACTGTTCTCTTATTTACTGATGATGTTACTTGAAGTATGTAATTGTTTATTACATGGATTTTATAAATCTAATTTTCGTTGGTCCTGTTACACAAATATTTTAGAACCTGGGACAAATCTCCTATATGTTCATAGAAATGGCTTCAAATACGACCTGATATTTCTACCCGACAGCTCTGTTCAAGGAGATGTTCTCAAGAAGGATTCCTCTTGTCTGGGTTCGATGAGTCTGCTTGTCTACTTGCATCTTCCACAGGAGTACTGTACAGGAAAAGGACAAGCGATTTGCCTTCCATATTCAGTATGAATAAATTTAGACGGAAGAAAACCTCATGATTGGGTTGTATTAAAAACTGGTTTTCAGACTGGGTGATTTTTAGTATGTGGTGTTTGAGCCTTCGACGGCAAAAGTTGCGCTTGAACTTTTGTTCCACCATCTTGGTCCTGTCACGTTCTCTTTAAAATTCTATTGACGAAATTGTTCAGGTTATTCAAGGTCAAAGTCTAAGGAAGAATAAGATAAATATTATTTTTCCTAAGTTAACTCTTAGCTCTCTCTCTCTCTCTCTCTCACACACAAGCACACCTGTTCCACCTGCATTCCTCTGGCTGAGGTTCTCTTGGCTACTATGGGAGGGGCATTGGGACACAGCCGAAAAAATCGAGGCCTCTCTTCTGTGGCCCTCAGGTTAAACATTGTGAGAGAAGGCGAATATGTCCTTGTTGCCGAAAGCTTTCAGTGGCTTTATTAGAGTTTTACTCCAGCAACGGACTATGTTGCAGTTTAATACTCAAATGTTTATACAGTGTGACCATTCCAGATATTGATCAGTTATCTCAGAAAGCGACAATACTTATTAAAAATGTTTTTATTAACCTAACTTTTTCCTTAGTTTCGCAAGCCCTGCAAGCGACACCATTATTGCATAAAAATAAAATAAGACGATTATCAGGGAACCTATTTGAATCAAGGAATAACGGCCCAGTTATGCAATAAAAACAAACTCTGAAAATATCAGGTTATGAAACAAAACTAGCAATTCGTTAACCATCATCAACAAGAAATTAAAGTACAGAATAACAGCTAACAATCCTCAATTGCTACGCAAGACCTTATTTCTTGCAAGGCCACCACATATCACTGTCTGCAAAATGAATTAGTCACACACCGGGTGCCAAGAGCAGAACAAGCTGTGCCGGGCTGACACCACCTGTGCAGATCTAGCAAAGCTTGAATTTGTCCTCTATGAGCCCCGTATTGGCCCTTTGTTCTAAACACACCAATATAAATCCGACATTAACAAGCCTTGTAACAAACTGAGGATCAAAAGACCTAGTGACTATATGTGATGATTTATTGATCTTATACACACTGGATGGTTTAGTGCTAGAGAGGTGAAACTTTAAGACAAAATACACCAATTTCCAGGGTTTAAATGAACATCAGAAATTACAGAAATTTACGAGCATAATATGGCAGATAAACAATCCTCCCAGGGAGAACTCCAGCAATCTGTAGACACAAAACGAGATGAGAGGACTCAATCAGATAAAGGCGACGACGTTCATTAGGCGACAAAAGGAGAATAGAAACACATTTGTGAACTGAATTTGATTTGATTTATGAAATTGAGGCTGTCAAGCCCAGCACTGGGCCACTTTCAGCCTTTCAGCGATCAAGGCTGTAAAAGAGGGAGTTGGAGTGGTTGGAGAGCAAGACAGAGAGATCCAGAAAATAAAGGAGATGAAGTGCAAAGGATCTAAAGGTGGAAATGGGGGAAATCCCCACAGTTGCTCTAAGAATTAATAGTTTGAGATGTTGGACAGCAAGACTGAAGAAAGGAAGCGGAGTGGAGCTAAGTAAAAGGATAAAAAATTGGTGCAGCTGGGAGTTGAAGGGACGCTGCAAACATCCTTCTTTAACGCCTACAGTGCACCACGGGAGGTGCACTGACTGCACTAGACCCCTTCGGGGCTACACCCTGGTGAAAGAAAAATACTGAAGTCTTGTGGGAATAAACTGCATAGTCATGATATGTAACAGGTTTCTTTATGGGGAGAAAAAGATAAAGAAATCTCGTGAGATTAATCTTGTAATTACTGGAAAGTTGCTAGTTCCACTAGCAAGTGGTCCTCACTAATAGTGAATAGAGAGAGGCAGCCTATTCGCTAACTTGACTGAGTCTGCTGACCCACTTTTGTTTAATTTCAGTGCCACACTCACCCCCGTTCAAGATCAGAAAATATTTGTGTTAAATAGCTGCCCACAAACCACTTGACTAAAAACTTCAACTTGTTAGCCATACTACGTTAAAACCGTCTCACGGATTCTTTAAATATTATATATATATATATATATATATAATTATATATATATATATATATATATATATATATATATATATATATATATATATATATATATATATATATATATATATATATATATATATATATATATTATATATATATGCATATATATTAAAGCCAGGTCTGTATTAATTACGTTATGAATATCCTCCTCTTTTTACATATATTATTCATATGGAATTCCGGCGTTCATTAATTCTCGTTAAAAGGGGAAAATCTTAAACTCCAGAAATAGCAGCGAGTTCATTCCATTTCTTTGTAACTCAGACGGGACGGTTTCATCTGTCATCTGGACTTTTTTTTGTTTTTTTTTATTACCGTTTTTAATAACCAGTTTTTAAATGGGACCAGTTTTTAAATGGGTTGGTTTCATTACAACTTGCAAAGGAAAAAATTAATAGTAACCTTGTTGAACGTCTCTCCTCTCTCTCTCTCTCTCTCTCTCTCTCTCTCTCTATATATCTCTTTTTAATATACACACAGATATTACAATGCAAGGAAAATTATATATATAGTATATATATATATATATATACAGCATATATATATATATATATATATATATATATATATATATATATATATATTGTATATATAAATGTAATTATTTGTTTATTTGTTTATATAAAATGCATGTCTGCATCCGTATACCTTATGAAATAATAATACGTTCTGAATAAAATTTTGAGTGAAATTAATAGCATGTAATTCAGAACCTGACATCACTAATCTAGCAGGGATTGCATTCACTTCAAACCAGAATGGAATTGTATTAATGCAGTTGTTGCATACTCCTTCGTGAGAAATGCATCTACATAATCGGACAGATTAAATTAGGAAATCTGTTATAGTGAATAGTTTTATCTTCATATCGCGAAAATGAACAACTATATATTATCTGTACTTTTGGAAGTTAATACGAATTAGAAAACTTCCTTCAACGCTCACATCGATAGATCGATCGATCGATCGATCGAGAGAGAGAGAGAGAGAGAGAGAGAGAGAGAAGGTCAGCGATATCGCTCTCAATTTATTGCGAATTTCGCTATCCTAAAAGTGGGAAGAAAAAGCGAAACTTGTTAGTATTACGAGAACATGCCGTGCATATCATTATCTCTCTCTCTCTCTCTCTCTCTCTCTCTCTCTCTCTCTCTCTCTCTCTCTCTCTCTCTCTTTTGCCGGTGATCACGAATTCACCATGAAGGAATTCCATGAATTCTTTTTCTGGACCCACCAAAACAACTTCCGCGCAGGTGTCCACTTTGCTTCTAGGTTTTGCTCACTGAGCAAAAGCCAAGTGAATTCATTTCTAAAACTTCTTCCTGGGATTCTGGAATATATATAGCGGATAATTTAAAACGGATAATGCCTCAATATCATTAATAGAAGGATTCAACACGCCCCTTACCAAAACTGAAGGGAGTCTGGATTAGGTCTCTTCTTAAGGTTGAAATGTCTGGAAGTGATCAGTGATGTCTGAAGCTGATATTAATACACATCCCATCAAGAGAATGAAAAGGAAAAATGAATGATTTAATCACAGAATAACCGGACGATGGTCAAACTTAGCTTTATGATTCGTGCAGACAAGCAAGCACTCATGAACGCCAAAGGAGATGTATTCATTGTCAGACTGATTGGTCAACCTCTGCTGAAATTTACTGATACAAAGTATTTAACGTCATTAGAACTTATCTCTTACAAGCGTCCTTACTGCGCCAGTTGTCTTCGTCATAATGACATTATATAGGCCGTGATTTAATGTTTGAAAAATCAGTTTAACTTAAGTTTCATCTTTTCAAAGGCTATTGCAGACACCTTGAATGAATGTCCGAACTTTATCTGTGCTTTACAAGAATTTTTTTGAATTAGTATTTATTTTTTCGAAAGACTTTATCTGAATTAAATATGCTGTTTCACCAAGACTTTCATTAATTAAACATAATTTCAAGCCAGAGATATGCAAATGAGAACTGTGATAAAAAGGTAAAAATTTCTTTCAATGATACACCAATATTTGCTTCAAAAGTAGGAGAGGAGGCTGGAGAAATTTCTTTCCAACACAATGGGAAAATGGGTGGGTTTAGTATCTGATGGGCATTTTAAACACAACATGACCCTTACAGATGAATTTTTTCGAGGTAACATTCAGCCTGACATATGATTTAATATTAAACTCCCTATACTTTGAAATAGCTTGCACCCAAGGGAAATTATTAATGACGAGAACATCCGCTCAGGTCAGGATTCGAACCTACGTCAACCGGATACATGTTGATGAGTGGTCAAACTCGGCTGCTTACTGTTGTAGCTAAATTAAATGCACAGGTTCCAATCCTGGCCCGGGCAGACGCAATTATCAATTATAATTCATTTGGATGTAAGTTACTACTGAGTTATAGTAAATTCGATATTAAACGATATTTGTTGCTAAATACTTGTGAAAATAAGTCGTACATACATATAAAAATTTATGTATGTACACACACACACACACACACACACATATATATATATATATATATATATATATATATATATATATATATATATATATATATATATATATATATATATATATATATACATATATATTATATAATTTATATATATATAATATATATATATATATATATATATATATATATATATATATATATATATATATATATATATATATATATATATATATTATATATTTTTATATCATATGTAAATATATATATATATATATATATATATATATATATATATATATATATATATATATATGAATATATATATATATATATATATAATATATATATATATATATATATATATATGTTTATATTATATATTTTTTCATATATATATATATATATTTATATATATATATATATATATATATATATATATATATATATATATATATATATATATATATATATATATATATATATATATATATATATATATATATATAGAGAGAGAGAGAGAGAGAGAGAGAGAGAGAGAGAGAGAGTTAAAAGGTTCCCGAAGAAGACAGTAAATAAATAAATAAATATAAAGAACATGATACAGAAAGAGGAATATGCACCACTGATTATATTATAGAACTGTAGTGAATTGACAAAAAAAAAAAAAATTATAGCCAGGTTGTAACTTAATGAAGGTTCCCCCCGAAAGGTGAGCAATTCATGCTCAGAGGGATAGTGTGATAAAATTGCAATAAGAGATGACCGAGTTATAAATGGAGAAATGAAATATATTGGAGAAACTAAACTTTCCCCTTTTATATTGATGATGATTGGTCCTTTTCTAATAGGATAAGCAAATGTTAGGTTTATTAAAGAGCCACCCCAATGGGACTGCTTTCCAAAGCTTATTCCATGGGACTTTATCGCTCTACAAGTCTTATCCACTAACCTTGAAACCATTTGCTAGATCTCTCTCTCTCTCTCTCTCTCATGAATCCTATTTGAGAGCTGCAGCTTATTATCTTCCTCCCTCTTTCTGCGGAGAGAGAGAGAGAGAGAGAGAGAGAGAGAGAGAGAGAGAGAGAGAGAGAGAGAGAGAGAGAGAGAGAGAGAGAGTCTTTTATTTGGGAGCTGCTGCTGGTCCTTAATGGCCCAAGTTCTGGCAAAGTTAGATCCAGTTGGTCTGACCGACGAACATATTGAGAGTGTCGATGTGAACCTGCGCTGGTTGTTTATATGAAGCCTGATTTTATTGCAACTGGGCAATTTATCATTTCTGGAAACTAAGGTCGCCGGGGTGGTAATGTGAATAATTATACTGTTCACTTTGTCTCTGAGAAAAATGGGATTTAACAGTATTTTCATTAACTAAGAATAGCGTAAATTATTCTCTGTGATGATTATCATTCCTTAGTTTAGTTACAGCAATTTATTTTTTTAGAAATTAATACAGAACTTCACCTTTGTAGCCAATACGCACTTCCTTGCTAAATTTTAAGGGGCTCTATCTTAATGTAGTGTTTAAGTTCTAACATGTAATTTAACATTTTCTTTAGTTTTATAGACAATTTTACCTAATAAGCAGAATATGACAAGTTCTCTCGCTACTAGCACGCAGTCCCATTTAAACATAACAATATTTTTCTTGGATTTGAAACGACTAAAGTCCTCATATTCAGAATCATCAGGAGTCGTGAATGACATCCATATTAATAAATGCATAAAATAAAAAAAGAAGAGAATGTTGTAGTAGGATTGACTAACATGAGGTTCTATTATTTAATCTACTTATTTAATCTGTAAACCACGTTGTAATAACTTTCAAATATTCTAATGAGAAACATGTCTGGCTCTTGTATAAATTTAGATTCCCGACCAAATAACATAAACGAGAATTATTCATCCGACACTTTTGTACAAGAGTAATGTCATTTTATTTTACAAGGTTACCATCGCATATTGTACCGTACAAAAGCACACATCCTTTGGTATACATATGTGTTTCAACACGTGTGATGTTTGTTATTAAATTACTGTCAAAACTCAACCTTCCGTTCTTCGTGTTGAGCTTGATGTGCAAAACCTTCATGATCCGTATTTATTATTGTTTATATAAGACAAACTTCACTTCGCTATCAATTCATTTTTTTGTGGGCTAGATATTTTTTTCTCTATCATCCTGCCTTTAAAATAGTTATTTTACATCTTAAACGCATTCGTCAAAATACATCCAGGTAACGTTCCATGGTACATTAAATTCGTAGACAGATTCAACACATAACCAATATAATTCCCTGCGGTTAAGTCATTTGTCCCGTTGAAAAGTTCCACCCAGGACAATTTTCAGTCAATCACCATTGCATATTGTACATTGGCTCCAAAATTGAGGGCATACGATGTAACAGCTGAATTTTACGTCATGTGCCTAGGGAGAGCAACAGTCTAAAAAATAAGCGCGTTTTTCAAAAGTCATTAAATTTGGATAGTTTCTCTTGATGGAGTCAGCAGCAGCTCTACCAGTATGAGGTGAGATTTAGTATTGGTGGAAGGTTCGTAACTGATCTTTCAATATTTTACATATCTGTAAATAGTTTATTTTTGAATAATTATAAAAAATTACCTCGTAAAACCTTCCTATTTCACTGCTGTTCTTCAGTAATATCAGTAACGTATTGTAAATGAGGATTTTTTCCAATGGAATAGAGTTTTTTGCGTCGCCAGTCACGAAGAAGATAAGAATATTGCAGTTTGTCTTTTTAATGTTTCTTAGTCCTGTGTTTTATTTGATGTCTTTCATTTGTCTCGTCTTGAGTTTGCTTTTTCCTAGTTTTATTGGCTGTCGTAATTCACTGAACTCTATTAGTTTTAAGTCACTATGTTTTCTTTTCTGAGTAGTCTGCTTTTTTGTGGTGATGTTTTTAAACAAACATTCTCGAGTGTGACCTTTCTTTGATTTTGTATTTTACTAGTATAAAGTTTTATGTTTTGGTGTTTTGACTCTACTTTAGGTCGATAATAGCTTAGTGTGTTAAAGCCGAAACGTCCGAATAGAATGAAAATGTTGACTACTGCGCTTGTTTGGCTGTTCCTGATGAGGATCAGATTCCTGAGGAATTGGTCTCTAGCAACTATGTTTCTTAATGTGCTGAGGGGGGTGGAAGGGTAATTCTTGCAGCAATTCACTTAATAATAGGAAAGAAGTAAAAAGGCGCAACAGAGTATGGACTAAATATTTCTTATCAAAAAAGACGTCTATTCTCATACAATATTAATGAATGAGTTTAAATTAGAACTGCAGGGTTGGTTCAGTTTTCTATGAACTGGACAGTGAAGTTTACTTTTGTTATAGTAACAAATATCATAAATAGACATCATTGGGCTAGGCCCATACCAAATTGTCTGTATTACATGGAAATATTGTTTTAGATTTTTATTGGAATAGCGTTGAAGGTCTAACAGTGAAATGAATAACGCCTATACATAATTTATTCACATTCTGATCAGAAAGTCTGAGATGCTTTCCAGATGAAATACAGCGGGAATCTGTCTACACGTAAGCTTTGACGGCAGTTTCGATGAACTGACAGAAGAAATGACAGGTAGGCTAAACTTGGGGTGTTAAGGAGGAGAGAGAGAGAGAGAGAGAGAGAGAGAGAGAGAGAGAGAGAGAGAGAGAGAGAGAGAGAGAGAGAGAGAGAGAGAGAGATTTATAGAATGTCATTCAGTTTTTCCGGGCAGTGCTGGGTTGTAAGTTTATATATATATATATATATATATATATATATATATATATATATATATATATATATATATATATATATATATATATATATATATATATATATATATATATATATATATATATTATACATACACTTATGAAATGACGTGTACATTTCTTTTGCCTATTCATTAAGCTTAAGAATCTTCTAAAGAGAGAATCCTACTAGCACGATTTCTGCTGGAAAGTTTAGGATAAGTACTAAATTTGTGTCAACATTTTTTGCTATGCATTAATTTTCAGCTAAGGACTATTTCTAAAATTTTATGTACATAGACATTTATTTATCTTCATCTGTATAGCTGATTATCAATCTCTAGTCAATTTCGATTTACACTGACCAAGAAATGTCTTTACATATACCACAGAGCCAGTAGATTCTTTGATGCATAGCACTGCCATAAAAACTTAGCGTTATATCCATTCTGATTTTATATTCCAACTTTTACATCTCCCAAAACCATGCAAATACAAGAAAACTAACTGTCAGAGTCGAGTGGAAAACAGTTTCAACAAGAAACCAGGAAAAATTATATTATATCCCATTTCAGTACCCAAAGCTAATTTGCAAGAAGAAAATGCCTTTATTGAACATGTCTCCTTTCAACGTTCCTCTTTTGTCCCCATAGTCTGCAAAGCATAGAAGCCCCCTTGATGACGTCAGTGAGTGTGTTTGCGGTTACTTTCGGGCGGGATGTCTCCTGCTGCTTAAAATTCCGCCAGCAAATAGCAATCGGATCTATTTAGGGTTCCCAAATGGCCTTTTGCATAATATGATCAAGTGGTTGGTAATAAAGATGATGGGGTGCAGCAAAAGCCGAGTTTAAACCGAGAGCACGACGCTTGCTTCTTCACGAGACTGAATCCGGTTGAGAGGTTTTCCACTATGCGTGTGTAAATATATACATACACACACACATGTATATATATATATATATATATATATATATATATATATATATATATATATATATATATATATATATATATATATATATATATATATATATATATATAGTATATGTATATTCACTATTAGACACACACACACACACACATATATATATATATATATATATATATATATATATATATATATATATATATATATATATATATACAAACAGTGTGTGTTGAGAGAGAGAGAGAGAGCACGGGTTAGAAAAAAGGCTAAAGAATGTACCGAACCCCGTGTAGAATTTTTTTTTTTTATACTTCGGTGAATTTGTGAAATTATCAAGCGAAGAAAAGATGGATAACTCTAGCATTCTCACCGATGTTGTTAAATTTTGAAGAGAGAGAGAGAGAGAGAGAGAGAGAGAGAGAGAGAGAGAGAGAGAGAGAGAGAGAGAGAGAGAGAGAGACTGTCAAAATAATCAACTGTTGCCTCTTAATTTTGTTTCCAGCTCAGTTCCGTTGTGTCTGCGCATATTTGGCGCAAAGTTTTATTCCTTTTGTTTTTCTATTTTCTCTGTTCTTCATAGCGTTTAAATGGAAGTTTTCAACCGACCGGGACGAAACTCTGCCTTTAGAGGTTCCCATAAGTTCTCTAATCGTGCCAAACTTCATTGAAGTCAGTTAAACCGTTCAAGAGGTTCAGATATCAAAGTTTGGCATTCTCGATGTGGTAGGGGTGGGTGGGTGGGAGTTTGAGGGTCCTAACATATTTGTGGAGCAATAACGGTAAAAGATACAGCCGTGATAATTAGTTTTTCTGAAAGCTCGTATTCTGGAGAGTGCCTTTCGGGGTTGGTATTTTGAAATAATGAAATTTTAAAGTTACATAAGGCCTGTGCCATTCAAGTTAGCCCCAAAATTCAAATTTCCTGATGCTCAGGTACGGACTGCTCACAACATCAGAAGAGAGGCCGTTTCTTCATGTGTGTGAATATCAAGTGGTGTGAGGAGAAGCTGGCTGACTTTCTCTCAATTATCTTTCTCTCTCTCTCTCTGACTTTCTCTCAATTATCTTTCTATCTCTCTCTCTGACTTTCTCTCAATTATCTTTCTATCTCTCTCTCTATCTATATAATATTAAAACTGAAACATTTGTAGTTCCTTTGTTTGAACACTGAAGCACAAGAGGAAGTGCTGATTTGGCTGTGTCCTCCCCTCCCTTCCCTCTTCCTTTCCCGTCCCCTTCCCATCCCCTCATCTTTTCCCCTCCCTCCTTCCTTTCCTTTTCCATCCTCTCCTTCCTCCCATTCCCCTTCCCCCCTCCCATTCCCCCTCCCCTGTAAACGGGCTGGTGCTGCGTGGAGGCTTTTGCTGATTATTATTATAGAAGAGAGACAGAGAGATAGATGGTTTTCTTAAGGTATTTTCTTGGCCCCACGAGAAATGGGTGGACTGGAGGTGGTGGGCCATGGGGAATTCACTGACCTAAAATTCAAACATGAGCAAAATGCATCACTCAGCACACGTATGGTTTCTCAGTCTTCACCCAGCAGTGATACAAACTCACTCTCTATCTCTCGGTCGTGAGTTTCTCAATCCATCTTAGCACTTCTCCTGGTCTCACTGGCTTAACCCATATCTCCACTACACCTAAAACTATACGTGTTCCCAGCAGCAAACCTTCGTAAAGGATGTAACTTCCTTGTGAAATTCTCTTGGGTGCATTTTAGGTCCGGATCTCCCCTCCCGATCGTTTGCACTAGAAACTTTAATTGTAAATTTAAACCGTGGAACACTCCAGACAAAACGGAAGAGAGACAGAGAGAGAGAGAGAGAGAGAGAGAGAGAGAGACTGGAGAGAGAGAGAGAGAACACTAATGCTTCCAAACGAATTAAGAGAATTTGCATCACTCCACAAAAGTAATGGAGTCTTGACCCAGGAGAGGAAATAGTTTATTTGTATAATCTGTAACAATATACAAATTAAATTAAATAGTTTGGAGAGAGAGAGAGAGAGAGAGAGAGAGAGAGAGAGAGAGAGAGAGAGAGAGAGAGAGAGAGAGAGAGAGAAATGATTTTGAGTGGAATACAACAATTTCCATATCTTAAAAAAGAAACGGGTATGGGAGAGGTCTCTAAGACTAACGAGAAGTAGGACAAGAGAGAGAGAGAGAGAGAGAGAGAGATAGAGAGAGAGAGAGAGAGAGAACACTAATGCTTCCAAACGAATTAACAGAATTTGCCACAAAAAGTAATGGAGTGAGCGGGAGAGGAAATAG
>NC_089785.1:6267524-6280024 GCF_040412425.1 Macrobrachium rosenbergii | reverse complement strand
ATATACTGTATATATATATATACAGGAACTGCAGCTATTTGAGGTATCCAGAGTGTTTTAGCTAGAAGACTTTTTACAAATCCCAAAAATGTCTTATATTCAGAAGAAAACTCCAGAGTCCAAAAACAAACAATTTCTGTACTTCCTTTTTATATTGCTTCTGATAATGCTCCGAGAATGGTCGAGCCATTAGGTATTAATTTAGATTTCAAACACTAGAGACGATTAGGATTATCCGGACTAGGAATTCTCCGAGAAATGAAAGCGGATGCATCTATAAGATTCCATCTAAAGAATGTAAATGACTCATTGATTTATGAAATCTCTGTAAAGCCGAGCACTGAAGGGGCACTTACAGCCATTAGCGTTTGAGACAGGAAGTTGAGGAGTTTGGGTGGTTGGACAGCAAGATAAAGAGTTCTAGAAAATAGGGGAAATGAGGTACAGGGACCTAAAGATGGAACTGGGAGAAAACCCATCTCTTGTAACGAGACGTAATGGCTGGAGAAGTTGGACAGCAAGGAATAGAGGTCAAGTAAAAGGCCGAAAAGCGTAAGCAGTTAGGGGCCGGAGGCAGGCTTCAAACACCATTAAGTTATGCCTACAGTGCATCATGTGAGGTGCACTGAGAGCATTATTTCCTCTACGGGAGTAAATTATGTAATAAAACATCTTAAATGACTTGAAACTAAATATACTGTAAGAACAGATAACAAGCCAAATGAATCATTTCTGCTTGTAAATAACAGGCCTCATGGTGTTAATTGAATAGAAACTAGGGAAATTGTCTTAAGAAACAAAATATAACAGGATCAGATGGAATTTCAAAAGAATGTGATAATTTATGAAGTAGATGAAATAATATTGATGGCTATTATAAAACACGTAAGTTATAGTGTTGCAATTGCTTGACAGCGTTTGTTTATCTTGACACTGAAGCTTGTGGCTCTCTCTCTCTCTCTCTCTCTCTCTCTCTCTCTCTCTCTCTCTCTCTCTCTCTCTTTCCTTATTACCTACTATTCAAAAAATCACAACACAGGATTTCATTTACATATCACCTATGGGTTTATACTTTCGAATATTCCATTACTGCCCTTTATAGAAACTACATCAGTATTACAGCATTAAATTACTGGGGACGATCCGGTACCAGCGAGCGCCCATTATATGCAAACGATCCAAAGTAACGAACCATGATGTTTTATTTGGGGAATGCATTAACATCAACAACCAAGGTTTATCAATTAGGTGACGAGCATCCAAATCCAATTTCCGCCAAAATATGTTTTTTAGTTTTACTCCAATACAGTCCCATTGCCAACCGGGCGATTATCTTTTGTGTATTACACCATACAGACATTACGTGCTATATGAGTATGTTATATCAACGCTAAAGGGCGATAACTAAAATGTAAAGCAACTAGGTAAAAAGATATGAAAGCAATTAGATATGAAGGCACTTGAAATAAATGTATCTTAACTAAATTGTAATAAAAACGTCATAAGTGTAATCCAATTGTATCTGTTCTGACGAACCAACACTGCATACCACAATAAAACTTCTATGTAATCATTACAGCATAGAGTTATCAAAAACATTTTGAAGTGTAGATCATAATAAACGTTTTGTTTGTCTAAACACCATGAACAGGTAACAGAGGTCACTGTAAGAATGCCGCTTTTGGAGGAGTTAAAGAGTCAAGTCTTCTGATCAATGTTTTAAGGGTGAAATACAACACCCACTTAAAGCTACCTCTTCAACACTTAACTCTACACCTTATGCCAAAGATGCTGAAGATCATAATAATAATAATAATAATAATAATAATAATAATAATAATAATAATAATAATTAAAAGATACTCATAGTAGTATGAGTCTTAGTATGGAGAAAGCAAATCCACAGTTATGTATATGTACATATATATTTAAAGATAAATCTATACTGATTTATCTTTAAATATATGTACATATACATAACTGTGGATTTGCTTCTCCAATAATAATAATATAATAATAATAATAATATAATACATAATAATAATAATAATAATAATAATACCATGAACATTATTCGTTTAGAAAAACTAAACAAAAGATTTCCGATTACTAGCCTAGCGTCCAAAATGATTCATTTACCTGATATTTTCTCTAAAAGCGCGTCTCTTTTCTCTTGATCTTTACTGGAGAGAATCTATTGAAAGTGTGACGTCATCGACGACCCTACTATAAAGGCTATTTGACGAAGGATTTCCTTTCACAAGGAAATACCTTCATCCCCCTCAAACAATGGCGGAGGGAAGTGAATTATGTCTTTGATCTATTGTAAAGACAATGCATAAAGAAGAATATTTTTGTTATCATTCCATCGGAGGAATAAAACTGTATACAACACAATATAAACTTTTCTTTTGCTCTCTAACACCAAAGGCAGTCTTTAGAGAGAAAATCCAAGAGTTTTTTCCTGATGAGTCTGAACAGAAATCTCAGATTCCCGACATCAAAGTGGGCATCGGGAAACTCTCCCGGGACACGACAATAGTCGTGAAAGCTGCTTCGTCAGACGTTCTGTGGGATCTTATTACGGGGTGATTGTATCTGCAAGAATCCATTGCCAGGCCTTCTGAGATCTACTTTGTGGAGGATCATCCTGCATAATTCAGGAACAGGGCTTCTGGGAAATGCCTGGAATAGGGAACGATGTCTGGAAAACGCCAACAATGATGGCGAGGACCAGTTTCTTCTTTTTCCTTCTTTCTCTTCTCGCCGCAAAAGCAAAAACCCTTCGGGCCTCGATTACGGTCATTTGATTACAAGGTCGTAACTGAATCTCTCATGATTGGCTTTGTTAGGTTCTGAGGAAGTTCGAAATAGGTAGAGGTAAAAAAAAAAGTAAAGCAAAAATAAATGTTCTCTCTCTCTCTCTCTCTCTTCTTCAAGATCGTAAGGCGCTTAATTTCTTTTCTGAAACATCTTTGACTTCCTATTTCGTAGACTGGTATTTAGTTTTCACCACAAACATGATGCCTAAATTTCTTGGTTGTGAATGTTCTTGCTTGCACGGACACTCATGGTCAATTTGTTTTGCCTTTTTTTTTTTTTTTTTTTTTTTTTGTTCACTGAATTTTCCTTCATTTCTTGATGGAATGTAAAGACATTGTATTATTATTTTTGCTTCCTTTTATCTGTCATTTTCTTCCTGTCTAACTTTATCCATCCTTCTGTATACATCTACATGGGACTAACCACTAATCTCATCTGCTTTTCCTCCACTGAACTCTCATTGCCTCATCCTCACCTGCTGTTTTAGCCTCTCTTCCTACTTTCATGTATTTACAAACCCTTCCTGTCACCTATGGTTACATAGGTAACCTGGAGGGTTTGTAATTCCTGAAATTCTGGCTGCTACTCATTTACACAATCCCTTCAATAACTTTAGTCATTGCTAGTTTTTTTTATCTATTCCTACTATGTCTACCCATTCATCCTAATCACACTGATAGCCACATTTTCAATTACTCCTCGACAAAAGGTTGTGCGTTTTTCCTTTTCATTCGAACAGATAATGCTGCCCTTCCAGCTACCCTTCTTTTCACCATTACACTCTTCCCCTTCCTTGCCATCTACTGTGTACTAGCACATAATCTATTTTTGCATGTAGAATTATAAATATTCTTATTAAAAACAATTTATTTGCAGGGGTCTAGCCACTTCCCACAACATAGTCGCCACAAGGCTCTCCATTCCCATTTACTCCAACAACTCCACATATGCGCCATTGCTTTAAATCACCGAACCAACCTTAAGCTCAGCCAAATACACCAACAGTTAAATCCAGCTGTTGAATATAATAACTCTGAAGGCTTTCTGGGAAGATGAATAAATTCTTATGATAAAACTAATGATATAATAATGAATACTTAAAAAAGTGAAATACTGGTCCCGTTGTTGCCAGACTAAAAATAGCGATGGAATTCTCGGGGTGGCAAAGTTCGAGCGTCAAATCAGTTGACCAAAAAGAATCCAGCTCTGATTTGAATCTGATATTCTCGCAGACAGATCCGAAATATTTTTCTTTTGATGTTTTATACAGAACTCCATTAAACGGAAAAATCGTAAATGTTTCTTTATTAAAAGGAGATGGCACAGGGGAAACGCAACTGCAGATTCAAACCCTACATCTTTAGGGCAAAACCTCGGAAACAATGAATGAGTTTCAATTACTTTTTTGCAGGAGAACTAATGCTTGTCTATATTAAGAATACTGTTAGAGAAGTAAATTTAAATTCCTTTCATTTAGGGGCATAATTTTCTTTGAAATTTTAGAAAAAATTTAAAATAAATTTGAATTCTTTGAATTATAGGAATGGGAACTATTATACATTTTAACACCAAAAAGTAGGTCTTTGAGAGAGTCAAAGCATTTGAAAAGATAGATAGCATTTGCCTCGATTTATTTTTTATCAATTTCCAGATAATATTGGATTCAACACTACTTCAGCAATAACCAGGTAGGGCTCTCTCTCTCTCTCTCTCTCTCTCTCTCTCTCTCTCTCTCTCTTTAATCTCTCTGAAGATTACTAAAATACACAAGTGTCAAAGACTGACAACTAAAGAAAGATGGGCACACAGAGTTTACATGGTTAAAAAAACAAACAAAACTGCTGAGCTGAACTTGACTTTCACGCAGTAAACTCATAAATTAAACACACAAATGCCAAAGACCCTCATCTCTCTCTGTCTTTGCCTTCCACAATTCTGCTTTTATTTTATATACAAAATGTAAATTTTAATAATTTAATCTTGAGAAATTAGCAGCTAAAACCTGATTCACACTTTAGTTATCATAAATCTTCCAAATGCTCTATTTTCTGCATGTCACAATGAACCTAAATATGGACATTTTTCTACTTAACGGTTCCTGATTCTTGAGGGCATCAAGTTTTACTTTAACCAAAGGAAGTTATACAATCATATGAATAAAAAAGTAATTCTGTTTTATTCGTCTTCATTATTTTTCATAATATATTTCGTGAAATAATGAAGCCCACAAACAGTCCTTCCATTCCCCCGAGAGAGTCAAGAAGCTTTTGGGGCGAACAGAGTCGAAAGAATACAAAGGAATATTCTTAGATCAGTGATCTTCTGAAGATGTTTTCCATTACATGTAGATTCGTTCGCACAACCTCAAAATTTGTCATCATCTGTGATAGCAAATCGAACATTGTTAATTGTCGTACGGTAGCAGACTGGCCGTATAACTGAATTGGGTGAAGTAAGACAAAAAATACGTGAATATTCATTTAAGACTTTACATAATTAACAATGAATACATATTTGTAAACTTTGACTGCACCTCTCAAAGGGGATTATTTCTCAACATTCGAAAACCAGTCTGCCCAAGAGCAAATTGGTTTTGGGTATCAGCACAGGGGGAGGGGTGCATCCCCACTCACCCATCATATATCGACCATTTCTTTCCCACCACAGCCAAGCTTTGGAATTTTCATCCTCCTCCTGTTTTTCCCACCCACCCCTTATGACCTTTTACCCTTCAAAAGGCAGACCTATATTTTCAAGTTTTCATAATATCGTCTGCCACCTGACCAAAAACAGATGAACAAATAAATAAAAAAAAAGGCATTTGAAGGATATTAACGTTTTCCGATCAGTGATTTTGTATAAAGGAAGGTCCTTAAATCCAATAGCATCATATTTTTATCTTCTGAGCTGTGACGTATCAAATGGTAATATTCATGAAACTATTGACAGATGTCACCCATTTATTTTTAGTTTATTTTATAAAGGAATAACGCTAGGTAGTTACAGATACAGTGGAAGAATTTGTGAAAGCCTTTGAGATGGAATTTAAGCCTTAAAACAGCAAATCCCAACTGTACCAACAAGTAACAGAAACGCTTGTAAGAAAAAACCACTAATTACTTATTACAATCTGATTCTTAATCATAAATTCTGGGTAATTTCTGACCATTCAACTGGGAGCGCCACATCTCCCATTGTTGAAATTGGTTGTTCACCAGGGGTCGCCTGTACATAAGCATCATTAAACGAAGGCTGACCACAAGTCGTGGTTTCGATAACTTTCCGGGGATGGAAGGAGCTACAATCTATGATGAGATCTATTGATCTTTATGTGTGGGTCAGCAGTAATTACAGACATCATCATAGTTAGGCAGCTACAACTACATGGATAAACATCACATTTTGATTCGTCTAGAGTTACCAAGACGATTACGCTCTGTTTTATACATGGAAAGAGACTTTTGCCTCTGCCAAATTTTCAGTTGTTGAGTCAAGAGTAAATTGAATCGTTCCATTAACTCTTATAAGGACCGTGGGAATGAGTCCATTTTCCTGCCAAACTTTCTCGAATTAAGAGGCGAAAAATGTGAAAAATATAATATATATATAACTGAAATCAGTTTGACTCAGTAGCAAACAAAACACCGAAGTTTGAAAATCTGTAAAACAGAAGAAAATCTGTGTACCTGCGATGAATTTATATTCAGGTGGTCCCAGGGAAAAGTATTTTCCACAAATTCCTAATGGAGGCTAGACACGACTAATCACAGCTAAGAGAGTAATGAGGTTCTGATGGAAATTTTATGTATATTTTTTATCCCATATTTTTATGCTGGGGTAATATTCAAAACAGACTTGGTGGGATATCTAGTCTATATATTTGGCCTATATAAAAGTTTATATATATATATATATATATATATATATATATATATATATATATATATGTATATATATATATATATATATATATATATATATATATATATATATATATATATATATATATATATATATATATATAATATATAAAATATTTTCTTCTATAATACAGAACGTCCTCAAATTCAGTATTCTATTATCATTATATTCACCCTTTTGTTTTATATATAATATGCTCCCTATACAATTTTTATGAAGACATTCTCTTCAGACTTTGGCCTCAATTTTATGAAGTATTTGCAATTTCCTGAAGGTAGACTTCAGGGATGACACACTATCAGACTATAACTGAAGTTACAAGGTGATATCTATGTCAATAGCGCCTTCTTGCACTCACGCTAGAATCCAAGCCAAAATTTGACAAAGGGGTCCAGCAAAATGAAGAGAATACATTACATTCAAATTTTGCGTCTATGCACAAACGTAACTCTTATCATGTAGAATTCTAGGTTACTTAGAGATTCCATCTATATAATAATTAAATAACTATTAACATTTCGGTGGTAAAAATTGTAATTCTGCAAAGTCTGTTGAAACATAGGCTGCCCAGCTGAAGACGCAATTAAAAAAATGACTGCGGAACCATCACAATTGCTTCCTCGATGCTTACAATATTATAAAACCACTGTCCTTACTTTGTCGACTTTTGACCTCGATCAACCTTGTTAATTCTGAAGATATGCCTACAAAACTTGCAAACTTGAAATCACAATTTGGAGAAACTAAAGTTCACATGTGCTACCTACCTGCAGTCAAGGCTTTCGGGGATTTTAATAAAACAAAAGTTAGTAAAATTAAACAAAATTCTTCGACGAAAAAGAGAAATTGCTGCTATTCATTAAATGCCAGTAACCTCCTATGAATTGTCTCCTTAAATTGAGATTCTGATGGAAAAATTAGGATGTACCAGAAAGGATAAAAATGGTGGTATGGAAAATTTGACCTTAGTCCTAAATTATATGAGCACAAGAGCCAAGGAATTAGAATCGTACAGTCTATATAATATATTATCAAAATCTTCAAGTTAACCTCAGAGAAAATGAAGACAGTAAAGAAAAAACAAATTAAAGTTAATTACCTTGTTTCTCATGTATATAAAGGAAGATTATTTTTCGTATGGTAAGCAATATGATGTCTGAATCGTTCTATCAGTAGCAAGGAGCTGAAGTCTACTGACGGTCCAACGTTCTTAGTTTCCTTATACACAAATGTGTATAACTATACGACTTATTGAAGTTATTCATATAAACTGTTATTGCAACATCATGAGATATCAAGCACGTGCAACTCTGAGTGGCAAAGTATTTTTCTAAATGACTACTTGTTTCGTTTATTTTCATGTGATTAAATAACCATCAATTATGCATAAATATTAAGCAAGCGTGTTATGGCATAACATATAAGGAGGAATCCTCGAACATTCATATAATATTGATGCCCACTGACGGTGCAACGTTCTTGGCAGGCGAAAGTATTAAAAAAATTCACTGACCCAAGTCATCCATCAGGTCTCACAAAGAGAGACAACTGATCAATATGCTAAACGACTTTGTCTGCTCCAGAGAGCAACAGAACAGAGAATATTATTTATTTACAAAGTACACAAACATTAAACAAGAAAGAAAATGTAAAAATTTAAATTTAAAAAGGAAGCAATACTGAAAATGGCATGTGCTTCTATCGGTTCATAGATTACATCCACACTAAAGTAAAAACATGCCATAAACTAAAGTAAAAATATGCCAAACACGTCTGCAACTTATTGCCTTCTTATCTCAAACTGGTTGAAAATAAGCCAAGTTCTGTAATTGGAGAATGAACCCCAGGCCAATACTGGATAATCGTATGACGCCCAGGTTAGGACGACAAAGAAGTCGTTGACCTGTATTCAACCTCTCTGTGAAGTGTGCACGATAGGTTACCGACGTGTTTTTATATATAACGTGTGCCATTGCAATGTGGCCCCACCCTTTGATAATCAAATAAGAGTAATCCGTTACCCGTAATATAACAGAGAGAAAAACATATTATTCCTTTTACCGGAACTTATGTCGTAAAGAACCAATATTTTTAATTAATGTATTACAAAACCAGGGAAAAAATGTAGCATATGTATAAAATATTGTAAAGTTCCTACAACCAGGTATAACAACTAAGATTACGTAGTACTACCTCAGTAGGTATCCAGAAATTCTTTGGAAACGAATGTGAATATTATAGTTTACTAAAACTATATGATTATTAAGGTTACTCAAATACGCTGCTTTATAAGATAAGCAAGTATCACACACGTGTGACTGAGTTGCAAAAGTATTTTTGTAAATGACTACCTTTTTTATGTGATTAAATCAGAAATTAAGAAATCGTGTTTAGGCCACAGATATAAGGAGACATCTTCAGACTTTCATATAATATAGTAAGTATGCAAAAGCGTATGGCAAATCTTACATAAACAACTTGAGAGACCCAGCCAGTACTCACTGTTCACACAGCGTTTAACAGACTGAAGTAAGTACAAATTCCGGTGTATGCAACTATCGATCACGTACAGCCTAAATATAACTCTCTCTCTCTCTCTCTCTCTCTCTCTCTCTCTCTCTCTGTTCACAGAACCTGCATTTGGGCATCGACAAAGGATGGCGAGATTCTTCAGCTCTGTAACATTCCGCTCTGGGCTGTAGTCAGAGACTTTTTAAACCCGAATTCCTAAAAAGGTAACATTTTATCTACAAGAATGCTAAAAAAGTAACTCTCTTGATGAACTCTGTGCCCTTAGGGCTTTTCAAAATCAAGCTTGAAAGACTTCATTTTTTTTTCAAACTACTTTTTTTTTTTTTTTTCCCGTCGGTTTGGTGAGGAAAAACGGTCGTTTGAAGAGAATCGTTCTGAGAGATTCCGAAAAACTCAAGAGAAAAGTTTGTTACTTTTTGGTTTCGTGTTTCTGTTACGCTCTGAAGGGCGTTTTAAAACTGTATTGTGATAGGTTTTTTCATCCCATGTTGAAATAGCTCTTACCACAACCGTTTTATGAATAATCTCACTTTGACTAAGATACACGAGACGTTAAGCACAAACAAACAGGCATAATATTGTGGATGTACACAGTTGTAAATTGGTATCACAAGTACCTAATTGTTTCATTTAAACAGACCAGACAGTCATCAAGAAACTGTAATTGTAAAGGTACTTATAAAAAGCACTTACAGGCCTTACAGCGATAACAGATCATTAGAAAGGTGGAAACTAACGTGTAATGATTGTGATGCGACAAAATCCACTCAATTCAGCAAAAAGTCCTCCAGTCGTTTATTAGGAATATTAAATCTTGTCTCTCTTCACACTATCTTACTTTTAGGTAAGGAGTGTCGTTCAACTGGAATCTTGATGTCGCCGTTTTTTCGTCTTAATATGTTAGTGCCAAGAAAAGGTTTTATTTTACCTGCTGTTCTTAAGATGGAACAAGATAAAATTTGTGAGAAGGAAGGAATGGCAGCATTAATCGCAGACAGGTTTGTGGCGGTACAATCACAAACCATTTTTACCGAGAAATGAAAGCAGCTTCCTTTACCAGCAGGGAACTATAAGAGGTCTGACTGAGAAAACCTGCTGTCGTGATCAGTGGTACGGTGCCCGACAGCCTCTCAGTTGATATTTGGTTTACAAGAAATAAAAACAAGAGGGATACCTTGGGATGAAGAGGAGTTCGTATGAAGGTATTACCTTTAAATGGCAATAAAATATTTGAATTTAAATCACGCCCTGTGAACAGAGAACTGTAAAAGCTACCAATAATGTAAATCCATCGCCATTATGGTTGCTGTAAAATCCAAATATATTAGACTATATGCGCTAAATTTGTCATGTGAGTGTAACAAAAATCACTGAATGTTTTAGTTATTTTATTTTGTTAAGTATATTCATAGGGTAATTTACTGACTTGTATCTTTTCGTGCAAATATTGAAGAACTGAGTAAGAGGTTCTCCAGTTGTTTGCCATTAAAGCGTGAAGGCGCTGGTCGAACTCTTTTGAACTCTCGTTTTCCACTTCTCGCCTCACCCCTGCGTCGGGAATCCAGGTAAAAAAGTTACAGTAAAAATGTCACAATAATTTACGGTGGCCAGTAATAAAGTCACAGGAAAAAAGTAACCTAACCTAACCTAATGTAACCTAACCTAACCTATAACCTAACGTAATAAACTAACCCCACCTAACCTAATAATTACCGACCACCAGAAATTAATTTGACTTTTTTCCCGTGACTTTTCTTCCTAGCCAAAATAAACTTTTTTTTCTGTGACTTTATTACCGGCCACCTGCATCGCGTCGGTCCAACTCTTTCAAATCCTGTCCTCGGACCAATGGTCTGAGTTGTGGGTAACGGTGTTATTTATATTCAAAGTAAAGTTTTGTTCGATCTTCTTGCTACTAGTTTTCTGATTATAATATTTTGTATATAGTTTGTATTATGTAATAACTGCTATTGTTGAACTATGAAATGTACTATTAATGGGCTTTTCTGTCTTTTAACCATCTTAATGGGGCAAATTCTTACCAAAAACCACTTAGGAAGCAGAGCATTTAAACGTTAAATCATACTGAGTTAGGTTTGTTACATGAGTTATGTTCATAACTCGCGCATTAACTGGTAAGTACCCTTGATCTACAGTAAGAGACAGACCACACACCAATACTTTCAAAACAAAGACTTTCTACATTTAGAAAATCAGGTCATACTTGAAGGTATGTCATTCAAGGTAAGGTCAAACGACCTTAATACTGTACTTATAAATTTTAACCGAAATGATTTTCTGGGCTAGGATTACGGAAAATGCCTTTGGAGGGTAAATCCAGCAGAACAAACAAGAGGAGGAACAGCAAGCTAATTAGCGACAATTATTGGGAAAACAAACAATAAGGATGGTGAGAAATTTCAAAACATATAAGCGACCTAAAGAATACTATCTAAACAATATTAGGGTCAGTTGATACACCAATAATAGTCGAAAAAAATCTTCCAGGTGACAGCGGATGTGAATTATGAAAATGTGGCTCTAAAGCCAGCAATGGGGGCGGATGCAGCTGGGGCTTTGCAGGGCAGGTGGCGACGGGTTTTATTTGCAGTTTTTTAACCAAATCGAGTAAAGATAGGGCATTTTGCTGATAATCCACCAATCAACTTCGCTAATAGGCACATGCAATGCCCCTGAAGAAAATAATGAAATAGCACAGATCTGAAGATCTGAGTTCACCTTAAGATGCCTTTTGCATCAAAAGTATTCTGTTCCCCCTGGTTGTAACCTCAATGGGGCTCACATTCAAACTTCTGTCATGGTTTGCCGAAGGTTTGTGGCGGTGTCTAGGGTCTGAGAAAGCGCTTTTATGGTCGCAAGACGCTGAGGATAATAGTTGGATGAGTTATCTTTTTTCCTCGTTCGTATAGTTGCTGGAGTGCCTTTTTTTTATAACAATCCATCTTTTCAAGTTAGAAAGGAGATCACTGAATTTTAGTGGTGTGTCAAGTTTCCTGAAAATTATACTCTTTGATTTTACCAATTTTCCATAATATATTTTCCATAATATAAATCAAAATAAAAGTCGAAACGCTGTGGCAGAGAACGAATGGATTAACTCCTCCATTCGCCTACTTCACTATCTATCCATTTCAGTCTTTCTATTCAAATTCGGATCCATCTCTGAGGAAATGAAGGTAATAAAAACTGAGGGCCGGGGACAC
>NC_089785.1:6149289-6264524 GCF_040412425.1 Macrobrachium rosenbergii | reverse complement strand
TGTTAACGTTAAAATGCAAAGTGAGGGTAGTTTTCTTATGAAATAGTTTTTTAAAAATTTGGCGCGGGCGAGAAGATAACAGCCCATCACGGAAGTGCTGGTTCGGTGTTATGTAATACCAAATTCAACAGGCAGTTACGCCAATCTCCTTGATCTTCGTACTTGCGATGTTGCATCTGCTCGCGCTGCGTAGGTGCCATAATCGGAACCATCCACAGGGACGTCGGCTATCTGGAGAGAGGGGAGAGGAAGCAGAGCATCAGGGTTCACGCGGTCAACGTCAGTTTTGAAATTAAAATGTTTAATGTAGTGTTTGGCAATAAACCAGTTGATGAAAGGGTCTTCATTAGTAAATGACTTATTATCTTCAAACGATATTCCCATGTTTATGGCAGCACCTTCAACTAATCTTCTCACGTGAGAATCGTCACTTTTAAAAATAGTTCGTGCACTGCGAGCATTTAGTCACAGATCATTGCACTGCACCGGAGGCACCTGGAGGCTGGAGGTACCATTGGTGGCTTGTTCATGACATGTTTGATGTGAAGATTGCATGGCAGAACGGTTTTACATTTTAGTCAGACGCCCCAAGCACCTGAGAACACGTGCTCTGACTGAGAAAATGGCTGACCAAGTTACTGCTGAGGGATAGGAGGATGTTACTGCTGAGCTAAAGCACTTCAGATTGCTGGGAGTCTTATCTTGGCCACAACTAAGTTGTGGAATAGTTTGCCTCCTGGGCAGCTGTGGAGTCTTTTGATCTCGAGCTGTTTCAGGGGAGCAAATTCATCTCTGCTTCCTGCTGACATCTGAATTTAGGTGTGTCGGTCTTATTTGCTATTCCATACTGTTTATTTGTTTATCGCCTTTTCTATAACTTTCTCTCTCTCTCTCTCTCTCTCTCTCTCTCTCTCTCTCTCTCTCTCTGCAGATTGATTTCCCTTTGGAGCCCTCTTGAGTTTATAGCCTGTTGACTCTGTCCATAAGGGTTTTCAGCTGAAGGCTTAACGAAAGAAAGAAAGAAAGAAAGAAGGAAGAGCAGAAAGCAAAGACCAAGATGCCCAAACTTAGTCAGCAGACAAGGATAAACAGGAGGACCCAGAAGATGTAAGTCCATTGCAATGGATCTAACAAACATTCCATTGCCCGAAACTTAGGATTTTGTCGCGTGCTATAAACCTTGGGTATAAAGTTACTGCACCTTTGATACTGATGCACAAAAGGAACAGGTTTTATGAGACCTACCTGTGGTGGGCGTGGCTCTGATCAAATTCCAACGTACTTGAAGCAATGGTTCAGAAACCAGTTACAACGAACTTGCTGCGGGGGTTTTACATAAAGGACGACCTTGACCTTTGCCACCAAGTCGTCCATCAGGAGTACGTTGTTTGAAATAACGTTCAAAGGTCGCCGTGGTTCCTCCCATCCAGCCCTCAGTCTATCCACTGCACCCAAAAGAAAGTGTTCGGAAAAAAGAAGTGAAATATCTACATTCACTCTTACCATATTCCCATCCTAATTCCAAGGAATAGCTCGAAGGCCTTGTCACCAGTATGGTGCAAAGAGGGTCAACGAACTGGGCATGATGAATCCACGGACAAGGAAGGACCTGGTGAGACTTGAATTAAGCCTGAGGTCATCCCGTGCCCTTCCTTGTGCCTTCCTCACTCCTCTGGACCCTGTGTTGTCGACCCTCGCTTTGATAGCAATACGGAAAAGCGTGAGTCAAGTCTTATGATCACATTAGTGTACTAAATTTATACAAGAAAGAGAGAAGAAAGCAAGACTGTGAAAACGGAGTAGTGATACAATGATCCATATTAATAATATTGATATTAATATTTATTTTTTCATTTTCAGGATTTTCTGCGCCGTCTCGTTTTCGGTGAGTGTTAATATACTATTATTTTTTTATTAATATAACGTTTTTGAAGGTATTCATGTTTATTATTAGGTTGCTACTTGATAGTGCTTATTTGTAACAGTCATTTTTGTACTGCACTTCATTCTTTTCAGTTATTCGCAATGTTACAGTTTTGTTAGTTGTTTCTGATCAGATGCGACTGCCTTTCTTTTTATAATTTTTATGATGAAAAATTTGATGGATTTAAACATTTTCTTTATTAGCACTGGAAATCGTCACCACTTTTTAATTGAAAGGAAGTTAATGAAGGGTAAAAAAGTCATCCTTTCACTATTGAACCATCTATTTTACATCTTTCATCCCTCCTCTTCACGTATCACTCAATAGTAGTTATACAACACGATTTTCTTAGATGCCTTCCAAGAGAGGCCTATAACGACAAAACATCGCGTCCTGAAGGGGCGTTTGGACATTCGTTTTCCATTTCCAAGGTAGTTCGTTCTAAGGGGTTTGCGTGAGTCATGTAGATCGTTTTATTCTCGTTGTTTTCATTCCGTGAGATTGTCGCGTGTCCTAATAACACTATACTTTTATATCTGGAACGAAAATGCAGAAAACATGTTTAAAATTCGTTCAGATTTAGGAAACCCACAACTCATCCACTATTAAAACTGACCTCCTTTTAAATTTTTTTTTATTTTATTAAACAAAAAATTGGAACGCAATCTTCTGTTCCCATGGATCATCTTGAAAAGCAATACTAACCCAGTTCCTCAAAACATAATGGACTTATGTCATTTTCAAATTCGGAAAACTTATAACACATCTTTAGCAAAACCCTTTTCCCTTTTTTGAGTCAAGTGACTCTTGGTGCTCTGGACTCCTCATTTGAGGCAGTTCCTTTCCTTATTTTCCCGTTCCAGAAATCGAGATTCTGCTCAAAATACGAAATAGGCAGACGAAAAAGGCAACATCACGTTACTTACAGGCACCCTGGACAGTTTTTTTTTTTTTTTTACTGTAGTTAGTATTTTGGCCTTTCAGTTTTGAAATGGACAATGAGAAAGATGTATAGGCAGAAAACGAATTTAATTTCTACTTAGGAATAAAAAAGGACTTATTCATTCCTGTGTTGGACGGTCATCGTTACAAAATTTTTCTTACAAAGATGAGTAAAACTTCACGTTTCCGTTCAGATTAGTTTAATGCTTATAAACTAAATTTAGTGGACTTCAGTGGTCTTTTTCGTATAATAGAATCAAAATTGCTTCTCAGATACTCGAAATGAGGTCAAGATGATTTCTTGAAGAAAAGAAAGAGCAGTAAAGAGCACGCTTAAATAAAAACAATTACCAATTAAGACTTAAATATACAAATATTTCATCCGTTCCATTGGCAGAAAGTTAGTGAACGAGATTTGTTCGAAGTGACACCGAGATCAGACAATTGTTTTAGAAGCTTATCTCCAACCAATTTTCGAGTCGAGACAAGACTAGGTAATCCGATTACGGAGGTAATTATCAACTTTAAGCTTGAATAATTCCTAAACTGAAACTGAAGCCAGTTAGCATTTAAAGCTATGATTAAATAATAATTTTATATTAGTAAATAATTCAAGATATATATATATATATATATATATATATATATATATATATATATATATATATATATATGTGTGTGTGTGTGTGTGTGTGTGTGTTTGTGTATGTATGTATGTATGTATGTATGTATGTGTGTGTGTATATATATATATATATATATATATATATATATATATATATATATATATATATATATATATATATATATATATATATATATATATATATATATATATATATATATATATATATATATATATATATATATATATATGTATGTATGTATATATGTGTGTAAATATATATAAAGTGTGTGTGCACGAAAATCAATTGTTTGATCCAGAACTGAAGATGAAATCGTTGTTAACTTCTTCAGCAGATACAATGGATCCAAGCTACATGAATAGAGAAAAGACGTAACAACATACAAGTCATTATACCTTAAAATGGTTGGAAACATTATTATCTAATAGAAAAGAGAGGGAAAGTTTTAATATTCGTATAGGTAATTCCAAAAAAAGTTAAGATATACCATTTAATAATACCGAGGTGGTAGGAAACTTTATGTGCAAATGATCTTCTGAGAAGAGAAGACTGAAGACATGTTGCGTGTTCTTCCTTCTCTTTCTTTGCTGCAATACCTTGTCTTTATTGTTCAATATTCTTTGCAATATTCATCGTTAACTGGTTAACCATATGTTAGTTAGCTGGTTGAAGATATTCACTTCTAAATTTTATTGCGATTTTGTTTGGATGGAGAACGGGGCACAGTATCATATGTTAATAGGGAGGGTTTGGAATGTACATAAAGTACGCAAGACTTGGTAGGATTTTTCTTTTTAATTCAGGGGAAATTGATGTAGAGATGAAAAAGAACAGTGAAATCGTAACTCATGGGTAGGGTAATCTAGAAAGTAAAGGACAAATCAGCATCAACGTTGTGAATAAATTAATTATGATATATTGCTCAATAAAATTTAGTGACAAACTAGTAACTAAAACTAGTTTTGTATATCCATAAATAACAAGAATTATAGAATACAAACAACACACACACACACACATACACACACACATATATATATATATATATATATATATATATATATATACATATATATATATGTGTGTGTGTGTGTGTGTGTGTGTGTGTGTGTGTGTGTATGTGTGTGTGTTGATATCTCTAAGTAGCGTGTGACAATATATTCAGCTAAGGCCGCAGGAAACATAAAAAAGGAGTACCAAGCGCCTTCGTGTTACCTCGAAAATGTATTGAAATAACACGGAAACGCTTGGTACTCCTTTCTTTTATTTTTCCTGTGGTCTTAGCTGATATATATATATATATATATATATATATATATATATATATATATATATATATATATATATATATATATATATATATATATATATATATATATATATATTGTGTGTGTGTATATACACACAAGAATTATTCAGCAAGTCCTCTGCCTCGAATAGAAAGAAAAAGAAGGTTAAAAATATCATAGTATAACTAAGCTGCATCCACGGACTTAATCCGCTTAAAACACTTCAGGTGACGGAGGTTCTGTGAAAGTCACAAGTTGAAGAAGAAACCTCTCATTTAGCGAAGACAGATCTGTTTCGTGATGGAAAATCTGTATAAGACGGTTGTCTCCTCATGTTTCTTAGAAGTAATCTAATAAATAATTGTGAACCGTAAGTTGAAGTAAAAAAAAAAAAAGGACGAAATTAGGTTTTTGTTTATAGAAGGACCTCTGTTCTTTAATAGAGAAAGAGTAAAGTTATGATATACTAATGCTTAATAGTAAATGAATAAAGAGAAAAGCAGCCAACATTTTTCAGACAGGATCATAGAAGTTGATTCATCCATTTTCCCAAGTAAGAGGCCAGAAGTTTATTTATTCTCATCTAAGAGGACCGTAGCTTATTTATTGGTTTCTAATGTGGTGCAAGTTCCGCACAAACATAGCATATATCTGGATGCCACCAAAGAACCTTGGGATCCATTAAACTCTAGAGAAAACTTTGCAATATATCCAAAGAAAAGTTGAGTTTCCGGAAACTTTATTTAATGGACTGCAAAGAGATTAGGAAGAAGTCTTTATAGTTTGCCCTTAGGTTTCATGCAAATTTTAAATTTTACTGAACTCGTAACATCTCAGTAAGATGCATTACCTAATTTTTTTTTTTTTGGGTGGGGGAGCCTCTATAACCCTTTATTATTATTATTATTATTATTATTATTATTATTATTATTATTATTATTGTTGTTGTTGTTGTTGTTGTTGTTGTTTTTGTTGTTTTTATATGAGAAATGAAATTTTAAGATTTCGACAGACTGTGTACGTCTAAAAGTTAGCCTGGAATTCTATCTGCGATAAATAGAAAAGAAAGTTCGTTATTGACCATCATGTACTTAGAATTGTATTCTTCCAAAGAGTTTTCAGGTCATTAAGAAGTATGCCTACATCATTATTATTATTATCATTTTCTTTTTGTCTCTCTCATCATGGTCTATTCGACCGGGTGTTTATAGTGTGGGGTTCGGGTTGCATCCTGCCTCCTTAAGAGTCCATCACTTTTCTCACCATGTGCGCTGTTTTTAATGGCACGCTCTTCTGCATATGTCCTGGATCTCGAGAGTCCTGGAGCTTATGAGTCCTGGAGCTCATGAGTCCTGCGACTCATGAGTCCTGGAGCTACTTGGGCATCTAGTTTTTCCAGATTCCTTTTTCAGGGATCTTGGGATCGTGCCTAGTGTTCTTATGATTATGGCTACCGTTTCCACTGGCATTTTCCATGTCCTTCATATTCCTATTTTAGGTCTTGATGCTTATCAATTTTTTCTCTTTCTTTTTCATCTACTCTGGTGTCCCATGGCATTGCGACATCAATGAGTGATACTTTCTTCTTGATTTTGTCAATCAACGTCAAGTCTGGTCTCTTAGCACGTATCACCCTATCTGTTCCGATACCACTTATTATTATTATTATTATTATTATTATTATTATTATTATTATTATTATTATTATTATTATTATTATTATTATTATTATTATCCTTGAACATTTAAGTAGATTTTTATGAATCAAAACGAGCTCTATACCAGTATTAAAAAAGCCATACTTCCTCATCCCTCTTTATGAGGTCAATTTGTTAGATAATTGAGTGGAATAACTATTTTATTTTCAAATTATATTTTTTTTATTTAGGTCATAATAAAATATATAAAAGATAATGTGACTATTGTGAAAAATACTTAGTTTAGTTTCCTAAAAACACAGATGAGTTGAAAAGATTTTGTAAAGCTTTCCAGATAATCTAAACATTCCAGTAAGAGATGATATTTTCATTATAGTGAAGATCTCATCATCAGAGAATGTGAAATTGTACATAAGCAGCAAGAGAAGCTAGATATTAATTAAGAACGGACTTACTAATGACCATTATCACAGATAAAACTGTCGAAATTTAAGAAAGTTCCTAAATAGGGAGAAGATTGTTTTTTCATATAAATACTCATTTAGAATAATCAAGAAAGACACTCATTGTGATACAAAACTTGTCAGCGTGACTTGCAGCTTTAAAATCTCTCCCCATGGCTCGTGAGAAAGCATTCCAGGGGGAAATTGAGCTTCATATATCATTAGACTCAATTCCGTCAAAGAAACGAAAGTCTCTTTCTTCTTTGGCATTTCTCTCTCGTGATGTTTCCATCGGATTTATCCACATGTCTGACAACACTTGGAAATGTTTGAATGCAGGAACAAGAGTTATCGAAAAACGACATATTGCTTTTCCGACTGTTAAGGATTCTTGTAAACAATTGCTCGAAGAAAAATGATATCGAAAGGATAAAATGCGTTAATGATTAGCTATAAACCAACACTGTCTCGTACTCATACATACATATGGAGAGAGAGAGAGAGAGAGAGAGAGAGAGAGAGGGAGAGAGAGAGAGAGAGAGAGAGAGAGAGAGAGAGAGAGAGAGAGACTTTATAAGATATACTAACAGGCACTCCATACAAAACGAGTGCCACTATGCATATGTAAAAATCCTACGCTCAACATTTTTTTCTTTTATCAAAAACAGAAATAGTTCAGTTTCAGTCATTTTCAAAGGATAACGAGCTGTGTAGTGATATATTTGACTACAACCTAACACCCATACGAAGTGCCGTAAATACATCTTTGTAATTAGATTATTGTTACCTGAAAATCTTTGTGATTTCTGCGGCAGGTGGCAGACAACTTTGAAGACTCATTTAAGAACCTGGAGGGTCTCTACTTCTTCGTATACAGAATACATTAACTTACGTTGTCTGTGTAGAAAACAGGTCTGTGTGTCAAATGCTAGCTGGGTAAGAAAAAATGCTCATGTGTTTGATATCTTGTAAAACAGTTATGGTAATATGACCTAGGTATCACATGGTAGCTTTTTGAAAATAGTCTGTGTATTTTTTAACTGAAATAAGCAAACTGAATATGTCCATTATTTAGTCGTAATTAGGGTTTGACTGTCTGTTTCCAATTCGGCCGGTGGTCAGTGAACCGAACGGCATAAGAAAGTAATCCTTCCAAGGTGGATGTTGGCAGTAGTTACAGTTAGGCATAATTTGCAATTCATAACGTTTCAAAAACAGATATCCCAAAACATGACATCAACATTACTGGAGCGCACTAAAAAAGAACACAATCAGGAAGAAAGTCTTAATTAACTTTACCAATTCATTCGGCATAAAATGCCATAACAAGATGTCAATATAGAATTAATGACATTCATTGGGGAAACCTCAGAGCCTGACGCAGGTCGAGTTTATCAGTGTTTTGATGGCACGTTCCCTTTCAATCGTTGAAGCTTACCTCGCAAAAGTTACGATTTGAAAAGTTCTTGATTTACTTTGAGAAGCTGAAAATTAAGATTTAAACTTAAAACGCTGGTGATATATAAGGAACTATAAGAATAGATTTCTGGGAGTTCATCTGGGAGCGAATGCAGCTCCATTTGTTGGACCTGTATGTTATGCCTATCTGCATGAATCTTGCAAGCAAGGATTAGTTCGGATTCAGATTGTTGTCCTGTGGATGACATAAACTAAAATACAAGAAATAGTCAGTTTTATGTTATCGATGATATGCGAGACATAATGTATTTCAGACAAGAACTGTTTTTACAATCAAAGTTACTAAAACAATTACCTGCTTCTATTTCCACCGAAGAATTCCGTTCAGTCTTTCCTCACTTGGAAAGAAACTTTTGTCACGCCACATCCAATTAGCATCAATAGAAAAGGAATATCTGTCTGTCGTTTAAGTTTGTATTCAGATAGATTAATATTCACTAAAAACATGAAGCTTTTCCTCAAGAAGTTAAACATGAAGCGGATTTGTGTTACCTGCAGGAAACCGGTCTTCAGCAAGTCTAGGGAAAGAAGACTAACATTCCTTAACAGTGCCACCATGTTAAACGGTCACGAGAGAGAGAGAGAGAGAGAGAGAGAGAGAGAGAGAGAGAGAGAGAGGCAGGGGAAGGGAAGAAGAGAGGCAATGAGGCGCTCAACACGGTCTCTTGATGTTTCGCCTTTTTCGCCCAACTTTTACGACAGGCAGAACCACCGCAGACGGACTGCGACGGATCTTTGCAACCCTTTGCAAAAAGGGCTTTTTGGGTCTCTCTCTCTCTCTCTCTCTCTCTCTCTCTCTCTCTCTCTCTCTCTCTGGGTCATGGGTGAATTTTTATAGCTCTTGTTATTTTAATTTTAAATTAAATGCTGGTTCTACACTTTCTTCTAATCAACTGAATTTTCATGACGAAATAACAACTGTAATTTTTTCAAGAACAACTGTTTTACATAAAAATTATATTTTAAACTGTTGAATACTCTGTATTACAGTCCTTAAAATGACTCTACGCTAGATTCTCCAATATATAAGATGATTATTACAGAAAGAAATTTCTAAACATCATTAAAAAAGGAATTACCCGCCCTCAATTTGAAACTCATTCTGAAGAATCCCCGAACAGTTGGCTCTCTCTCCGAATTGAAAGACAAGTTCAGTTTTGTATTTACATCCAACGTCATAAATGAGTTCACATTGCCCAGATGTAGTCAGGGATCTATGTGGGATGTACTAAGAGACTGATGCGAGTGCGCTTTGATGCTCATAGGGGAATAGTCTTGTTAAGCTGTCTCTTCCCTGACTATGTTCATTTTTATTTTTATTTTGTAATATTCAGCGCGAGTAGTTCGTTTTAGTTTCCTGTTGGTTATATTGTCACCAGGCTTTTCGTTGTTCTCTTAGCGAAGTTTTGTCATTTTATGCTGAATGTTTTATTGTAATTCTAATATTATTATTATTTTACTGATCGACATGTTCGCTGTTTCCACTCTAGAAAATGCAACTTAGATGAGTTGTGAAACGTCGGCATATCGTGATAAATGCATATGGACAGTGACTTTCCCTGACCACCTTGAAAATATAAATTTATATATATATATATATATATATATATATATATATATATATATATATATATATATATATATATATATATATATATGAATTTTATCACATCACCGTGACATTTTATATACAAACATTAAGGTACATGTCGTTTTTAATATCCAATTCGCTGTACTTCGGGAATGTCAGTGAAGGGGAATTATAAGCAATAAATGATTTGGTACTTAAGTGACTCGAACGCCCGACGCTAAGTACAAATTCTTTCACTCGACGAGGATATGTACAGTAGAGTCAGCATTAACTTATAGGTCTCTTGACAGCTCAGTGGTCTAGAACGATGACTGGAAGTCGTTGATTGGCACTGTTGGGTGTTCGAGCCACTTGGGTACCAAATCAGTTATTGCTTACATTCCCTTTCGGGGATATATCCCAAAGTAGTGAGAATTGGATATTAAACGACATTTGTAGCTTAATGTTTATATATATATATATATATATATATATATATATATATATATATATATATATATATATATATATATATATATATATATATATATATATATATATATATATATATATATATATATATATATATATATATATATATATATATATATATATATATATATATATATATATATTCGAATATTCTTTCGCAGTGAGACATTTTTTTATAACGCCCCCACTGTACCCGGAGTTTATTTCAGTTTCCATAATCAAAATAAAGCTAAGGACTCTACAAGAACATTTCAGTACAATTTGGCTATTACAGAATTACAAGTTAAATCCAAATATACATTAATGTTATCACGGATTCCTTACCATTTGGGTATAATAATAAAAATAACAGCCAAAAGCCACTAAAACCTCTCGTCCTCATACTATGCTTTCATGGACTCTTAAAGTAAGCAAAATATAAACATGGGCCATAAAACCATTCGATTTCACCTTGTCACTGATAAATTCATTGGCCACAATATTAGCATACTTTATTTCCCAAAGAGGATTATGATACTGGGCATATAGTAAATTTTTTATTGTTTTCATTATAATCATTATGTATTACTGAGTTAAATATTAATTGTAAAAATATATATAATAAATAATGGGTAAGAAGTTTTTTTAGTGAAAGAATTCCAATTTCACAAACACCTGCATTCATGATATCAATTAAAATGTTATTTGCTACAACACAAAGATAAATGGGCCACTTCCCATCATCTTAAATAATGAACATGGTGATATCTGTAATAAAAAGAAAAATAATGACTAGGACATTAGATCTAATTTTCTTATGTACACATTTTCACAACACTGCATCATACTTTGCGTTAGCTCTCGCTGTCATCATCAGTGTCCCTTGCGATTTTTCACGTTTAAAAATGTCTTATCAACGGAAAAGTTATTTATAATTTCTTGTAAAATGTAAATAATTCAAGATGGATCTCTTGCTAGAAATTTAAATAAATATATAAGTAAATAAGTAATTAATTTTGAAGATTTCAAAATCAGATGCCTTCTCTTTAAACCTGATCCCGGATGTTGCTCATATCATAATGATATGGATATTATTAATTCATGTAGCAATTAATGTTATAACACAAAATGATATAACAGCTTGAGTAGAGTGCCGCATCTGAAACGTGGCTCTTCTGCTGGGCGGAAATGTGTTTTGAATACTTGAAGAAAACGTTTTTGTGTTGTGGCTCCGCTCTTCAGGTTGTAGCTTTGCCTTCCCTTTTTTTTGTGGAGGTTTACATAAAGTTTCAACTCCTTTTAATGTAGTCAGTCGTTTTCAGGGAACCTTCCCTTACATTTATGTAACATATGTTAAATGTATAACACAACGGCAGTGAAAGCACAAACTGTAAATGACATGGCAGTTGCTCTGTATCCTAGAAGACAATCTCTCCGAGCTGTGTCACTTGTTACTCTTATTTTATTTTAGAAAGAATGGCTGTAAAGCGTTTATGTTTTGTATAGAAAGGTATGGGGTAGTTTTATAATGGCTTAAAGTGACGCATACACGGTTTTCATAATACCTTTGTCATTTTGAAATGTGACTGGACGGACAGCCTTATCTCTATGTCATGCCCATGCCCGAAGAAGACAAGAACAATAAAAAAAAAAAATGTGGAAGTATGATACCACAGAAGGAGCAACAGAAGCGCCTTTTCATTAAGGAAAGAAATGGCATTACAGTTTGGCAGTGGAAGGGAGCCAAGTCCCTTAACTGCTTGACGTGTAGATCACTGGGTAGTGGAGCCTTATGCCAGACTCTGCCGAATCCCATGGAGATATCAAGAGCAATAAGAGTGATGACCAAACCTCAGCAAAGGAGGTCACCTGACTGGATTCAAAAACTCATTTTTTGTAGGACTGTTTTTACACCTTCTGAGGTACTTTTGACTTTGGTTTTAAAGGTAGAGCAAATACCATGACAACAGTGCGAACCCGAAATGAGATTATTCATGTTTCTCTTGTCTTTTGGTTTTTTGCTATCTCCCATTATAGAAAAGAAAGGAGAACGATATATGTGTTATTTTTTTTTTCAAGCGGTTCATTATTTTTATTTAATTTACTACCGATTAATGATTTTGCTGATAAATTAATCTGTATTCTCATTTTCTAAGTTATAAGAGAGAGAGAGAGAGAGAGAGAGAGAGATAATGGATATTGCATCTACTGTATATATTCATCTGGACGTCTGGTAGCACTGCTAGAAGGAATCCTAATCTGCTCTCAGAAAAAAGTTGGTTCTTGTTTTTAATTTACGGAGAATTATATTAGCAATAAGGTTCATGAAATGGGCAGGATTTTAAAGAAGCAATAACAATAATAGTAATAATAATATCACCTTAACATTACCATACAACACAGTCAAATGGTAATTAAACTCTTTCATGTTTTGTAATGAGTATCAAGAGTTGTGATTTTCCATAATGAGGAAAATCTGTTTCTTGCGCGTGGTTTAAATATGACCCTATTTTTTTGCATAATTATTTGATTTTCATATTTTCTTTAACAATTTTGATTGCTTTACCTATTTATGATTATGACCTATAAACTGGACTTTTGTGATTATCAATTTTGCCTCAGTAAAGTAAAAATCAAACGAATTTTATGTTTATAGATAGAAGATAAATCATACTAACATACAGAAATACATCTTGAAAACACTGTAAAAAAAATCGTAGGCACTCATTTAAGTGATAAATCGAGCAAAAAAGATGAAGGCAAATAGAATAGGAGAGAAGAGAAAAACCTGGGTCGAATCAGCACATCAGAGATTGTGATTCATGATGGAACGCAGATTGTGTGTTCTATTTCGTTCAAGATTCAGTTTCGGTTTTTATCCTTTCGATATATGGAGACGTTTATTCCTGCATATAGTATCCTATAAAGGAAACCCGAAGGTCCCCTGAATAGACTATATCTATAAAATCACGGCCCAGCGAAAGAATCAATTTCTGAGGACCGAACGAGACCCTCGGTGTCATTGTGGATGATTGATATAGCAAGGCGACCAAATAGAAATGACCGAAATCATAAGATAATTTCCCCAGAGATCTATTTTTCTTTTCCTTCTTTTACTGCCAATTTCGAATTTACCCAATTCCATAGCCCCACGCCGAGGGAGGTTAATGGTATCAACAAACCCAAAAACATAAAAAAATAAATTATCGCTTTTATGGTTCTCTTCACGTTACTCTTTATTTTATTCTCCCTTTCTCCTCTTGCTTAGCGTCATTTTAACTTATCCCAAATGCAGGGTTCTCATAATAACAATGATTAATGTTGATATCTTAAAAGGCCGTCAAAACCTTCATCTTCTTCATACTACTTTCTTATAGGGACTTAAGCTATCTAAAGCTATCTACTGTAGAACCTATAAAAGCGACATATTAAAGTCATCATATTTCGCAGTACCAGTGAAAGCGCTTCATCATAATACTTCACTACAATGATGGAACGTGTACTAACATCTTTAGTTTATTCATTGTAATGATTATATTTTATGAAGTAAATTGCAATAATAATCGTAGTGTTTTCCTAATTCTTCGTATAACATTCAGTTTGCCAATGGAAATGCTGTTTTAACTACTTGTACCTCTCTCTCTCTCTCTCTCTCTCTCTCTCTCTCTCTCTCTCTCTCTCTCTCTCTCTCTCTCTCTCTCTCTCTCTCTCAAAAAGAGTGATTTTTAGATTTTAAGATTTCACTAAAACCGCCAAGTTTATTTCAGCTTAGAAGACGGTTGCAAACCTCATTTATTTCATTCTTAAGGTGGTGGTAGTAAATAGAAACTTGTTGGGGTAAATATGTATTTGTGGTGTAAACGTTCGGATGATTCAGGTGGGATTTGAAAATCTTTCACCGAAAATACCAGAAGTTCAGCTTTCATCCAGGAATTTCATAGACATCATGAAAATTACTTACATTTATGAGAGAGACTCTTGTAAGGAAAATTACTCTTTTTGTAGAAGAAGCCCTGATTCATAAACATGAACATGTAGCATGTATCATATTAAGGTATTAAATACAACATATCGTGTACTATGTTATGTCTCATCTTGTTTTAAAAGCAAAAGAGTCAATAAATGATATATGAAACAGTCACAGTTAATGTAAAGAGCGCATATGATAATTTGGGCCCTTTATTACATAAATAGGTTCAGACAAAAGTTAAAATAAGGATGATAGTGATAATAATCAGTAATCTATACGTCGATTGTAGATATATGTTGTCAGATATTCCATGATTGCTTAAGTCTTTATGTAAGGGGGTCGATCACTTTTGCAATTTCTCTTTGCATGACCCTCAGGTCATACTAATAAGGATTATCATTTTATTCAGGAGGTAGTACTGCAAGTTCAAATTAATTTACATCACTGCCGCTGAAATACGTCTCTTGTAATAGAGGGGAAATTTATGCCAGATTCGTAAAATAATATTGTATGTCGTATCCCTCCACTTCCCTATTATTTTTCCGCTCTGTTATGTAACATTTTTGCGAATCACAAAATCCTTTATATCAGTGTAATATGATATTCAGGGTGCGTTCATAAAACCCTTTTCACATTGAGAAGCATCCGCCATAGCTAATATGCTTCATGCACTAAGAATGAGAGAATGTAGTTGTTGAGAGTTGTACGTCAGTGCTTTCTGTTTTATTTTAGAAGGGAGAGGTCCGAAGCATTTAAGTGTCGCCAAAACAATTGGTATTAGATAGTTTTTATAATGATTAAGAGACAAAAAATGTGTTAATGATTAAGAGACAAAAAATGTGTTTGAGTTTGTTATTCTAGAATATTTGATGTTTGTCATATGGAGTTAAATAGATGTTTTTTTAATATCTGTGAAAACACCATGAAAAGTAAAGGAATTTCCGGTAGAAAACATTCAGTCCTTGAAGCAAGAAATTCCAGGTATCCCCAAGAAGGGTATCTCTTCATGCAGGTTCTGATACTGTTTCCTGAACATTAAGCCGCGCAGTACATCAAGAGCTATCCTAATTAATATACAGTAACCTTCTTTAAGAGACTCAACTCGGACAGAATGAGTAAACTGTGCTTCCTTGATAGCCACTCCGAAGAGAGAAATGTCCAAAACGAAGTATTCTTAACCGCTGGTAGTGAACTATGACAATGACTCACTGTATACTGAGACTCAGATAATGACGAATGTTAGAGTAATTGAATGTTTATGGGGATAGTGAATGGATAAAAATGGTTTGTCCGTATTATTTTCATGGTAAGCGTAGCTATTTCAATGTTTAAAGATATGGCAGCCAAAATTATTCCAAAAGCTATAACCTTACACGTGTAATGTCTAACCCTGTTGTACCATTCAGGGTTGTAAGTCAGAGATATGTCTGCTGTTTAAGTGACCATGTCAGAAGAGGAAATTCATATGCCTTTAAGGAACAATAAAACACTGTTCAATATTCTTGAGTACTTTGGGCGGGTGTGCAGCGCCAGCGCGATGATAGCATACAGCATATTTGATACAACTTATTTACGCTTCTCCTACATTCATAGTGATGCTTTTGGATAAGTTCAACGGGCCACACCAGACAAGAAAATGTTTCAGTATGTTGCAAGAAAGGTTGACCAAGTGTAAAAAATGGCTGATACAAAAGTCAGTCAACCCATGAAGGCACAAAACCATCTCTTCCTGTTATGTCTTCAACAACCTTTCATTTGATATTGACCCAAACCAAAAATAACTGTCCCAAAAAACATGGAACTAAATATAATATATGAATCTTGTCACTGAAGATATCATTTCTGTTTTTCAACGCTGGTGCTTACAGGCTAATAGATTATATAAATTTACCTAATCACGTCTCCAAGAACATGTATCTTGATATAATTCGTTTTCAACTCTGGATTCTATGGTAAAGACTCCAAGGAGGATAAGGCTTCCCAAATAAAGCTTGGACACTGTACCAGAAATGGTGCTAACTTCCCTCTCAAAGCGAACAAACTTCTGCCAGAATGGCACCTTAGATTTCTGCGAATTAATGAAACACATTACATGCAATCATGTATGTGGTGTATGGTCCGATAACCTTTTAAGGTAGTATTTTAGATAGAATATAATTTCTTAAAGTCATTTTATTTATTTCCAAGCCGACATGGCTCCTAGACCTGACAGAATCCTTGTCAAAAACCCGAAACGTTGCTGGGAGATTTATCCTGAAAGCGATGAAGGAAATAAAGTTTTATTCTTTATACTGAAGAGAACAAAACTTTATTTTCTTTGTAGATAATATGTTCCCAGTGTCCGTATTAAAGGCATCAGTGAAGAATGGGAAGGTAAAAGCGAGTGCCTGAAAGGTTGAGATAAGGACGGGAAGGGAATGCGGGATCATAAGAAAAATCTGCAAAGGATTACGGGTGGTAAGAGGGAAGTAAAGAGGGTAAGAGGGAAGTAAAGAGGGTAATTGGCAGACAATTCCACGTGGGATCTGGAAAAGGAAAGATTCCTGATAAATCGGAATGCCTAGTTTCATTCACATACTCTCTTAAAATGTTCTTTACTGATTTAATGCTCTAGAACACAACTAAATAAAACAGGTTTATGTTCGTACATCATGACTGTATTTCGAGTGAAATCCATTATAAAAGAGACTTGAATGCATCTTTATGTCGGATATCTGTCTGCACCGATGGAATATTGGAACGAAACTCGTCCCCTGCCTGCTCTTAATTAAGCAGTGTCAGATCCCAAGTTTTCTTTCCCAAACGTCAGGAGAGAGAAGAAAATTGATAGACTCCTTCCCCTGGCTTTGACGGATGAACCAGTCACTTTTCTTTCTGTGGTGAAATAGTGGAATGATGTTCCCGAACGGCATAGGAACATATGTCGTCATCACCAACAATAATTTAGGTTTTCAAGGGAAGAACTCCGGGTAAGGAGAGACGTAATCCTTTTTCGATATAATGAAACATAAGGCAAAAATAAAATACAAAGGTCTTCATGATTTTCAGAATTATTCGGGACCGATAATACAGAAATGAAAACACCATATATTTTAGATGTCAACCAAATGGTATTTTTTGTTTGCATGGCAGATGAATAACGAATGAATATGAAGGCTTTTCTTCAACCATTTTTACCCAAAATAACAGAAAACAATTCATCATTATCATCATCAAGGATTTTGTTTAAAACTTAAAAATGAAAACAATAAAGAAATCCCAACAACATTAACTTTCATAACTGTTCTCAAAACAAAATCCTTTTAAAATGCAAGGTAATGCAAATGAGAGACAAGAAAACATGAACAAAATTTCTTTCTTAAGATTTTGTCTAAATTGTTCTCAAATATAGATATTCTGGTGTACCAGTTTCTCTTAGGAAACGGAATACAGGGTTATGTAGCCCATTCTTCCCACCTCTCTCTCTCTCTCTCTCTCTCTCTCTCTCTCTCTCTCTCTCTCTCCCTCTCTCTCTCTCTCTCTCTCTCTCTCTCTCTCTCACACACACACAGAGTAAACATTAGGAAGATATATTTTTTATCGTGCCTTAAAACGACAAAGGATCACATTTAAAAAAAAAAAATAGAATAAAAGACGGATTTCGTCCCTTTCTAGTTGAAGTTTTAGTAGAATAACATCACTACTATCATTCCAAGAAAAACACATTCCCTACTTCTATCCGTTGCTGCTTCGAACGGTGTTCGAGAATTCGAAAGACGAACCGATCCTGATCCATTGCCATGCTGGGCTTTGAGGTCCTTGTACAGTACAGTACCTGTGAGTGCCCGTGCGTGACCGGAATCCAGTGATCACCACACTCTATTTCATCATCGTTTTGTCTGAACTCTTCGTACTGCGTGAAAATTTCGATGTAATCAGCGAGGTTGCAGTGTCACGATAATGCAAATTCAGACAGCGCATTTCCATTTTCAGCGTCGGTCCCTTGATTAAACTTTTATACTTGACGCGACTAGAATAAAATGTTTCCATTTTTACGCTCTTAACATATTTCTACCATCAGCATACTCATATACGGAAAAACATTTACATATGCTAGATATATATATATATATATATATATATATATATATATATATATATATATATATATATATATATATATATATATATATATATATATATATATATATATATACTGGTATAACTGAGAGGAAATGAGTAAATCTTACATTACCAAAAAGAAAAGAAAAATTATTTCTGTGGAATGAGCCTCTCTCTCTCTCTCTCTCTCTCTCTCTCTCTCTCTCTCTCTCTCTCTCTCTCTCTCTCTCCCACATCATGCAACGTTAGAGCCACTGCTGAGTAAGTCTAAACTCCCCGGTCAGTAAAAACTAGAAGAAATTGTCCAGTACAGTACAAACAAACTGTAATCCACATTGATGACACGTAAATAACATTCGCCATTAAAGGAAGGAAAAGTCACCTGTGAGTGACCCTTTCACCCTGCCATCATCTGTTTCCCGTCGCCTAACCTGGATGCCTGAGGGTGCGTCCACACTACAGCAAATCATGTAATAGTCATGTCGGCAACTTATCTCGTACTTATTGCAAACTGGTCATAAACTAGTTAGCAACATATTACAAATAGGTCGGAAGCTTGTCAGCAACATATCGCAAACAGGTCGATAACTAGTCAGCAACCATAAGTTAAGAACAGGTCTTTGGCAAGTGGTGGATAATCAAAGCACTGGTTCAGAACTAATAAATCGTCGACTTATGTTCTGCTGTTTGTGATCTGTAAGCGATAAGTTGCCAACATGTGTTTATAACATTTTACTGCATTGTATCCCTCTGTGAAAGCCTTGGTCTGACTCAACTTTACCTAGTAGAGAATGTTGTAGCCTGATGGATTTTGGAGGGTGAGGGGGAGAGTGGTGATTCATATGCCCCCCTCCCACCACCTCCCCTTCCACCCACCTTTAAGAGCTCGAAGGCTGAGAGTCCGTGAGATATTTTTGGAAAATTCTAAAACAATTTGGAAAAGAAAATATCATTGTGCAAATGACGCATTCATATCTAATTATCGTCCAAGTTAAGGAAAAAAGTGCCAAAAATGGGTAGATCCAGAAATTTATAAAACAAAATTAGCGTCACTTTTAACCACGAATTTTACTGACTCAGGAATCTCCATTTCTTTTTGTTTTTCGAAAGAGATTTGAGTAGAAAGGACAAATAAAGCTTGGTGAGACCTCGATGTGAAAAATTATCAAAATTCTAAAGGGCACATTGAGATATGGCAATGCTATTTTATCCCTTTGCAAAATAGAAAAAGACATTTGTAATTCGACTGTTTATGTATGTCTGTAAGGCAGACACAATGAAGACGAGAGACATGGCTGGAAAGGAGACAGAAGGACGCCATCCTTCATTGTGGCAACAATCCTGATGCTTCGAAGTGTCCGTTTGAAGATTCGTTTGTGATGGATGCCTTCATTTCGAGGACTCTGCTCCCTCCCCTCTCCCCCCCCCCCCCACGCTCTGCTCCTTCTGCTCCCCTTTTTCTGTCATGTGCGACTGACTTTCGGTTACGTGCCCGGGACTGTTGCTGTTTTTGCTGGAGACATTAGCTGTCTGTCTGTCTATATGACTGTCTGCCTGCAGTAGTATGAACTCCTTCATCAGTATTTTCAACAAGGATATTTAGCCAAAAAATCTCTCTCTCTCTCTCTCTCTCTCTCTCTCTCTCTCTCTCTCTCTCTCTCTCTCTCTCTCTCTCTCTCTCTCCCCTAAGATTTCCTTTGATATACTCATGTACGTGATTTATAACGACACAATAATCAGTAAGCATTGCCTCAGATTGAATGATAAAAAATGGACAGTACTCTCATTGCAGCTCAGAAGGATGTTCTTGAGCACTCTCGTTCTTTTTGTTACTGTTGTTGGTGTGAAAACCCAAAACATCGGAACAACCGAATCGAAATGAAGACACTCAGTCAATCGCTGTAACCTCGAGGTATAGGTCACGAAACACACAACCTCCTTAGCCGATTCTCACTGCACCCACCGTTCTTAGGATTCGAGTATGTTCAGCAAAATGTCACTGTGTTCACACGATGCGTCGTGCAGGATACGGTCTTTTATATGCAGCTGTTGCTGTGACAGGGCGCCAAAAAGATTCCTAGAAATGTTTGGAAACATTAGTCGCCCCCTCCCTCCCCCCCTCTCTCTCTCTCTCTCTCTCTCTCTCTCTCTCTCTCTCTCTCTCCTACTTCTAGTTAGTCATCGAGACCTCTCCCATACCGTTTGGAAACATTAGTGTCCTCTCTCTCTCTCTCTCTCTCTCTCTCTCTCTCTCTCTCTCTCTCTCTCTCTCTCTCTCTCCTACTTCTGGCTAGTCTTCGAGACCTATCCCATACCGTTTGGAAACATTAGTGTCTCTCTCTCTCTCTCTCTCTCTCTCTCTCTCTCTCTCTCTCTCTCTCTCTCTCTCTCTCTCTCTGTTACTTCTGGCTAGTCTTCAAGACCTCTCCCATACCGTTTGGAAACATTAGTGTCCTCTCTCTCTCTCTCTCTCTCTCTCTCTCTCTCTCTCTCTCTCTCTCTCTCTCTCTCTCTCTCTTGTTCTGTATATTTTTTTTAAGATTTGGAAATTATAATTGTATTCCACTAGCAAGTCATTCCATCCTCTCTCTCTCTCTCTCTCTCTCTCTCTCTCTCTCTCTCTCTCTCTCTCTCTCTCTCTCTCTCTCCCCAGACTAATTGATTTATAAGTATTGTTACAGATTATACAAATAAACTATTTCCTCTCCCGCTGTCTCCATTACTTTTTGTGGCAAATTCTCGTTTGTATCAGACACCTCTTAATCCGTTGGGGAGCATTAGTGTTCTCTCTCTTTCTCTCTCTCTCTCTCTCTCTCTCTCTCTCTCTCTCTCTCTCTCTCTCTCTCTCTCTCTCTCTTGTCTGTGAGTTCCCGGTTGCAAATTTACGATTAAAGTTTTGTGGTGCAAACAGTCCGCAAATTCGGCCCTAAAATATACCCATGAGAATGGGAGAAATATCCTTTTCGAAGGTTTGCTGTTGGGAACACGTTGGTAGTTGGTGTAGCAAAGATATGGGTTAAATAGTGAGGCCCGGAGACGTGCTAATTGGATTGAGAAACTCACGACCGAGAGAGAGTGAGTTTGTCTCACTGCTGGGTGAAGACTGAGAAACCATACATGCGCTGAGTGATGCATTTTGTTCATGTTTGCTAGGTCAGTGAATTCCCCATGTCCTACCACCCTCCAGTCCACCCATTTTCAAGCAGGAATGCTTGCCCCAAGAAGGCGGCCATGTGACTAGCAACCTCACCCATAGAGACCTGTTGAGATGCCAGAAGGTTGTATCACTGTTGTGCCACCAGCTCCTAAGGGAAAAGGCATAATGTGAGAACCCCCTTGTGCAGAAAACTTCCACGAAATCAGTCAACCTCAACACTTACTCTTCTGTCTTGTACGCATTCAATTGCTTCCAGGATGTTGAGGCCTCTTCTTTCCAAGGCTGCTTTAAACACTAAATCATCCTCGCCTTCCGCCTTCTGACAATTCTGAATTGTATACTTTGTTCACTAACTTATCGTTCTCCCTTCCTTCCGGTTGAACGGCCCATCTTAAAACAATTCAGTTACCTCGTGATGTCTGTACATTGTTCAGCACCTGAATTGTATCTCTCAGAAGTATCCTCAGTCTTACACTGACCCTTTCCTCTGTTGCTTCGCCTCTGCCTCTCCTCCGTCTTCAGTATTCAAAAGATTCGTTAACTGCTTTCTTTTAAGATAGCGTTTCTACATTTGCATCTTTTGTTGTGAAAGCCATTTCTCTCTCCTTCGCACCTTCTTGAGTTTCTAATTCATCTTGCTGTATTCTTACACGCACACACACACGTACACGGTCCTCAAGTTGTGTGAATTCGTTCGTATCCAAGACTGATAATAATTCCGGGCACACAACATTACCGAAATTTCTGAGCTGGAGAACAGTTTTCTGTCGTTGCGTGGTTGGTGATACTTCGTATTTGCTAATCCTATGCATCTCCATGCATGTTCAAACTACTTGAGGGTTGAACATAATGAACTATTTGAAATACCAACCTGCATTAAACGTATAATTTGAGGGATATTCCGACATTCGATATCAGGCAGTTGATTCAGGTTCAACATCATGTCCGAAATCGGATGAACACGCATAGGAAATTCGATGCTTTGACCGGAAGGGAGAAGTAGGCTAAGGTTCTTAGAAGAGTCCACTTTGCAGTTGACCCTGAACATATTTACGGCTAATTTAGTTCAAGGAAAATGTTTATGGCAAATGTATAGAGACTTTGTCTCAGTGAATTGCTTGTGTAAACAATTGTGGAGCATTTCTCTCTGAAATTCGATAATGCGCTTTTCAAATGCCATTCCACGACGAGTTTAGAGAAACGAATTTGTTAGGAATCAATAAGTTAATTGCTTTTTAACCATAAAAACTCTCTCTCTCTCTCTCTCTCTCTCTCTCTCTCTCTCTCTCTCTCTCTCTCTCTCTCTCTCTCTCTCTCTCTGAATCTTTTACAAATAATCATCCTTCTCAATATTCAAACCCTACCAAGCTTTCAGCCTACAGGAATTCAGACATTTTATGCTTAAATTCACATTCCACCATAATAACATCGCTATTCCAGGGTAAACAAATGCATCTTTTTGAAGTGAACCTTGTTTGCATTACAATTAGGTAGCAATATGCTTTAGCTCTTTCCATTCCCTTATATTAAAGGCTGTAATAACACTGAACATACGTAATCAAACGGCATACTGTTTACGACATTCCTGCTGAAGGGGAGATATGAAGAACAGAAATAGAGGCTAAACACAGTCCACAGGCGCACGCAAACTCTCATCTTCAGATGTCAGCGTAGACTTTGTGTGTGTTTCTTTGCTGATAAAGTCTAGAGCTCTCGTGTTTATCTCAGAAGAAAAAGTTATTCTTGATATAACCTTATTATTAGCTAGTGGTAGATGAGGTAGCCTATAAAAACAAGAAAGCAAATAACAAGAGTTTGTGTATAAATACTTTTCTCTATAGTACGTTGAATTATTATTTTTTCAGTATTAGCTCATGAATACTTGGCAGATATAAGTAGAAATAAAAAAAAGAATCCTTACAAGAAGAAGAAGGGTCCCTCATAGTTAGTAGGGTCTAGTTATGATGAAGAATTACAGGACACTAGACTCGTTGATTTGTTACGCTGGTCAGCTTTCCAGTATTATTTGTGGGGTTAACCTAAAAGTGGGAAAGGTGTGAAAAGTGGAAGGAAGTGGAAGAAAAGTGGAAAAGAGAGGAAGGGTTTGAAAGTAGAGAGAGACTTTTTTTCGTTTGGTTGTATAGTAGAACTGATTCAGTTTATAACAAACTGAAAAGAGAAAAAGGAGAGAAGAAAAGGAGGGGGAAAGGGGAGTAGAGTAGGACAAATTATGATTATGCGATCCGGAAATGGAACGAATTCCAAGATATATTGACCAGGAGGGATTCTGAGGCAAAATTTGGTTAACATTTCCAAACGTGGCTTCACACGAGCTAACTGAAGGCTCGCATTGTTTTGAGTCAATGACCCGGAGGTAATGCGGCGCTGATAGAAGATAAACTTTTAAAACACGGCGGTAAAAATTCAAGGAAACCGATATTCGTGCAGGGGCTTCACTTACCAAGTGACAAATAAAGTTTTCCCGCTTCCAAACAATTTCGACGGCATGAAAAGACCCCGTAGAATGTTCGGCCGTGGAATTCGGAAGAAAGGCATCAGATAGGAATAACAGATGGTGTTGAGTCTCATGTGCCTCTGAGTAAAAGAATATAGGCAGACTCTTCTATATCTGTTTCATCACCTTGGGCGAGAAACCCCATTTATGAGAGTAGGTTTGTATTCCAGTCGGAACAAACAAAAGTTTCCAACCGGTGGAGAGAAGGGATATACTTCTGTCTGAATGTACAGATAGAACACACAAGGAATGTAAGAGCTAAAAAGACGAAACGTGTCTAGCAAACAAGAGGAAGGAGTGTGAAATTGTTTTGGGTGGGAAAGCCTAGCAGATAACAATGTCTTGATAGTTTTGGAGCAGTGGTCTCACTCCTGAAATTGTGCCAGACGCTGATAATCATCATATTTTGGACTTGACAACATGACCACATAAGCATATGATAAAAAGGGCTATTTTCTGAGGTTAAGGTATATTCAGTTTTGTGATTTCTAGAACTCGTTGAAAAATTTACTCGACCTATTTGTGTCTTGTTATCTAGCATCAATATAATTACATTGTGCAATTCTATTGTAAACTAAGTAGGAGACCAAAAGTCATATTATGGTTGATCTATACCATAAAGTGGATCTGAAGATTAACAAAAGATACTGTTAGAGGAACCCTGGACTTACTGGCATGTTGATGGAACTGGGCAAATTCATTTGTTTTCACAATTTGCTTCTTGTGCCTTATACTTTGCGATTCTTTTTGACATATTCCATTCCCCATTAATACCGTGGCACAGTTTCGCGACTAAGACTACGCTGTTCTTCATCTATCAGGACTCCTTTTATTTGTTTGACTTTCTCAGTCAACACACTTCAGTTCTGCTCCTCTGCTTTACTAGACACTGCGTCTGAAGCTACCTTGTTCCAGGGCTTGATTATCTAAATAACGTTCCACCATTCATTTCCCAATATAATCTTCAAAAAGTTATTTCTGCAGCTTAATGATCTATTTTTAAGGAAAACTATGAATTTGAAGGCAGTATTAACAATATTATTCATTGGTTTTGATATTAATCTTTTTTGAATAACAATATAACCCGTAACATCGGTTTTGTATACCAAAATTAAAAAAAGAAAAGTTGTTCTTCATGTCAATAGGATGTAGGGTTAAAAGATATGCTGATTTTAAGCTAAGCCCAAATCACAAAATGTTCGTCGATGTACTACTGCACAGGGAAGTGTTCATCCAAGGAAACACAATTGTTCAGTACTAGATGTGGAAAGTATAAAAATATACTTTAAAATAATACAAACATATTCTGTGGTATAAGTTGACCCATTTTTTCTTCCTTTGACAAGCAACAAATATTTCTTCATTATAAGACAGTCAGTAGCTAATGGAGTGACTGTAATAGAGAGAGAGAGAGAGAGAGAGAGAGAGAGGGGGGGGCCACAAGTGTGGTTATAACGTAAAAGAAAGAGGTCTTAAAGGGAAAACGTCCTTACGTAGAACCAAGAGCAGAGAAACAATTTTGTGCCAAAAACCCGAGTAAAGAAAAAGTTAATCAAAACTGGGATAAGATTGTACTAGGTTAGGGTACATATTGCAAGGTAAAATGAATATGGACAAGGAAATTTAAAATGAGATGATTCTGGCAGAAATCTAGGCTACAAAGTCTTCCTTTACTTGTGTTTCAGATATTTCATTCATAAGCTAGTCCTAGGATAATTAGAAAAATTACTAACTTATATATGACTGAATAAGAAATCCATTCTATAGGGCCTACTGCCTATTTTTAGCTTACCATAGACTAGCATATAACAAAATAGAATACAAAAAGGGGAACTGGCTCTGTGCCACTTTCATCTCAGTTGGAATTGGGATATAAAATTTAGGCCAAAGGCCAAGCGCTGAAATGGAAATATAGATAGTTTTAGAGGTGTAACAGAAGTTAAACCTTGCATTCGTCATATGAAACAATTGGTTGAAAAGGGTGGAAAATAAGACTGGAAAAAAAGAATATAGACGGAGGTATAGTAAAAAAATGAAAGCGGTTGCAGCTAGGAGCCAAAGCGACGCTGCAAAGAACCTTAAGTAATGCTTACAGTGCACCATGTGTTACCTCCCTACGGGGACAATTTCCATCTTGGTTATCTAACCTACTCTGATGACATCTCTCAGCTCATATTAGTTCCTCTTTGGATGAGCCAGTAGAGTTCTCGGTTAGCACACTGCTAGGCTCGAGTTCGATTCTCCGGCCGGCCAATGAAGAATTAGAGGAATTTATTTCTGGTGATAGAAATTCATTTCTCGGTATAATGTGGTTCGGATTCCACAATAAGCTGTAGGTCCCGTTGCCAGGTAACCAATTGGTTCTTTGCCACGTAAAATAAGTCTAATCCTTCGGGCCAGCCCTAGGAGAGCTGTTAATCAGCTCAGTGGTCTGGTTAAACTAAGGTATACTTAGCTTTTTTCAACCTACATAGAACCAATGCAAGTACTCAGATATAGGCCTAGCCTTTGCAGTTATTACTGCATGTTACAAAAGGGGTTCAAGTGCATCGTTTTTGAGCCACCTGCCTCACTGTTCCAATGATTTATGATTAAACCAAGACTCTTGATAGACTTTAATCAAGAAAATCGCTCCAGTCAGGACCAACTCTGCATGAGAGAGAGAGAGAGAGAGAGAGAGAGAGAGAGAGAGAGAGAGAGAGAGAGAGAGAGAGAGAGAGAGAAGAGAAGTAGAAATGTTTCAGGTGTGGATGGTGGACAGTAGACACAGGAGGAGAATTATTTGACTTCATTAGACAAGGTCAGTAGGTGCGTACTGATCAGCACTACGCACCTATTGATTATCATACACATACACACACACACACACACACATATATATATATATATATATATATATATATATATATATATATATATATATATATATATATATATATATATATTTACATACTGTATATGTATATGTGTGTGTGTGGTAGTACTCTCTATTATGCGGTAGTAGATAAGATTTTTAACGCGAAAAAGCTGACGAAATGCATATGTTTGTTCTATTCATCGAAAAAAGAACTTTATCCCTAAACCTAGAGAACGTAAAGCGCGATTCACAGAATTTCTGAACTCTGCAAATTCAACCAACTTCGCAAATAGGTTCGATGTTTGCTGAGCACTACAGATCAGCTGCAGGATTTGGTCAAACGAAAAGATAAGCCAGAAATTTTGGAGTTGTTCCACTTTGCAATTTAATCTGGACACATTTAACCGAAATCAAATGCTGGAAACAGGAACAGTCGGGATTGTATTCCCACTGGATAATTATGATCTATGATTTAACTCGAATACAAAACTGCGGATTTTCCAAAATTGAATTCGGCTGGAAAAATGCATAAAAATGAAATCAATGTTAAAGTCTTTATAAGCAGTCATTGAAAAATAACGCCAAATGTCATATACACACACACACACACACACACACACACACACACACACACACACACACACACACATATATATATATATATATATATATATATATATATATATATATATATATATATATATATATATATATATATATATTATATATATATATATATATATATATATATATATATATATATATATATATATATATATATATATATATATATATATATATATATATATATATATATATATATATATATATATATATATTATATATATTATATATATATATATATATATATATATATATATATATATATATATATATATATATATATATATATATATATATTTAATTAACGTAAACTTAGAATTTTGTTATCTTTGTCACGTTGCCCTCCCTTGGGGAGGTTCTGTATTCTCATTTCCTTGTTTTTGTGAGTCTTTGGTAAAGAGAGAGAGAGAGAGAGAGGGAGTTGACCTGGAGAGAGAGAGAGAGAGAGGGAGAACCAGTGTGGGGTCTGTAGACCTGTGTGCTTTTTGGTCAAGTCTTTCGAGGCAAAGACTTACTTTTCAGATCTCGTCCTTCTAACTGAGTGGTGTGGCACTATTTGGCCCGCTCTTTTGCGTGGTGTGTTGGGGACCTCTGATGGCTGGCCTTAGCGAGGACGCCCTGCTACTTTTTCAGCTTTCCGGTTCTACTGTTGTTTTTCTACACTTCCTGTTTATTTATTATATTTCTGGTAAGACTCCAGTTAGGCCAGTGCATTGTGAAGGACCGACTTGCTGGGATTATCTTGATATCTTATGCGGTTGACTGTGGATGAGTGTTGTTTCTTCTTTCCTTTTTGGACTTAACATTATATTATCATTTTTGGCCACTAAGTTAACTCATTGTTTCTGCGATCTTTTCTTGTTTTATCCGGGGTTTTTGTTAAATGGTTATATTGTCTCTGAGTGGTATTATGATGAACTCAGTTTAAAGTATTGCTTGTAACTCTTCCCACTGAGAGTGTTTACTTCGGGCGCGCGTTCTGCAGCCTTCGAGTTAGGAAGAAGCCGTGATCAGCGCATATATATATTTCTGATTTTGGAGCGAAGCAGAGGCTGTAATGAGTTCTATAAAGAGTATAAACAATAGATAGTTTTGTTTAGGCTAGAGTTCCTGATTGCCAGGATTACAAGCGTTGTTAAGATCAAGGAGCTTACATGGCTGTAACGGTTGTTGGGCATTAACAAATTTTATTTTCCTCCTTTCTGCTTTTATTACAGGAAGTCAGATAACCTACACTTTTTAAAGATGGGTTCCTTAATTGACAGTGATAGCGGGGTAGCGAAATTTTTATCACAGGAATACTGGAAAGTGAAGGCTGGAGATTTCAGAAAGAGCAGCTAGTATTTGTCTATGCCTGCAAGCTTTAAGAAAGATGTGCTGGAATGTAAGTCCTGGTCAGAAAGACAAAGGAACTAGTGAACTGGAATGCCAACGAATCCAAGAAAAGGCCAGGCTGCAAGAGTAGAAGTTGAGAGAGTTCGCTCACAGGTGGGGGAGAAGAAAGAGAGGATGGAGAGAGAACCTGTGATTACTTAGTCGTCAGTCGGTTGCCATTTTGAAGATAATATTGCATTAAAATTAGTCCCAATATTTGTCCAATTTCGCAGATTTTTATTTCTCCATCGAAAAATTAGCCAGGAAGTTGCTATAGCCAGTCGAGTGTTGGATAACCTTGGTCCAGCATCGTTTGAAGGGTAAAGCTCAAGATTTATGCAATTAACTGCTAGTTTCTTTTCGTCCGTAAAATATGGTGCACTTACCACTCTTCATTTTATTAAACCCAAAGTGAAATCAGAATGAGCTCAGGAAGGCTGTGAAATAATGGCGGAAACTTGTCGTTAGAGGACAAATATAGCAACAACAATCGTCTTTTACTACAGGAACCAGATAAGTATTAAACTTCCACAATACTAGTAGTTTCTTACTCGTAAACAGAAGGTTCCTCAAGGTATTAAATTACTTAACCATCAGTTTACTTGTAGTAACTTTTTACTATGCCTTACAAGTATAGCCACTTTTCTCATCTTTGGCTTCTTATACCACATCTGCTGTGCAAGCAGTACTTCTTGCACCTTGAATTTTTCCCCTGCGTTATCAACATCAGGATTTTGCAAAAAAAAGAAAAGAAAAAAACTACTTGATAATCCCTTCGTGCATTCCAATTTTGACTCCCATAAACGCTCCAAGTTTCCTTCTGGTCTTTTGCACATATTTGCTTTACTTATTCTTGACATTGTGTTCTTTAATCCTACTACTAGATGCTGGTAATAAGTATTTACCCACAGTTACATACACAAACTGAATATATCTATATTCCCACCATCCCCATCAACATCCAGTGTTCCGTCACATGGGTTTCCGTTTCACCCTCCTAACTTTACTTTTACTCGTCCTCTCGACTTTCAACACTTGCAAACACTTTCAGTCTTTCACAAGTTTATGCAGTTTCATTTTAGTATCTGAAACTTTGGTTACGCTTGGTGTAGCTTTTGACTCACATCTTACATTCAGACACATCTAATGACAGTATGACCAAATGCTGCACGGAAGTTAGGTATTATACGCAAGGCCTCAAATATTCATAACAATGATAAATTCAACGCACCATGTTTTAGGTCATTTGTCCTTCCTTTACTAGAATACTGTTCTCAGGTGTGGATGTCTTCTTCTGTCAGAGATTTTTCTCTTTTAGACTGAATGGTTCGTGGTGGTAGTTTTATGGTTCCTAATATTTTACCAGTTATGACTTTAACCATCAACGGATGGTCTCTTGTTTGTCAACTTTTCATAAGTTGTATTTAACAGAGAACTTTTGCATTCACAACTGATCGGTGCCAAGAGCGGCCAAATTTGCTGAAGAGCTGCATCGACGATATGCCGTAAATTTGCCTCGCTGCTGAACTCAGGTCCAGAGATCTTTTATTCCTCACACCATCGGGCTGTGGGACAGTCTCCTTGAGGATGTTGTGCAGTTAGGACCGCAAAACTTCGATCGAAGATGCTATGCATTACCACCCTAAAACAATTCACCTTGTATTTTATTTATATATATTTTTATATATCATAATTTTATTTAACTTATATTTTTTCTTTTAATAATAATTGATCTTTTATCTCTGTATTTCCTATTATCTTCTGTAACTCCTTTCAAATGAACACAAAATTCTTTGTAAGCTTAAACTTCACGTCAACGGCCCCTGTGGGCTTGTTCCATGTGAATGTGGGTTTATCTTCTAAATAATAATAATAATAATAATAATAATAATAATAATAATAATAATAATAATAATAATAATAATAATAATAATAATAATAATAATGAAATCCAAAGCAGAATATATATCTGAGAATAATAATTTGGTTTTAAAATAAAAGACGAGAACTTCTAAGTAAAAAATGCCGTCCTTCTTCATTGTCACGAACCTTAATTCCTCTCCTCGGCATTTTCATCATAAGCCAATGAAGGAAAGATGAGATTCCAAGCAGAGCAAAAGTTCCGCGATATTTGAGAACGTGAGCACTTCTGGAATTCTTCTAGATTGCTGTTCTGGGACACAGCTTTCTGAAGTAGGCGAGAGATAATAGAAGCCTTTAATCTTTCTATATATTGTTTTCACGTTTATGCATTTTTTAAACTTTTTGTTTCTGGATCTGGTCTGTTTGCATAGAGGCACTGGAGACCAACGTTCAAGGCGGTGGGTTGGGGGAGGGGGGTCAACACTCAGTAAGTTGACGAAATCGTCCTGGTGTTTCTCGCTCTTCTTGGCTCTTCGTGTACGGGGAGTAAGTTCTTGTGTCTGCCTCTCTGTCACCACCTGACTGCGTATATGTCATTTCGTGAGCCTTTAAAGAGGTACCGTGTCATTTGCTGACCATTCTTTTGGGTGGTCGTTCAGAAATCATCCCATGTATTTTAATCTGAATATATATTTATCTGTATACTTATAATTCAACGATTTTTAAAAAAAATAAATATACGTTTCTGAGAAACGCTTCATCCTTTAATCCGTCGACAATCATTATTCATGTTTTAAGGTCACTGATGTACTTTCCCATCAAAGAAGGAAATGAAGTAAGTAGTTATAAATCCGGTTTGTAGCCTCTAGAAAATGCATCACACGGACAGACCCACTGCCGTGACAAAAAACAATTACTGGCAGAAAGAAGCTGCATATTTTTAACGAGAAGCGAACTCCAACGATACGCAGATTCTTGAAACAAAAACTTCTGGATTTCACAAAATCAATTACTATACGTAAACATCATTTTAGAGAAACGCAGTGCTCCAAACGTGTGAATATATATATATATATATATATATGTGTGTGTGTGTGTGTGTGTGTGTGTGTGTGTGTATATGTGTATATATATGTATATGTATATGTGTATATATATATATATATATATATATATATATATATATATATATATATATATATATACTATATATATATATTGACACGTTTGGAGCACTGTGTGTGTGTGTCTCTCTCAAATGAAAGGCAGTTGATAGCGCCCTGCCTTTCATTTGAGAGACATGGGTTCAATCCCGATGTGAGTTAGAAACTTATATTGCATGTATATATATATATATATATATATATATATATATATATATATATATATATATATATATATATATATTTATATATAATTTTCTTTGACAAATTCATCGACCATTGCCATAGGCAAGCATCCCTGAGGCAGATTAATAGATAGTTTCAGTCTTCAAGTGAAACTGGGAAATTCGTGAGATTGCAATCCCTGTGTTTGGTCCGTAACTTCACCCGAACTCGGTCGTTCGTTGTTTGTCGAAAGTTCAGAGCGGAACTTGTCTCTGGCGCTTGATGAGGAAAGGGAAACTTTGTTCGTCGGTACTTTATCGTCTCGTTCAAAGCCCTGCATTTTGCAAGAAAGAAAAAGGAAAGAAACATAGATACAATAAAAGGTGTGATGTGAAGAGGAGATTAACCAATAAAATCCATGATTAATATATATATAATACATATATATATATATATATATATATATATATATATATATATATATAAAGAGGTGTTATGCAAGTTAGTACTTAACATGCATTAATTTTTATCCGATGTTTTACCATTTTAGTTTCAGAAGTGGTCACCTTGATACATTTCCCTCACAGACTCATTTAAAGGCACGGGAGCCACTAACTGCTTTGATCGCTCCAAGTTCGACATTAAATGGCCAAAGTTCGCACGAGACAGTCTTCTCCAAAACGTGGAGCTCTCCCCATCTAACCGCTCCAGCGTCCGTCACGGAGTGGGATGGAAGGAAGGGGAGGTTGACAATAATGATACAGCGAGTGTTTGAATAGTTTCACTTCGGTTGAGGTGTACCTTAGTTTTGCCCGACCACTGAGCTTTGAGGCTGGGTACTTCGGCTGGGCAGTGAATGTCTCCTTTTTTTTTTTTTTTATCATAATGGAATACTCTCTCTCTCTCTCTCTCTCTCTCTCTCTCTCTCTCTCTCTCTCTCTCTCTCTCTCCAGTTGTGGTTCACATTAGCTGATTAATAACCAGCTGCCTAGTTCACTGTCTATTCCGGTGGAAAACTGAATTCTAAGGAAATGCTCTCCTCTCGTTTTTCTTTCTCCCATTTATCAAATTCGGTAGTCATTATTTGTGCCATTGCTCGTAGAGAGAGAGAGAGAGAGAGAGAGAGAGAGAGAGAGAGAGAGAGAGAGAGAGAGAGAGAGATGATCTGCCGCTGTTCATGTAGCTAACCACTTGGTTTAAAACCAATGCTTGGTTTTAACAAATTGTTCCATATTTAAAGTTTCATATTTATTTGGATTATTATGTTTTCTTCTGAAATTTGATACCTTGAAAACATATATTCTATTTTTGAAACATTCTTTTTAGAGATATTTCGCTCTCTCTTACTAGAAATCTTTTTCATCAGACAATACAAAGAAGTTATCATATATCACAGAATGTTGTTGAATCGCTGCGCAAATAAACAAGAGCAAAGAAAGTCTGTGACTGGGGTGTAGAGTAATGTCTTGCGATGACAGAATACAGTGGAATAATTATGATCAGTTGCTGCATTTTCTCGTGAAAATCCTAGGGATTTGTGACACCTGTGCTTGGTGTGGGGGTGTTCCCACACTCCTTTTGGGGTCATAAACCAAGATCTTCAAAAACAATCTCCTTTTCAAGCCTTCAGGAGAGAAGAATTTTTTTTTTTTTCTTAACGGTTTTCCTGTACGTCAGTTGTATATAGCAGCATCAGTGTTTGATCAGAGTTCATAGCTGGATTAACCTACTATTTCTTTAATTTAAAATAAACTATATGAAATGTATGGCAATTGTTATTCATTCATAATGATGTTTTAGTTTTAAAATCTTGTAATATGCCAACAAACAGTTTTTTTTTCCATTTTTGAGGTCTTCAGAGAAAAATTCTTGATTTATTTGTAATTTGGTAATTTTTTTTTTTATTTTTATTCGACTGTGAAAAAGACTTCTCACTACCTCTATTTCTTTCAAGTCAAGGAACGAGTAACAACATTTGACATCAAATCTGAAAGTTGATGACAATCTCGAACCTAGCTATAATCTATTTTGCTTGAATTTCGGCGAGGAACTTTGAACTGTTTGTCAGTGATTTCCATGCTGTCTTAGTGCTCATGATTCGTCTTTTTTTTTTTGGGAAAAGAAGGATAACTAAGTTCTGTAAATCTAAATCATGAATAAATTTAAAACAGGTTTAACGATAAACGCAACTTTTTCACATTAGCATTTCGTCTTTTCATTGGCAAGACTTTCCCCCTTTTCCAGTGGGAGAGAGGGATAAATCACGTGACGTTCTGGAAACGCACCGCTGTCTTCGCAGCGTTTTTGTTGTCGTTTTCTTCCTGGAATATCCTCCTATAATTCTTTTTCGTTTCTTCCTAATATCCTCCTATAATTCACGGCAATGGCTTCTTAAATACCGGCTATCATGGCGCCAAAAATGTTTTTTTCTCTTAGTATCATTGCAGGTAAAAGGCCGATTATTTATGTAAAACTGGAAATTTCCTGATGTGATTTTATCTATCCCTTTAGAGAGCATGTACTACCTGGTAGTTCACGGCTTTAGAGATTATTATTATTATTATTATTATTATTATTATTATTATTATTATTATTATTTATTTATTTTCTTTTGGTATATCACAGTCATCCTATTCCACTGGGTGGTTTTTAAAGTGTGGGGTTCTGGGTTGCATCCTGCCTCCTTAGGAGTCCATCACTTTTCTCGCTATGTGCGCTGTTTCTAGTAGCATGCTCTGTATGAGTTCTGGAGCTACTTCAGCATTTAGTTTTTCCAGATTCTTTTTCAGGGATCTTGGGATCGTGCCTAGTGTTCCTATGATTATGGGTACAATTTCCACTGGTATATTCCATATCCTTCTTATTTCGATTTTCTGGTCTGGATACTTATCAATTTTTTCCTCTTTCTTTCTCATCTACTCTGGTGTCCCATGGTATTGCGACATCAATTAATGATACTTTCTTCTTGATTTTGTCAATCAGCGTCATGCCTGGTCTATTGGCGCGTATCACCCTATCTGTTCTGGTACCATAGTCCCAGCGGATCTTTGCCTGATCGTTTTCTATCACTCCCTCAAGTTGGTATTCATACCACTTATTACTGCAAGCTAGCTGGTGTTTCTTGCACAGGCGCCAGTGGAGGCCTTTTGCTACTGAATCATGCCTCTTTTTGTACTGGTTCTGTGCAGGCGCCGGACATGCGCTTGCTATGTGGTTTATGGTCTCATCTTTCATATTGCACTTCCTGCATATGGGTGAGGTGTTATTTCCATCTATTGTTCTTTAGACATGTCTGGTTCTTAGGGCTTGATTATGTGCTGCTGTTAGCATTCCTTCTGTTTCCTTCTTGAGTTTCCCCTCTGTAGCCATTGCCATGTTTCATCGCTGCCCAGTTCTTTTGTCTCTCATGTACTGTCCGTGCATTGGTTTGTTGTGCCATTCCTCTGTTCTGTTTTTCATTCACCTGTCTCTGTATATTTCTGGGTCTTCGTCTACTTTTATCAGTCCATCTTCCCTTGCATTCCTTAGCCACTCGCCTTCACTGGTTTTCAGATATTGCCCCAGTGCTCTGTTCTTGATGTTTACGCAGTCCTCTACGCTTAGTAGCCCTCTCCCGCCTTCCTTTCGTGTTATGTATAGTCAGTCTGTATTTGCTCTTGGGTGTAGTACTTTGTGTATTGTCATGTTTTTTCTAGTTTTCTGGTCTATGCCTTCGTCCACACCACTGCTGCTGCGCTGTATCTGATTATTGGTACTGCCCTTGTTTATGGGTTTCGTCATGTTCCGGCGTTGAGTTTTGACTTGAATATTGCCTGAGTCTCCGCATATATTCTTTCCTGATCGTGTCCTTCATCTCTTGGTGTTGTATATCCTCTCCTTTTGTTATTCCCAGGTATTTGTATCCTGTCTCATGTATATGTTTACTGCTATTCCCGTTTGGTAGCTTTATCCTTTCAGTCCTTGTTACTTTGCCCAAACTCTATCCTGATGTCCCCAGATACAACACTTGCAGTCTGGATTAGGGTATTTATTTCCTTGACGCTCTTACCATACAGACTGATGTTGTTTACGAACATCAGATGGTCAATTCTGTTGCCTCCTTTATTGACTTGGTACCCAGCATCTATCTACTCCTGTACTTTTGTCATGGAAATCATGGCTACTACAAAGAGTAGTGGGGACAGTGAGTCGCCTGGAAAGATCCCTCTCCTGATGTTAGCTTCTGCTAGTCTTATCCCGGAGCTTGTAAGTACTGTATTCCATTATTGGTAGGCAGGTGATAGGCCTGTAGTTACTTGCCATATTTCCCTTGTTCTTGTCTTTCTGTACTAAAGATGTTCTCCCTGTGGTCATCCATTTGGGCGCATGGTGGTTTGTGATACAATCCTGGAGCTGTTCTGCTATTCGTGGGTGTAGGGCCTTGAAGTTTTTGAGCCAGTATCCATGGACTTTTATTATTATTATTATTTTATTATTATTATTATTATTATTATTATTATTATTATTATTATTATTATTATTATTATTATTATTATGCAGCAGATGAATATTCATATGGAACAAGCCCACAGGGGCTATTGACTTGAAACAAGCTTCCAGAGATTATGGTGTTCACTTGAAAAAAGTAACTGAAGGTTGCGTACTTAAAGCCCTTGGCTTGTTTTTAAAGAGTCTTCTGTTAACCTTTATTACATTTATTGTTCTTTCTTTCCATTTGTCAATCTGTCTTCCTCACAGTTTGCTTACCTGTCTGAATCGCCCTGGTTTTTTAGCTCTGTCTCGTCTGATAGTTGATGCTTGTAAACATTCTATATTATTCTTGTACCTATTCACTGAGTGATAGAGCCCAGCCGCTATTATTAAGAGAAAATTGGTGATCATTCATAATCATATTATTCATATTTTTGTAAATTTAGTGAAATCCGTAGGCTTAAGCTCTGTATATTCCTGTGTAAGTAATGTAGTGTTACATCCATTTGAAACCTAGCACAACATTTCTTAGTCCTTTCAAAAAAAAAAAAAAAAATGTAAATACAATAAAAATAACTGCCAGGACCGCGTGAACAACACATTTGTGTCTGAAAAAAAGAAAAAAACTATGTTCGTTGCAGTCTTAAAAATAGAAACCTTTGCTGTAATGCTCCCAAACTGAGCGGCTTCTTTAATGAGATGCCATCGTCTCTGTCATCTGCCCGAGAACAAAGAGGCTCGCCTGACTCAACGGTTTTCCGAGACCGCCCTGATGACGTCATTAGTGAGTGTGTTTGTTGCGGTTTCTTCCGGCATCGGATATTGACAACCGCAGAAGAATCCGACAGCAAAGAGTAAACGGTTCCACTCCGAGGTCCCGAATGCCTGTTTGCACAATAGAAGAGAGATGTTGATGATAAAAATCCGGGTTTCAGGAAATGCCGCTTTTAGTTAGGTGCATAGAATTCGTTATTCTCATACTGAGGCTTGATCAAGGGGAGAGAGAGAGAGAGAGAGAGAGAGAGAGAGAGAGAGAGAGAGAGAGAGAGAGAGGGAGAGAGAATTCAGTCCTATTTTTTCTTCATATACACACACATATATAATATATATATATATATATATATATATATATATATATATATATATATATATATATATATATATATATATATATATATATATATATATATATAATATATATGTATATGTATGTATGTATATCAGTCAATGAACGATCATGATTTATATTTATAACTGATTGCTGTTGCAGCAGTTGTTAGTGGTCATGCTAGTCCATTATTATGCCTCTACTAATAGTGATAATGATAATAGTCTGTTTTCATTATATGAATCAAACATCAATGAAACAAAAAAATTATAATTACAGGAATACAAACGAAAAAAGGCAATAAGTGACTGCAAGCATCCACTAAGGCAACTGCAATTTCAGCATCAAAGTGAATCATTTGCATCACAGCTGTCCTCTACATATTTGAAAACACATTAATTACCTTCAGGCTTTGGGTATGATTACAGCAGCTACAGCGGGACAGTTACAGCCGAAGGAAAACGATATATAATGAAAAATTTCTCTGATACAGATAAGCAGACTTTGATGAATAGGACCAAAGGTTCCTCTTGGGAAACAACCATGAAGGTGTGCCCTGGCTTCTATAGCGAAGCAAATGACGAACCTTTATAATCTTCTATATTTTCACCCAATAGATGTTTTTACCAAGTTTCATTAAAACCCGGTCAGTAGTATTTACGTGAACTTGGTCACGCATAAACAGAACCCAAAGCATAACCTTAGCTGAGTTAGTAATGTTAAATGCTAACCAGTCCTGGGAACTTATAACGGATCTCAAAACATAACCTTCTCTGAGGTAATGATATTTATGGTTCATAATAAAAAGGAAGACTGGTTATTAAATAGTTCATAGAGGAAACATAATAATATACGTTGCAAAACCAAAGTTGAAGAAAAATAGAAAAACTGTCGATAAATGAACAGCATTTATCACTTACCCTCTGCAGTAAGTCTCTTTTAATGACTCACTTAATGTTCCTTAATGTTCTCTCAATGGCAGGATCATATATTGCTACTTGTAGAGCCCATTCCTCTTCTTCTTCTTCTTCTTCTTCTTCTTCTTCTTCTTCTTCTTCTTCTTCTTCTTCTTCTTCTTCTTCTTCTTCTTCGTTTAACGTGCTTTTTCCCATTTTTCATATGGGGTAAGCACGATGCCTTCTTTTGAAGGACTTTGATTTGGCGTTGGGGTAGGCCGTAGCCTCGATCGGCTGCCCTGCCTGACATCGCTTAGACCCCGGTAGCACATGTGTATGTGTATCGTGCCAAATCCCAAGAGCCCATTATGAACCATTTTCACAGTCAGCACTAATGATATAGTTTTAATTTCACGTAAGACGAATATTTTCATGTACTTTTGACTCATGAAATGAAAATAACCTTCTTGATTATAATACCTTCAGTGCCATATTAGCTTCTCGATTTCTTAACAAACTTTAGATACGCTGTCACTACAATGCCTAAGATCCAAATGGAAGAATATGAAGTAATTCTGACGCCCTTAGCAGGATTCGAACCCTCATCCAGAATACAGGAGGTCACGTTACCCAGCAAGTGTGTGCAACGTGACCTCGTTCTGGGACCCCGGATGTGGGTTCGAATACTGCTACAGGTTGTTAGAATCACTACTTGTTCTTCCATTTTGTTCTTAGGCTTTGTAGTGCCAAGCGTTTCGAAAAAGAGTGAAGAAATCGAGAAGTTGCGAGGTCACTGTGGTTATTGTCAGTTCTCTTTCTTCTCTTCATTACATTTTAGAGTTAGTAGATAATATATTGCATTTAGAGCTAGTAGATAATATATTACATCTGTTTTACCAAAGAACGAAAGAAGGAATTGTTAGTAACCCACGAATACGTTGTCTTGAACTTTTTTTTTTTTATTTAGGAGGATATTTAAGCAATTATCTATCCGAGTCTTCTGAGTGCCTAACGAAGCTAATTACAGAGGAATCAAGTACAGCCTTGTAATCAAAGGAGCAGCTGAGGCCTGAGAACAGAAACGAGGAAGTAATTGGTTCTTGTCAGCATTGTTGCTTCTTTCGCTCTCCGTTCCAGGCTCTTCCAGAAGCTCTGCTCTTCCTTTCAGCGGGTGATCCTCCCCTGAACAGATCCTGGTTTCTCTCGTTGGATCCCTGCAGATACAATGACCCCCTCATAAGATCTAACAGTTTCGACACATCAGCTCTCATAGATACTTTCTTGACATTTAATTCCTGCCTCTTTCTAATATGATTATATAATTAAGATTCTCTTAATGAAATTATTTTCAGTTGGGCATTAATGTTAGAACAAAACTAATGTTTTGTTACAGTAAAGGGTTTGCAGGACATTGTTTTAGCTTGAAGGAAATATTATTATTATTATTATTATTATTATTATTATTATTATTATTATTATTATTATTATTATTATTATTATTATTTACAATAAACAAACATCCACAAGGAACAAAACTGAATTGAAACTCAAAAGTTTTGGGGAGGAAAAAGAGACAGAGTCAATATTTTCTCCAGAGAGAGACCAGCGAGCATTCTTGCAACATTTTACGGCTACTCTTGAAGCAGGAGCCGTTGCTGGCATAAGGATAGCGTAATCTTAAACAACAATTTTAGTGTCCGTACCTTTCCCTTATAATTACCAACAATCTTGGAAGGTCGTCCATTGGAGGAGGGAAGGTAAGGGAGGTTGATAGATTTGGGGAGTATAATGGAAGGAATAGACTTTTGAGCTACTCTGAAAGAAAGGGTAAGTGGGCAAGTACGTGGACAGACGCATTTCTATTAAAAGGAACTTCGTAATGTGTTTCGTTTAAAAGAATTTTTTCCTTATCTTATGTCGATGATATATCTAAAAACATTGTGCAAGCTTATGGTCTTGTATAACGACCTTTTAAATGCAATATTTAGAATTCTACAAGTTTTCAACAGGACTTAACGTCGGGAGGAGAAAGGTAGTAACGATGCGTAGCAATATTTTCTGTTTTTAAAAAGAAAAAAAAAATCTTTTCATCTAGCTGGCAACTTCTTCACGACACGCCATTGACGTCAGATTGCAAGTGTGCAAAAGTCGTGCAGTACACGACTTAGCTGTCACCCATACATTTTGGATTCACGGTCTGAAATTTCATGGTTCAGTGCTGGTACCAACATTTTTGAGTCTGCCTTTTATAACAAAACACTTATCCGAAATTTTTATCAGTAGTCGCGGTACCTTGTAAATTTGTTGAATACAATTGCATCAATGTTATGAAGCTATAAAAAGCCTCAGCTAATATTGAAGACACACTTATGTAAAAATCTAACATTCTAAAGGTGGTATATAATGGTATCGAGAGTATAGGTAAGCTTAGGTACTTGGAATTAATTCGTATAACCTTATGTAAAAGACTGATAATGATATATACGTAACGTTATAGAGAGAGACTGAAATTATCATTGGTATCCGATCCGCTTCGACTCTGTCATCATAAATATTCGTTCACAAATACACTTTCCCTCCTTTGGCCATTATATTGGGTGCCAGAATTAATGCCAGTTATTTTCCAAATATTTCGCTATTTTTTTTTTTTTTTTTACAGCTTGGAATATTCTTGCCTTGAGGATTAATGGGTCTTCGAGGATGTTCCTTTAATTAAAAACCTGCAGAGAGAGAGAGAGGTTGTTGTTGGGGGTTTCTTACAGACTTTAAAACCAGTGTATGTTTCCTAGAATGTATAACTGGATCACGAGAGATGTAAATGAAAAAATCTCTTCAAATTCCTCAGAGCCGAGGCACTTTTCTAAGTAAGCTCTTAAGTAAGATTCACTCTTTGTAAATCTTCGCACAATGAGAATTCCTAATGATGCTCGCGAGTAGTTCGGGAAATTCTGTAAGACACGAAGTTGAAAACATTTAGGTCTTAATAAATCTTCGCGTCTCAATTATACGACCGTCTTTGTAACCCACTCTCTCTCTCTCTCTCTCTCTCTCTCTCTCTCTCTCTCTCTCTCTCTCTCTCTCTCTCTCCTTTATATATATATATATATATATATATATATATATATATATATATATATATATATATATATATATATATATATATATATATTATATATATATATATATATATATATATATATATATATATATATATATATATATATATATATATATATATATATATATATATATATATATATATATATATATATATATATATATATATATATATATATATATATATATATATTGAGTCATTGCTGAGTGGGAAGTTTATATATATAAAACATAGGTCATTGCTGTTAGGAAAACATGCTGGTATGCAAGCAGTTATCTTGCCCAGGTAATTCCTTGTGTGCAGTGGCGCTCAGTTTCCAACTTCTTTTATGACTTCTGTGGCCTAGTGGGCAGCGCCCTTGTCTGTCAATTGAAAGATCTTGATTCAATCCTGACGTGAGTCAGAAATTTATTTCTGTTCCACGCGTGATTGTGTTGATTATTTCTAATATATATATATATATATATATATATATATATATATATATATATATATATATATATATATATATATATATATATATATATGATTGTGTGTGTGTGTATATATGTATGTGTGTGTGTCTATGAGTATCTTTATGTATATATATAATTATCTCTTTTAACATGTATATATATAATTTCTCTTTATAATGCTTTATAGCTTTGCTAATTATTACCGTTTACGTAAATGGAATTTTTTTATTTGCAATTATTCCGTCAGTCTGGATTTTCGTCTAATGGACGTTGCATAATTTTTTCATGTTGGTAATTAAACATTCTCTTTTCCTAGGTCTATTTTCTGAACGAATATGATGTGCCTCCTTATTAAGACAAGTCACCTGGAGTTTAGGATTTTAATTATTGAATATGTTACAGTATTGATAATGTTCTTGCAGCAATAACTTGTGAATGCTCCCTTTATAACATGTTGAAGGTCTGACCGAGATTAATTTGTATTTAATGGTTTTACATTTTATACATCAGAAAAAATCCACCTTTGTGTCATGGAATTCTTGTAGTGCATGTATTTACTGTAAACAGTTTATATGCTGCCACAAAGGCTGTAACTAGATGAAAATTCTTTCTGTAATTTATGGGGTAAAATTTGTGTAACGAACCAAAAGATTTAATGAAACTGAATCTCATGTCACCTCTGATCTCGATCAGTTACTGGTTTTTCAAATGAACGATATTTTTTAGGAACGTTATCTAAGTCATAGGTTACAAGGAAAGTATAGCTTTGATAGGGTGCACTTTTTTAAACCTTACCATCAAGATGAAGTGTAAGCTGGAAACTAAATTTTTAGGACTACCGCGTGACTGGTTATTGATTAGGTAATTAAGGATGGTCAAAGTAAGTTCGTTTATTCCACACTGAAAAATGCGCCGATGTTTTCGTAATGAATCGAACCACAGCTGAATCGGTGAGCGAATTACAAACTGGGTAAAGTGGTTTTAATTCTCTATGGATTTTAAGCTGTTAATAAAAAAATAATTCTTTACAGACGAGTTGATTCTGCTTACTGAAATGGAATTTGTTTATGAAGTGAGTATTTTTCTAACTACATCCTCGACGTTCAAACAACGTAGTTCAGCATCGTTGTGTCTGCTCAGTTTCTGGATAGGTAACCGCTAAGAAAGAGAGAGAGAGAGAGAGAGAGAGAGAGAGAGAGAGAGAGAGAGAGAGAGAGAACTTACAGTACAGTGTACAGCTGTCACGACAGTTTTTCACGAGTGTTTATTCTTAGGGGTAAAGTTACTGGAACAAGTAATCGATCTTGTATAGGGGATTGATTCAGAGAAAGTCATAAGGCGTGGTTTTGCTGAAGTCTCTCTCTCTCTCTCTCTCTCTCTCTCTCTCTCTCTCTCTCTCTCTCTCTCTCTCTCTCTCCTGTTGGTTCTCATGATCAACAACTTCTCATGAAGTTGTTGATCATTCTTTATTTGCCTACCTGCTGTAAATGGTAGAGTTTAGGAACCACGAAAAGACTCACCATGGTAAACGCTCTCAAATATGAAACCTCATTTCTTCGTCATCTCTAACAGAGAGAAACCCAGCATGTTGGACAAAGAGGTCACTCCTATGCGTAAGACAAGAGCTTTCGATACAGCACATGTTTAGGATTGTTCAGCCGTCAGCAAACCGATGGACGTGAGGTTTGTAGTCGCTGGTTTGAATATTGATAAGCATTCGTTCCCCTTCAGTATTCCAGCCACAGACCTGCATGTCTTCCCGTCATGGAAAGACCAGAGGCGTGCTATGTCTGGCCAGTGAAATATTCTGGATTAACACGTGGACGAGCAAAATGATCTACGGGAAACCCAAGCTGATTATCCAAAAAAGGAAAGTTTACGTATACACACACACACAAACTGTGTGCGCGCATCTGTACTGCATTAGCTGATGTCTCTAATGGCAGGTGGTAGTATTTTTCCTTCGTAGTGAGTCAAAATATGTTAAAAAAAGTCATTGTTAACAATATGATAAAGAGGAGAGTTTTTAGAAATAAATCCTCCTTTTAGGAGTGATGAAAAGTTCAATCTTTATAGTTTTGGCTTCAAATAACGGGTAAACGAAAACAGAAATATAGAGGAAGATTATAAAGACCGTTTGTTGCTGCTCTCGAGTTTACTTTATCTATAGATTATAAAGAAACGCATAAATAATTATAAAATGGAAATTTTCCCTCTATTTCATCATACATTACTGCAATGTGGCAATTTGAGTAAAAGCAAAACAAGTCATTTCTCTCTCAACATTGAAGACAAAATCCTAGAACGTCACTTCGAGCAATTCTGAGTCAATCGTCTAGCGCCAACGAACATCGTTGGCGTCACGCAGCCTTTGGTCAGGGAACAATGAAGGAGTTGGCTTGATGGAACACTATTCTCATTCGGTCCCCTAAATTTAATGGATCGCTTAAAGGGCTGTCCTTGTAGCTCACTGATTGGTGTTTTGTATCATTCGTAAAGCTATTTTGATCTCTTGCTTTTTGGTTTCATATTCCTTTTTCTTGCCTAATTATATCCAATTTATTGATTATTTCTTTATTTGTTAAATGGTTTCCATAGGTGTCTGAGCTACATAAAATAAGACAGTGTCGCAAGTGCATTATTTACGAAAAAGTCATGGCAGAAATATCTTTGGAGGCCATATGAGTCGTTCTTTGTCATTTCCGCTGCAAAAGTGAAAACGATCAGTTGCATCTGAGTCAAGGGAGACAGAAATACAAAGAAGAAGATGTCTGGAGGTAAAATAAAAAAAAGGAAGAGAAAAAAATGGGACAGAATAACACACGAGGGAAATCTGACTTCGTAAAGAATATAGATGCAGTTTCATTTTGTGATTTCGTCATAATTGTGAAATATCAAGTAAATAATATTATTCTGCAATGATGATGTTTTTTAAGAATTAGTGGTAGTCAAACGTGGAGTTTATTGCCTGTAGACTATCTTTTTTTCAGAGGGATAAAGTAATACTTCGTGTCATATGAACTCGGATTCATTCTCAGGTTTTGCACCTATCAAGCCACAGGATCAAACCAAAGTGCTCAGAAAAACCCAAGTCTGTAGTTATTATTGACTCCTATAACAGAAATCAATATCTGTAAGATTATGAACTGACGAATATGACTGAAATGTCACAACAGTTTAATAAGAGATCTAGTTTATGTTTTTATTTTTATTTTTTACTTGCCTTTTCAAACTTATGACGTTTCATACGCCATCCCTATACTCCTGACTTATCCTGACTCATACAGCCATTAGAAATAAGATGAAAAATCCAATAATCATTATTCATCCGGATATGACAAATATGAGTGTTCCGTTTTATTTTGTCAATTTTTATTTTAATTGCCAGTTCGGATTTTGTATATGATTTTATGTACATATAATAATAATAATAATAATAATAATAATAATAATAATAATAATAATAATAATAATAATAATAATAATAACCAGGTCTTCCTCTTACCGCAAGTCTCGTGGACTCCTAAGCTCTGCTGACACCCTGTAACGTGAGATATGAAATCATTCAGTTTCTCACTTACTGACTGACAGTCCTCAGAATACTTCGCGAAAATGAGGAACGGGAGACTTGCGAGGAGTTTAGTCGTACCACTGAGGCATGTTAGAACCTTAATTTATGCTGACAGTTATTATATATTTAAAATTATAATATTATAAATCATGTTTGTTCTGGTTTTCTTTTCTTTCTGTGAGGATCATTCTCTCTCTCTCTCTCTCTCTCTCTCTCTCTCTCTCTCTCTCTCTCTCTCTCTCTCTCTCTCTCTCAAATTTACATATCAAGAATAGCAAAATTGATATTTATATTAAAAATTGATTCATCATTTGAGGACAAATTAAGTTTTAGTTTTCTGTAAAAGAAAACTATATAGATGGCTCTGTCTGTCCATCCACACTTTTCCTGTCCGTCCTCAGAGCTTAAGAACTACTGAGGCTAGAGGGCTGCAAATTAGTATATTGATTATCCACCCTCCAATCATCAAACATACCAAATTGCAGCCCAGATTGTAGTTTTGATTAGTTCTGTAAATGAAAACTATTGGGATGGCTTTGTCTGTCCGTCCGCACTTTTCCTGTGCACTTTTTTCTGTAAAAGAAAACTATTGGGATGGCTTTTCAGATCTTTAAAACTACTAAGGCTAGAGGGCTGCAAATTGGTATGTTGATCACCCACCATCCAATCATCAAACATACCAAATTGCAGCCCTCTAGCCTCCGTAGTTTTGATTAGTTTTCTGTAAAAGAAAACTATTGGGATGGCTTTGTCTGTCCGTCCGCACTTTTCTTGTGTCCGCACTTTTCCTGTCGGCCCTTTTCCCGTCCGCCCTCAGATCTTAAAAACTACTGAGGCTAGAAGGCTGCAAACGGGTATGTTGATCATCCACCCTCCAATTATCAAACATACCAAATTGCAGCCCTCTAGCCTCAGTAGTCTTTATTTTATTTAATTTTAAAATTAGTCATGATCGTGTTTCTGGTAAGGAAAACACACATGCCACCACATCCGGCTGAGAGTTTCATGGGCCGCAGAAAACTCGATTGCGCCGAAGAAACTTCAACGCATTTTTACTTGTTTTATGTTAACTAGGCTAGAAATTTATTCATTAAAAATTTCTGGTGGCTTTAAAATAAACTGATTTACGACAACTAAACTTTATTAAGTTTTAAAATGTCAGATTAATCTATAAAACACTGAACATTAATCGGAAAACAAATAAATGAATAAATAGTTTGTTTTAAGAATAATAATTTTATTATTATTATTATTATTATTATTATTATTATTATTATTATTATTATTATTATTATTATTTATTTGTTTATTTTTTGGGTCTCTCACAGTCGTCCTATTCGACTGGGTGATTTTTATAGTGTGGGGTTCCGGGTTGCATCCTGCCTCCTTAGGAGTCCATAACTTTTCTCACTATGTGCGCTGTTTCTAGTAGCACACTCTTCTAAATGAGTGCTGGAGCTACTTCAGCATCTAGTTTCTCCAGATTCCTTTTCAGGGATCTTTTTGTCAAGCAACGTCACATCTGGTCTATTGTTGGCCCGTATCACCCTGTCTGTTCTGATACCATAGTCCCAGAGGATCTTTGCCTGATCGTTTTCTGTCACTCCCCAGGTTATTATTATTATTATTATTATTATTATTATTATTATTATTATTATTATTATTATTATTATTATTATTATTATTATTCCTAAATGATAAAGATTAGAAAATAGAGAGTGAACGCTAATAAAAGAGATAGCACATCCAGAAAATAAATGTATGCATTCTAAAATCATAAAAATAATATATATATATATATATATATATATATATATATAATAATATATAATAATATATATATATATATATATATATATATATATATATATATATATATATATATATATATATATATATATATATATATCCATAAATATATATATATATATATTATCGTTCAACAGTCATGTTAGATTTTAAACTATCCAGTTAATGGTGATCAGAATATTAGCAATTCATGAAGTAATTAATATTGTAGAAAATATTATGTTGCAGCACTGACGCGCATTGCGGTTGAATCGCGACTCTTGTAACACGGGGATAAATTATTATAGTTTCATGAGTACCTTTTTTTTTAATGTTGATAGTTACATGAAGTTAAATTTCATGAGTTGGTTAGGAGATCAACTTTCTTCTTTCCACAAACATATCTTGTTAAATGCTTGGAGCTGAAAAGAAATATACGTGTTTAGACTAACATCACTTTTTTCAAGAAAACAAATGTTCATATTTAATTAATGCATTTTTGGTATTTTAATATTTTAAGAAATATACTCTAACAAAAAATAAACGTGAAAAGTTTATATTTAATTCGTAAGATTAAGGATTGCATTACGTAAAGTAATGAAATATTTGGCTTAATATTTACCAAAAGCTAAAGAAAAGAGTCAGTTAATTATAGAAAAAAACATACTTACATCCTTACAAGAATATTAAAAGAACTGCACGAAATTTTAGGAAATACGATTTCCTGCTTGAAAGCATAAAGTTAAGGCGACTCAGCAATCATTATTCCATTCCAGTCATTGCACAAAATAAGAGCTGGAGATAATTAGTCCACTTTTATGTTTGGCCATGGGGGGGGGGGGGTTCTTTTACTATTTTTTCTTACGTTTTTTCATTCAATTAGGTATTATCAGAAGTTTTAAAATATATGCATAACCAACCAGTACAATATATACGTAATACTTTAGCATAAAAATGTGATAAAAATATTTCTAATTAATTTTTTATCAATATTCCCATATGTTCCTACTTTCTACGTAAAAGATTCAGATAATATATCCTGAAACGTACAAAAAATGAGCACACATGGAAGGCATACAATTTTGAAGTGCTGAGAAAAAAAAAACACTAAATTTGTATAAAAATTAAAATCATACAAGAACCTCCAGTATATGGACGTTTTCATTACATCATTTAGGTTTTAGCAGTTTTGATTAAAGGTATTGCATTGTAGCAATAGTGTATTACATAATTCGATGAGTATTCGGACCTATATTTGGCAGAATTATTTATTACATGGCTGTAAAAGCCCGATGTTGAATGCTTGACGCAAATATGTTTTCTTTTTTCTTCTCACTAACGATACTGGAATGTCTAAAAGGAGGTGGGAAAAGTACCTGAAAAACTTATTTGAGTTTGCTGGATATAATTTTCCAAGTACTTTCAGCCATGGTTTGAATTATAAAGGGTTTACGCAGAGTCTGCTTCCAAAGGTTTATTGATGAAGGACAGATCAGTGAAATTCAGGAAGATTTAATTCAATTGGATTTCAGTTAACTATGTGTTGTTCTTCTGGAACACCTCTCTCTCTCTCTCTCTCTCTCTCTCTCTCTCTCTCTCTCTCTCTCTCTCTCTCTCTGGCAAGAGTAATAAACATTTTATTTTTATCTTCATATAACATTATCGACGCAGTAACTATTTAGCAAAATGGTTACTGCCATAACCATCATCCTATTTATTGTCTTTTATCATATTTATTATCCACTATAATTCCACCAAAAACCATCCAGTTGTCACGTAACGTCAGTTACAAACTTCTGCTCATAAAGATGGAAGTTTGTTCACAGCCAAATTGGTAATGGATGCTAATGCTTATTGGAATTTGGCCGATATAAGAAGAAAGTTTGCGGAAGTATGATGTCAGTGGCTTAGTTGACTCAAGGGTTATTCTGTGAAGAGTATGAAACCATAGATAGATAGTGTTGGTCTATAGACACTGGTCATTTTTACTTTAAAGTAATTGCAAAGCAGTGAGATGACATAGTCGTAATAATATGACCTATATCCTCAAGAAAACCAAATCAGGTTCTTAACGCAACATCAACACCACGGAGCAATAGAGGATCTCTCTGGTGAGACTCTTCTCCATGACGCCTGCAGCTTTAAAATCTTTTCTTTTTTTCCCCCCAGTCATCAGAGAAGCATTGCCAGGGAAACACATTAGCTTCATACATCAGCGGAATACCGATGCTTCCGGGAACGGAAAGGGGAACAAACGTTTTCTTACTTTTTCTTCTTACCTTTTTTCTCTTTGTTGGCATATCAACAAAATTAGCAAAGCAACAGAACGCTGTCTCTGATATGAAGCCGCAAGGAGGTCTATTCAGCACCTATGACTTGCAAGCGACTGACATTTGGGTTTGAAGTGTTTCGTGGTTGGGGTCTGGTCTCGAGAGTGCAGCTAAGTTTGTTCTCGATAGATAATAGCCATAATCTTATTGTAACGAATGAAAGTTTCATTGACTCGGTGATTAATTGTGGGGGTTGCAACCGGCTCCTTACAGATTTTTGTCAAAGCGGGCGATAGGATAATGATAATAGCAAAACACTAGTCCTCCAATTTCTAGGGGTTCTGCAGTTTTACCTTTTTAAATTAACATGCAGTTCTTTTATAAATTTCCTCTCCTTGTTTAAAGTTACTATTTCATCAATTGTTCCAGCAAATGAGAGTCCTGCTTAAATTAATAAAGAGCAATCCTTGAAAACACAACAAAATATAATTATTCTGTCGCAAGATCTCTCTTCAACCTCAGATCAAACATTGCTTAATCACTCCATCACCTTCAGCGAACGTCGTAATTCTTTGGGATTTGGAAAGTGAATATTAGCAGATGTCCACTTGATGGAATGCTAATATTTCCATTCAATTCCATAACAGTGATTGATTGCTGGAAGGTATCCCCATCTTTGTTTACTGCTCAATGTTACGAAGTGATACGAATTCTCCTCCTCTTCTTCTTCTTCTTCTTCTTCTTCTTCTTCTTCTTCTTCTTCTTCTTCTTCTTCTTCTTCTTCTTCTTCTTCCGTTTTGCATAATCCCTGAAGGTATCCTGGTTTTAGGGGAAGGGTCTGCCGTGTACTCCTGTTTTGAAACCTTTTACCATATTCCAGTTTTATTTTCACTGTCTTTATTCTTCATCAAATAGAGCGATTCGTCACCTCTTCTGGTTTGACAAAGAAACTGAAAACGAGGCTTATAATATTTTGTAGCATCATTCTTTGTAAAATGTTTTGCAGCATCATAAAAACACTTATTATCAGCAGACATTCAGATGCATCTGGGTACGGCACAGAAAGAGGAGCCAGTAATAAGAGTCATTTTACAGAGAGGGAAAAGGTAGGAAAGACTGAATGAAGAGAAAAATGAGTATGAAATTAAAAACAAAGATGAGGGGGAGAGGGAGAGTGAGAAGAAACGTGAGATCCTTCAGTAGGACAAAATATTGAGTCTGTCGAGAAAATTAGGTTTTTCTATATTTTTAATATTCATTGCCGTATTTGTATCTTTGAAATGGAAAGCGCCCTTAAATCAGGAATATACTGTCATATAAGGCCAGACTGAAGGTTAACGACATTTTGGAAGATTTTTTCCCAAGCTCTCTCTCTCTCTCTCTCTCTCTCTCTCTCTCTCTCTCTCTCTCTCTCTCTCTCTCTCTCTCTCTCTCTCTCTCTCCCCCCATTAATCTGTCTACCTTACTGTCGGTGAATTAGTAGTAATAGGAAACGATCGTTAGACAAAAGAGTTCCCAAATTTTTCGTTGATAACGATGGTTGCATTGCTAACTATTCATACCACTCCCTCTCCCAGTACTACAGCTACAAATGATAATACTATTAACAGTGATCACTGCCTCCATTATTGCACCATCAATAATATTGTTATAATTATAATATTATATTACTCTTTTACGGAACATACTGAGAAAACCTTACTGAACTTTTCTGATTGCCCTGAGGCTTAATTGACTTACTAATTCCAAGGTTACTACGGCGTTACATTTCCTAATAAAAATAATGATAAAAGTAAAAAAAAAATTCAATAAAAAAGGTAGAGGGCTTGCAGTTTTTCATAAGAAGGCCTTTTTCATTATTTTTTTACTGCTCTCCTTCAGCACTTTTAACAGTTTTTAGGTAGACAAGTTATGAAGCTGACAGCTTTTCGCCGAGTTCATAATTTATGAAATTCGTGCTTTCTTCTAGGTGTTTCTCTTCCTGAGAAGATTAAAGACTTTTCTTTGGGATTTCCACATTACAGTTTAGGAGAGAGAGAGAGAGAGAGAGAGAGAGAGAGAGAGAGAGAGAGAGAGAGAGAGAGAGAGAGAGAGTATAGTATTTCATTGGTCTTAATTTTAGTAATTTAAGTGTTTCTCTTTCTAAAGCGTTTCTAAAAACCTTGTGTGTATGTGTGTGTGTGTGTGTGTGTGTGTGTGTGTGTGTGAGAGAGAGAGAGAGAGAGAGAGAGAGAGAGAGAGAGAATTATGCCACTGTTTTAGGTCTTAATTTGGTTGGTTTATGTTTCCTTTGTCCAAAGTGTTTCAAACTCCTTGTGTGTGTGTATGTGTGTTTGTGTGTAAAAGAGAGAGAGAGAAAGAGAGAGAGAGAGAGAGAGAGAGACTCTTTTTATAGCTATGCCTCTATACCTCAGTTACAAACGAACAGCTCCCGATATGCGCCAACAACCGCCATATCTATCTTTTAACCCTTCTGACGCTGAGGGTTTTCGTAGCATAAATCCCTTAAAGAAGCGCCCAAACTTTCCACAGCCTAAAAACGTCTTAAGCACCTCATAGCTTCCCCTTTTACATATTTCTTTCGTTGCTCTTACAAGAAATGGCCATTATGAATTTTTTGGAGGTTCTTTACCCCGACTTGCCACGAATACAAATTCCGTTCAGAGATACACAGTTTTGCATAGCGTTGTTGAAGGTCGATTAAAAGAGGTGGATTTCACTTCATTTCAGTAATTTATCGCCTTATGGTAAATGTAGCATAAGCGATAAAAACATTAACAGTCTGCGTTTCAGATTAAATTCCTTTCAATGGAAGGGTCGCATTATTTTGTTCTGATAAATTTTATATCTACATAAAACGGTTGTGGGAAATATTCCTGAAAGTATTGGAAAGCGTTGACATTTTTTCGCAGATTATAGTGTTTTTGTATACGGATGATATCTTTCACGTTGATTATATTTCTAGTTAATTCTTCAGTCTTAACAGTATAACATAACTAGTAGACTCATAGCATTAACAAAAAAAAAAAAAAAAAAATTACGGTAACGTCAGAGATGGTTGAAACGGCAAATCTGGAACCCAGTGGCGTTCATAGCGTCACTCACCTCGAGCCAAATGCCCATCATTCTGCACAACTTATCTAGAGGTCTTGGTAAGAATGCTACAAATGTTTGGACTGAATTACGGAACGTCTTAAAAAGGTGGGGTTTACTGCTTATAGACCATCGTTGAAACAAAGGAAAAATCACATGGATATATATGGTATTTAATATAGTATGCTTTTTAATCCACTTCATTCATTATCGTTGTTTTAAAGATAACATTTAAGACAAGGTTATTTCTGTTAGTGCAAAGGTCAGTGGCATGGTGACCTAATTTCCCTTTGCTAGCCTGACAGGAAGAACAAAGGAAAGACCCGTAAGAAGAAAGTAGAAACTTAACATGAGAAAAGTGTTAGAACTGTGTCCCTTTGAGGAGGAAGTGTCATCTCAGGGGGCATCCCCACTGAGGTAAAACAAGTTGTAAACACGTCGGCCTCTTATTGCATGCACATCACAAAGAGGTTGAAAATAATATAATTATTAAAATAGTTTAACCAGACCACTGAGCTGATTAATGGCTCTCTTAGGGCTGGCCCGAAGGATTAAAATGAAATGGAGTCCCAGGTCTAGGCCATTGGTCAAGCACTGGGACTGAATGATGAATGAAAAATGACATTTTAAAAATAAATGTGTAAAAAGGCATATGCTTCCACGCTAGAATACTCACACATTAAATGCGTTTACTCACGTCTCCATTTGCATATTAAAAAAAAATAATAGAACTCAGAATAATTAAATATATTCGAAATGACCGTGCTTTACTATTTTGTCTTTATTTTCAAGAGTATCGCATGTCATCTGCCGTTCCGTTTTCAAAAAGTAAGGTCGATACATTTTCTTTTAGGTTTTTGTGAAATTTTAATATTTGCTTTCCCGGGAAAAGTCTCAAAAAACGGAAGCAGTTTTAAGATTATTTGCACAAACCTCCATTTGGCCAAATTGCGCACTGTAGGAATTTTTTTTTTTTTTAATTTCATGTCATTTCGAGAAAAATATTCGACAAAAGTCAGTTCGTCGAAATACGGAATTTGGTTTTGACGAAATGTCCGTCAGGAAAACGTCGTTTTCTTTTGTTGAGAAATCAGGTTAGGTGAATGTCCTCAGAACGAAAAGTGCACATTGGGTGGGGGACTTTGAAAATAGGGAGAAGAGTCAAGTGCCTTCATTTCGATTGCAACTAAGGTTTAAAATTGAAGCCAATGTCAGCATTTAGAATCACGATAAAGTTTTTAGATTACGATAACATTTTATTTTAAAGTTTATATTTTTCATCAACATCAAATATGTATGTTTTGAATTACGATTGAGTTTAAATATGGCGATAAATCTTTTCACATGAAGTTAATACTTTTTCGTCAACATCAAATCAAATTGAGCTAGAACTTGGAGCTCTTTTAGCATCTCTTAAACTCGGTCGTAAAAACAAGTTGAATGAGGTGAAACATCAGTTTCAGAGCCTGGCAAAGGAGACTCTTAAACACCGTCGTTTTCATTTTTCTTGCTGGTTTTCGATAGCATACTGTGTATTCCAAGTGAGTTTTTACAGCTTGAAAATTTGTCATGACAAGTAACAACATATAAAGTATTCTTTCACTTTATCCAAATGGATATGTTTTAAACATTGTACAAATGCCCCTTATACAGACCCCTGTACAAATGCCCATTATCAGAAATTGTACTGTATGAATTATACAAACCCTGTATAAACAGTGAATTGCTCATTATCAGTGAAATTAAACTTCATGAATTGCCTACAAATGTTTGTTACAGGTATACAATGAATTGCCTACAAATGTTTGTTACTGGTATACAGTCAATTGCCTACAAATGTTTTTTACAGGTATACAGTGAATTGCCTACAGATGTTTGTTACAAGTATATAGTCAGTTGCCTACAAATGTTTGTTTCAGGTATACAATGAATTGCATACAAATGTTTGTTACAGGTATACAATGAATTGCCTACAAATGTTTGTTACAGGTATACAGTGAATAGCCTACAAATGTTTGTTACAGGTATACAATGAATAGCCTACAAATGTTTGTTACAGGTATACAATGAATTGCCTACAAATGTTTGTTACAGGTATACAGCGTAATTAGCATAAAGTAATAGAACTGTTAATTCCAGTTAAGAAATTAACTGGATGATTAACATGCCACTTTTGCTTGAACGAATGCATCGAGAAGCCAAACTAGGCTGCCAAATTTCTGGTGGGAGGGTTGGGGGCGGGTAGGGGCGGTGTGTGTAGGGGGGTAGGGTAGGGAGGGGACCGAGAACCCCAAAAAACCTTGAATTGCGAAGTCTTGTAAGAGAGCAAACGAAAGAAAACTTTGGAGATTCTGAAAGAAATTTATACAAAAATCAGCATCAGATGAATCAAGTGATCCGATCGTTCTTAATAAAATTTCATTCTCTCTCTCTCTCTCTCTCTCTCTCTCTCTCTCTCTCTCTCTCTCTCTCTCTCTCTCTCTCTCTAACAACTCTCTCAAAAACACACACACACACACACTGGCGTGCACTGTAAGACCTCGCTCATACATTAAATAGTGGAAATTAGCCAGCCCTTTGAGAGACGTAAACGTAAATAACACCAAACAAGGTGGGTCTCTAAAGTTCTCTCTCTCTTATTAAAAAGACTCTCAACGACAGAAATGTCTCTTTAGACAAATAAAAATCTCTCTTATCTCTCTCAACAAAAAACCAGTCTAGGATATCTATCAATAAAAATATTGACAATATAAATATAAAGTAAAAAGCATGACATATATATATTCAGGGTATATGTACTTCCTGAAAATAATGACGAACCGGTTGACAAAAATATACCGTTGATTCTTACAATGAGATAAGCTAAAATCCAAGACTGTGAGGTTAATATACAATTCACCAAGTAAACAAAATAATAAGGCATTTTTCAAAAATAAATTTGAGGGCCAAGAGTTACCTCAAAAAATAAAATTTTAGTTGATAATAGAGAAGTCCAGGCCTTATGTTCCAAACCAGCGACAATGTCAGGAATCAGGACTACAGTGACACACTAAAAGTCGGCCAGTAATGAACGGTGATGTGGATAAATAGTCATGCCACACAATGGAAACGTAGTGAACAAATAAACTGGACAGGTCATCATGGCAGAGGTGGGTGGATATACAATCCAGAACTGAAAACACAAGTTCGACAGGGATGGGTTGATGGGAGATGGCTAAATTAATTCTTGTGAGCCGACTGGCAAGATCCATCTAAGAAACATTCTGATTCCTCAATAACAAGAGCAAAAAAATGAAGCAAAAACGGTGAAACAGATATCAAATAACAGAGCCCAGACAAGTAAGTCTCAAGAAAAATTAATAATTTAGAAATAAAAAATAAAATTGGAATAAAGGACGTACAAATGAGATGGATGATTTTATCCAATCATTTGAAATGATAAATAGTCATAGGAAGATGCTGCTACTAAAGTAACAGAAGAGGGTAGAGATAGACGGTCAAATTAAAGGCAAAGGTGGCCTTTGGATATCGTCACCCAAACGAAGAAACACCTATTATTAGAGAAACATCAGTTGATGGGAGATGAAAAGGAACAAAAACAAAAACAAGCTAGAATATACCTTTATCGACTGGTTAGTAATAGAACTGTAGGCAATTGTCGTCCGAAGACTGAAGTTGAAAGAGAATCATACCATAGATGATAATGATTATATCAACTAAAAAATTCTCCTTCTCCAGTAACATACAAGAGCAAATATAATACTTTGTGGATGTAATGATTGATTTAAATTGAATTTTGTAGCTTTCTGATTGTATAACAAAAGATGGTTTAACAAACATTATAAGAAATTTTATGAAATATAGAAAAAAGAAAACACAGATTTGAGTCAACCATGAAAAGAGGTGGGTGAGCATAGTCGTCTTATAAGGAAAAACAGATGAATGTCGTGGGTAAATTATTAGAAAAATTCCAAATTGATAATACTCTTGTGGTAAAACTGGTATAAAAAATATTTTCACTGTTATATTATACAATGGAACGTAAATGGTCTCAGACCAGATTACACCTAGGGAAATACAGTGGTTATTATCAAATATGAACCAATGATATTATGTTTGCAACATGTCAACAAAACAATATTAACGATAGGTAAATAATTGCATCTTCATCTAAGAGGAAGAGGAATTTAGGAACTGCTATATATGTACATAACAAAGTATGTTATGACAAAGTACCTGTAAACTTTACTGATTTGCAAACGTCGAGTATTAGAATACGAATAAAAACGATAATTATGTAATTATAATTTGTACAATCAACCTAATAAAAATTATGACGTTGACAAACTCAAATAGTTACTTAATAATACTAAGGAACCAACGTTAATAGTAGGTGATTTTAATATACAACCCAGTGTGGGACTGTAATATACAGAATCAAATATATAGGAAATAAAATACAGGAATTCATAGATTCATATGACATGTGCTGTATAAATGATAACGAAATCAGCACATATTTTTCTAAAACACATGGAACATATTCCTCAATCGACCTAACTCTATGTACAACAAACATAGTAGACAGATTGGACTGGAATACGGTAGACGACTTGCATACAATGATCATTTCCCCATATTAATTTCTTTATTACAAAATAACCCCACCAAACATGCCCCTCGATATAACATTTATAAAGCAGATTGGGAACAATATGAATTCCACACCATATAATATCCCACCATTTGAGTATTTGATAGATATAATGAAACTAATAAATTTCGTGTTGATTTCATTACAAATATATATGATATAAAGCAATACCAAAATCCAAATCTCATCCGACAAAACACAATATCCCATATATGGTCTGAAAAACTAGCAAATTAATAAAACTAAAACACCAGATTGGAAGACAGACTAAATAATTTTTTTCAGTAAATTAAACAAAACTTTGCCGATATTAGACGAACCTTACAAAACTAACTATATTTTAGAAAGGCTATAAAATATAATATTATAATAAAAACATCAAAGTTTAACAAATTAATGCAATGGAAGAATCATTTCATGTAAAAAAAATATTTAGATCTCTCTAAAAAACTCCCATACAAAAAATAAGGAAAAATTCAGGAAAATAAATAAAATCCCATGGCAAACAACTAGACATATAAATGATGGAAAAAGAAGACTAATATAAAGAAATTAAATGTAAGTGTGAAAATTAGCAAAAAGTAAGTATAAAAATTTAGATGAGGATTTTGCACAAAGAAAAATAATATAGAATTAATAACAATAAATTTTGAAACATTGATAATTATGGATTTCTAGGAAAATTTAGTATGGAAGAGTCGAATTTGCTCTGTTGAACTGCAATAAATCTGCCCCTAAGATGGACAAAATTTGTTGTCAATATATGTTTTACATAATTTTGAATGATTTCGTATATTTGATTGCTCATGGATTAGATAATTTATTTCCTGATGATTTCAAAGCCATAAAATCAATTCAAACCTGGAAAAGAAAATTATATTGACAATTACAGACCTATTTTTTAACAAGTTGTTTGGCCAAATTACTAAATGGTAAATGCTCGACTAACATGGCACATACGAGAAAATAATTATTTTTAACTCCCACTCAGTTTGGGTCACAGTGTAACAGATCTACATTAGATTCTCTCTGTAAATTAGAAGACCATATACGCCGAGGTTTTGAACGAAAACAAATTACTGTAGCTGTCTTTTTGACGTTGAAAAAGCATACGATACTACATGGAGGTATGCTATATTAAAATTTTACAAAACAACAACATCTGTGGACATTTACCTAGGTTTATACAAAACTTTTTGACAAATCGCAGTTTTCAGGTGGAATAGATGATGTTCTGTCTAGAACATTTTCCTCTAGAAAATGGTGTTCTACAGGGAAGCGTCCTTAGTGGCACACTGTTTACGTTAGCAATTAATGATATCAGTAAAAATCTACCTACTGGTATTAAAAGTAACCTGTATATGGATGATTTTGCCATATATTATTCAGCATCTCGAATAAAACATGCAGAACGAATCATTAACAAAAGCATAGTAAAAATAGATGAATGGGCTTTATCTGTAGGCTTTAAATTTTCCATAGATAAAAACCCAAGCAATCATGTTTTATAAAAAAAAATGGAAAAAAGGAGAAGAAATAGACATAAAAAGGTCTGAAACCATAGTTCAATGGCCACAAGCAAAATTGATCAGGATTAGTATTTGATATCCATGAACTGAAAGACATAACCCGGGATTATCAAAATGTAATCAGCGGATTAAAGGTTTAATTAAAAGCAAATGGATGTTACAGACTAAATACATACACAAAACAAAGCCACTACAACACCTGTCTATCGTTGATTATGGAACAAACATCTGGCTCGTCTCAGAACGCTCGCCATACGGTAGACGCAATTAAATGAGGCTCTTAGAATATGGGCGTTGGGTCTCGATCATCACCAACATGAAACTTTACGTTGAATGGGGTGAACTACCTCTGTCGATCCAGGCAGGGAGCTAGTAACGAGAAGAGGTCTGAGAATTCAGACAAATGATTCTCAAATCAAAAAATTATTTGGATTAAGAGATGTGTTTATAAACAATCATCCACCTTCTTACAAAATTGGGAATAAAAGATTGTTTAAAAGAAAAAGAAGAAATATGTATATACAATTACCTGTAATGTTAATTTTGCCACAATGCCCTCTTAACAATGAATAAAATGAATTCTTCTCGCTTTTTGGAAATATTTGTAAAAAATCATTAAGATCCAAATACCAAAGACAAAATGAAGTAGACTATAATGGCCGTCGCTGGTCAGATCAATAACACTGACGGATCTCCTTGTGATTGTGGTGATGCTGGGTTCGTTCCCAAAACAAAACGACCGGCCATCAAAGTCTCTTCAATTTCTTGCGTTTGGATCTTACGGCCATAAAAATAATTAGAAGTCTCATATAATAATTTTGTAATTTAGAACTTCAGAAGTGTTAAGAGGTCATTGTATAATCCCAGAAATAATATGTGTCAACATAAAAGTGACCAGTAGATTGTATAATAACACAAAAATATTGAAATATGTTGGATATGCCCATGTAGGGATTAAGGGAAATGAATAGGCTGATAAATATATATAAGCGGTCCACATGACAAGATATATATACATCCCTATAGTGACTATACAAAATATATAAAAACAGTCATTGTAAAAAATGGCAAAATATATGGAACGAAGAACCTGCAAATAAAAAATTAAAACAGATAAAATCTCAGTGTTGGAAAAAGGATGAAACTACTAAAGAAGAAACTTTCCCTGCAACAGCCTCTTCATTTCCCCTCCATTTTAAGGATCCCCACCCACCACTTAACTGCAAAGGGATGGGGGAAACAATCAATCAGTATCGTTTAAAACAAGTCATTTGCTGATTTTGCAAAGCTTTATTTTAAATTTTCCTGATCAACCTTTTTAATCAGGACATTAGCATGCACAAAGTGATTAATAACTGTAAGATAATATATTGCAGTACTGATGGCGCTTTGCGGTTGAAACGTGATTCCTGTAACATGGGGAGAAATCATTTCATATATCTTTATGGATTTTCCTTTGTGATTTTAATGTAGTGTTTATATTAAGTTAAAATCCTTTATATAAATGTTATATGATGGTTAGGCGATAAAATCTCCTTTGCACAAATATATTTTGTTAAATGTTTAAACTGTTATCAGAGAAGAGCACTTGTCATTTATCACTTGCCTCGAGCACGTTTAGCCTTTCGTTTTATCTGCTGCAGAAGGCACCTTTTCATATTCAGTAAATGCATGTTTTTTTTTTAATTGTATTCACTTAACATTTATTCGTCTCACAAACAAACAAATGTGAAAAGCTCTTGTTTTAGCTTAATGAAAATAGATGTCTTTCGTAATTAAGTGAAGCATTACGTAAAGTGATGAAATATTGGGCTTAATATATATCAAAAACTGCATTTAAAATCTGAAGAAAAGTCACTTAATTATAGAAACAAATATGATTATGTTATTGCCAGAATATTAAAAGAATTGCACGAAGTGTTAGAAAGTACGAATTTTCTGCTCAAAAGCATAAGTTCAGGAGACTCAGAATAAAATATCTCAGGGTCTCACTTGCATTTAGGTTTTTAAAATTCGCCTAAAATCTTAACCCCATTTTTGGTGAACATCACAGATTGTGCATGTTTTTTTTATTGCCCTAAAAAAGAAATGAGATTAATTAGGAATGACGAGAAGGTGTCATGTTGGGGGCGCCTGAGGGAAGCCATTAATCAAGAACAGGTGAGAAAGTGTCAGTGTGTCCAAGTAAGGACTGTGTAGGTGAAGCTGGCTGGGGCAGAAAAAAATGGTTTTCGTAGTTTTATTATAAGGAAGCAGATATGAAGATGGAGGAGAGATGAGATACCAGGAGCATAAAACACTGAAGCTAAAGTAAGTCCGCACAGGGAGTTGGAGTGGTTGGACAGCAAGATAAAGAGGACATTAGTAAATAAATTAGATGCAGTACAAGGATCTAAAGGTGGAATTCTGAGAAAACCCCATAGGTGCACTAAGAAGTAGTAGTTAGAGAAGTTGGACATCAAGAGTGAACAAAGGAAGCGGGAGGGGAGGGAAAGTACAAGGCTGGAAAGTGGGTGCAGGCAGGGAGGGGCCGAAAGGGAGTAATGCCTAAAATGTACTACGGGAGGTGCACTGACAGCACTACCACCCTACCCGAAAGAATGGTGACATGTTGGCGATATTCCTGGATTGGGCCGAAGGTCAAAGTGAGCCTTTTGGGGTGAAAGGCAAAATGGGAAGAAGAACACCAGAAGTCAGAGGTTGCACAATGAGAGAGGAGGTTTAGCGAAGGAAAAAAGCAAAAAAGCAATAATTGAAAAGCAGGTGCAGGAGAGAAGAAATAATCATGTAGAGGTATGAAAGAGGATGAATAAGGTGTGTGAGGAAAGTGTGAGAGAGAAGTTTGGAAATAACGAAAACAAAGGAGTTAACATAAGAAGGGTTATGTTGTAATGCAGGGAGATAAAGGAGTAAATGAAAGTCGCCCAGAGCAAGTAGAATAAACATAGAAAGTGAGACTGTCCTTATGCACTGTCAGTTGAATCAGTAAATTATTTTAAAAATCTGAGATTGGATGCTTGATGCCAACATGTTTCATTTTTGTTATTATTAATAATCCTGGAATGGCAGAAAGTACCTGGGAAAAGCGCCTTGAAAAATTTGATTCGAATCTGCTAGTAGTTTAGACTTTGACTGGAAATATTGAGATTGTTGATAAAGGACAGAACGGTAAAATTCAGAAAGAATATAGTCAAGATCTCAGTTACAATATCCATCTGTAGTTATTTTGGAGCTGATTTACTCTCTCTCTCTCTCTCTCTCTGTACAAAAAGAATAATTGACATCTTTGTATCTTTAAAATATAGAACCCATGACTGCTGCAAAAGTATTGCTGGTACAGCCATCATCATCATCTCAATTATAGTTTATAATTTTCATGATAAAGTAAAATTGCGCAAAAAGTCAGTCTAATATTAGACATAACACTGTTGCAAACTTATGCTCTGAAAGAGGGAAGTTTGCCCACCCCCACATTGGCCATGAATGTTAATGCTTATTGGAACTTCACCGATGCGGAAATATGATGTCAGTGGGTTAGTAGAAGACTCAAAGGTTATTCTGCTGAGTGAATGAAACCGCAGACAGAGAGTTAGTAAATAGTCAATGATAGTTTTTTTATATATATATTTCAAATATAACGCTGTCAACTTTATGAATGCTCAGGAAAACCGCAATAACTTTTGACTTTCATTTTCTACTAAAGCTCGGCGATTAATTTCGAAAGTCTGGATTTAAATTTTGTTTTCTTCGCTTCTAGCTTGTGTTTCGAATTCATCCATCAGCAGCGCAGAAAGGAAAAAAAGTAGAATTCTCTCTCTCTCTCTCTCTCTCTCTCTCTCTCTCTCTCTCTCTCTCTCTCTCTCTCTCTTTTTTCTTCCAGCTCTCCAGTTACCACGAACGCAGCATTAATGAATTCAGAGTTTTTTGTTTTCCTAGACCCACCAAAACATAAATTCTCCGCAGGTACACAGTTCCACTTCTCGGTTTTGACCTAAATGTCCCTAGTGACATATTTTTCTTTACTTTTCCGCTTTGATTTTCCATCATGAAACGAAAGAATAAGTATGGTTGCTCTGCCGTATCTTACGGTTAAAGGAAGGATTCAATACATCCACTCGATTCAGGAACCACCATTCAGAATGATTCAGTATATCCACCATCTTCCGCTGACCAACGTTTCTGTCTAAAATTCCGTGAAGGTGAAACATCAAATGTGTGTGTAACTGTAGCTGTACAGCAGCGATATTGGGTAGTAACCAATATGAACTATTTACCCATGAATTCCAAATCAATTGTTTACGCAAATATCAGTACCACGAAACAAAAGAGGATCTCTCTGGAGAACCTCTTTAAAGTCTATTTTTCTTTTTCCTCCCGAGTCAAAAAGAGAAGCATTGCCCGAGAAAAATATTAGCTTCTGCACACATCAGCGGAATACCGATGCGGGAACGGAAAGGGAAACAAACGTTCTCTCCTGACCTTTTTCCACTCTGGTGGCCTGTCAATAGTATTGACAACAATCGGCTGACTAGCACATCAACTAGAACATCGCTATCAAGGTGACAGAGGTTGTTATAAAGCCGTAAGGAGTCCCGTTCAATACCTAGAACTAGCAAGCGAGTGGAATTAAGGTTTGAAGTGTTTCATTGTTTTTGAGACTGATCCGAGACTGTAGCTGAGGTTTGGTTACAAAAGATAATGTCCAGAATCGATCGTAAGGAATGATAAGGTTAATTACCGCAACAATGACGAAATATGAGTTGCAACAGGGTTCCTGTAGATTTTTTAGCAAAAGGACGTCATAGAGTAATGACAGGTGCAAAACAAATGCCCCACAAATTTGTGCGGATAGCTCATTTTGTTAAAGCAATATCTCGTTCTTTTTTTGTGATGAGAATACCATCTCCTCGCAAGCAATCGGTCATAATTATGCTAGAGTGAAAATACTTTGTCTAAAGAACTTGGAAAGCTGCAGAACTTTCCATGTGTCATAAGCTCTCTTCAGCCTCAGATCAAGCAATCCCGAATCACTCCCTTACCTTCAACAAATATCCCGTAGGGGGTAGTGCCGTCAGTGCACCTCATTCGGTGCATTGTAGGCATTACTTAAGGTTATTTGCAGCATGCCTTCGGCCCCTAGCTGCAACCCCTGTCTTTCATTTTACTGTACCTCCTTTCGTATTCTCTCTCTTCCATCTTACCTTCCACCCTCTCCTAACAATTGATTCATAGTGCAGCTGAGAGGTTTTCCTCCTGTTACACCTTTCAAACCCTCTTACTCTGAATTTCTGTTTCAGCGCTGAATGACCTTTAGGTCCCAGTGCTTGGCCTGTGGCCTATATTCTATATTCAATTCCATTCAACAAATATCGTAATCCCCTGGGATTTGGAGAGTGAATATTTGGCAGATGGTAAAATGATGGAATGACAAAATTTTCATTCATTTCCATAACAGGAATTGACTGCTGTGAGGTACTGTCCTCTTTGGTGACTAAATGGAATTGTCGTCCTCTTCCGTTTTGCGTAAATCCTGAAGCTATCTTGGTTTTAGGGGAAGAGTCTGCCGCTTATTGTAGTTACAAAATCTTGGTTTTATTTCAGTTGTCTTTCTTTTTGTTTATTCTTCGTCAGATATACAATTCATGGCCTATTCTGGCTTACCAAAGACATTCAAGGTGAGGATTATTTACGGGGAATTAAACATTATGATACTGTACATTGTAGCATCATTCTTTGTAAAGTATTTTGCAGCAGAAGATTAACACTATTAGTAGATATTCAGACGCATCTGGTTACGGCACAGAAACAGGAGAAATTCTAGATGACGAGAGAGAGAGAGAGAGAGAGAGAGAGAGAGAGAGAGAGAGAGAGAGAAACGTCGATTCACAGTCGTATTTTGTATCCTTGAAGGACACAGAGCCTTAAAATCAGGAATTTACTGTCACAATAGACCAAAGCGAATGTCCTTCAAACAGGACATTTTTGGGGTCCTGATACAAAAAGCAATATAAATGTAAGATTATAGGAGGTCCCGTGATAGGAAAAGGAAGAGATAAAAAGACGAGGATCTCATGAATGTTTCCCTTGAGATCCAATCTGCCTCTTTTACTGCCACATTTTAACTTACTCCTTTTCAGGCGCCTTCCTCTCGGACGCTCAAGGCTTCCGCACATACATACCACATTTAATTATTTACGAATCGCTATATCTTATTTGTTTATTGTTCTCTGTTTCTGTTTTCTTTCTTTCGTAAGCTAATGTTCTATTTGGTGAATTCTTTATGAAATATAATAATAATAATAATAATAATAATAATAATAATAATAATAATAATAATAATAATAATAATAATGTCATCCACGTCTGCTTCATATAATTTCTAAGAAAAGCTTCAGGTCTGCAAACATTTAGCACCATGGGAAAAAACATCACCATATATCACCATATCACTGGCAATTTCTTACAACTTCGTTGTACGGTAATTAGAAAAGGTGATTCTTATGTGGAGTCTAATCATACCATTTTGTTTTATTAAACATCTTGTCATAATTTTGTTATTATTATTATGATTGAAATTAATAGATAATTATGACTGTAAATGATTCTTCATTCCTCACTGCAAGGAGTTCCTTACTTCAGTGGGATTCATATTTTAAAAAGTTGGAATTAATTCCTGTGTGTTTGAGTGTTTCTTGTTAAGAAAAGCTTATGCATTAGTTGCTAATGTAAATGATATTCGGGGCAAGTTCTTTGCGTTATCAAAGTTTTCACATGGTTGAATTATTTCGTGTTTTGTCGATAGTTATAAATCCATCTTTTGAAATTAAGTGGGAACTGAATTCTTGCAATCTGAGATTGCTTTAAATATTTAAGAGTCAGATAATCACTTACAAACTAAATTAGTGCCACTGCAATATGAAAGCAATGAAATTATGCAATAGCTGTGATTCATGTTGTTTGTGGTGATAACGTTCAGTCCAGTGCGGAACACTGTCAGGATCTGAAAGCTTTAATTGACGTAAAAAAATCACCATAATTAGTAGAAAAGAATAATTGGATTACGTACGCAGTATTAATTATAGTCATTTTTAAAAAAAGAAAGGTGGCTAGCCTCACCCCCTTTGCTGGTATCTAGATACTGATTAAAGTTGTAGTTCGTTTTACTTTTGGAAAAAAGAAACAGATTACATCAGACAAAAGGAATGTGAACTTTCTCAATTTTACAGAATTTCAACGATAAAAAAAGCTGTTTTACTTTGCCCTTAACATAGCAATATCAGAATAATAATAATAATAATAATAATAATAATAATAATAATAATAATAATAATAATAATAATAATATTGGTGAAGAAACCCACAGTGGTGTAAATGTAAATATTATTTGAAATATTTATATACAGACGAGAGCTTTCGAGAGTCTGGTTGAGATTCTGGCAGTTATCTCGTTAATTATATTCCCATCCCATTTGCTGGCGGTCGCTGATAGAGTTGGAGTGATTTGTTGTCATAAAACTCTTCTCCGAATTTATTACGCTCGTACGTAGACGAGAAATTATATCCGAAACAAGGAATTACATCTGAAATGAGGAATTACATCTGAAATTAATTGCATCTGAAATGTGAAATTATATCTAAAATGATGAATTAAATCTGAAATTAGGAATCATGCCTGTATCAAATTACATCTGAAACGTGGGATTATGTCTGGAATAAGGGAATTATATTTGAAACGTGGATATATTTATGAAACGATGAATTACAATAGAAAAGGAGGAACTGTATGTAGAACTAGGAATTACACATGAACAAGACGTTAGATCTGAAACTAGAATTTCATGTGAAACGAAAAACTATTCGTAGAAGTGGGAATTACATCTGAAACAAGGAATTACATGTGCAAGTAGTAATTGCAACGGGGATTTATATTTGCACCTAAAATGAGGAATTACACATGAAATTAGGAATTACATTTGAAACTGGGAATTCGGCTGAAGCGGGGTTACATCTGAAACAAGAAATATTTGAAACGTTGAACTACATCTGAAAGGGATTATATCTGGGACGAATTTGCTCTCTGAATAAGAGTTCAGTTTTGTTTTTATTTTTAACTAAAAACTTAATGATAAATCGAGTGTCAATCGCTCCTAACTGTTCCCGAACCTGTCCCTTGGATCTGAATTATGAAATGAACAATATTTTCGGCGGGTTTGAATTATGGAAAGGGTGCGGTAACACACGGGTCTCTCTCTCTCTCTCTCTCTCTCTCTCTCTCTCTCTCTCTCTCTCTCTCTCTCTCTCTCTGTGTGTGGCCCTCAAGGCGCAAAGGTAACACTACGTTCATCACAGAGACAGAACATAGATATAAATATCCTTACAAAGGAAAGCGCTTATATGTATAATTTTCGTAACTGTTCGAGATGTTGTCTTAGGCAGCACTTTGGATATCGCAGCATCTGCTGGAGAGATAGAGAGAGAGAGAGAGAGAGAGAGAGAGAGAGAGAGAGAGAGAGAGAGAGAGAGAGGCGGAGAAGAAAACAGATGATTGATAGCCGTTTGAAGATCTCAGATTAAGGACATAATATTTTAAAGATAATAAATATCAGTGGCTGAAGTGGGTAATTTAAAACATGTGCGCACTTTTCCTGTCATTTTACCCTTGGATCTTTATGTCATCCGGATTATGCAACACAGAAATGAAAAGGGTTGTAGTGTGCATAGGTACAAGGGTCTAATAATGGAAAAAATATTGAAATATGTAGGGATTAAAGGAAATGAAGAGGCTGATAAAGCATTTAAAAAGCAGTCCTCATGACAAGAGCAAATGTACACATCCCTATTAGTGACTATAGAAGATATATAAAAACAAGCATTGTAAGTAAATGGCAAAATATATGGAATGAAGAACCTGAAAATAATAAATTAAAACAGATAAAATCCAGTGCTGGAAAATGGATTTACGTCATATCAGAGAGAGAGGCATACACAAAGTAATTCTGATGCGTCTTCAAATAGGCCATACTCATTTTTGACACATGGACACTTAATGAACAGTCCATGTGGCCCTCCTCCCAAATGCCCAGATTGCAAAGTGTTGATAACAGTCAAGCATGTATTGTGTGAATGTCCTAAATATAACCTGCAGCGATTATCAAATTTTGGAACGAGATCAATGAAGAAATTTTGTCAGAATCTTAACTTTTCAGTAATACACAATTTAATGTTAATGAGGAGCTGAGTTTTAATTGATAAAATATAAAAGTTAATAATAGAAATACGAAAACCTGTAGGCGTCTAATGAATTTTAAGACAACTAAATTTTGAAATTTTACTTAATTTATTTTGAAATTTTTAATACCTTTTTAGTGAGTATATATGGAAACATGAGTATAAATGTATTTACTGGGTGAGTGTGTTCCAGTATGAGAGCTTATGCCTTTGTGCAGCTTTTAATTTCATTTTCATTCATTCATCACCATACCAAATGACCTATTTGGTCTCAGTGCTACACTTCTAGCCTAGACCTGTCATTTCATCCAATCCTTCGGGCCAGCCCTATGAGTGCTAGGCTTCTAGCCTAGACCTGTCATTTCATCCAATCCTTCGGGCCAGCCCTATGAGTGCTAGGCTTCTAGCCTAGACCTGTCATTTCATCCAATCCTTCGGGCCAGCCCTATGAGTGCTAGGCTTGTAGCCTAGACCTTTCATTTCATCCAATCCTTTGGGCCAGCCCTATGAGTGCTAGGCTTGTAGCCTAGACCTGTCATTTCATCCAATCCTTTGGGCCAGCTCTGTGAGTGCTAGGCTTCTAGCCTAGACCTGTCATTTCATCCAACCCTTCGGGCCAGCCCTATGAGTGCTAGGCTTCTAGCCTAGACCTGTCATTTCATCCAATCCTTCGGGCCAGCCCTATGAGTGCTAGGCTTGTAGCCTAGACCTGTCATTTCATCCAATCCTTCGTGCCAGCCCTGTGAGAGCTGATAGTCAGATCAGTGGTCTGGTTAAACTGTTTTAGTAATAATAATCAAGCTGCCCAACAAAAGTCAGTCAGGCTGTGTGTTGACACCAGCTTCAGCTACAGTCAGGAAATAGATCTGGGGCGAGAACCCCATCCGTAAGAACTTGCTGAAAGCCAAAAGCTCTTCCCTTTTGGCACCACCCCCCACCCCCTACAAAGGAAAAAAGGGGTATAGTGAAAAAAACGTCTTTCTGGGTGGATGGCGGGCCTTAGTGTTATATCATTTGGCTCACAATTACACTTTCCATGGTTTGAACCTGATCTTGGTGAAAAATGTGTGTGTGTGTGTGTGTGTGTGTGTGTGTGTGTGTGTGTGTGTTAGTGGGTGGCATAGCCTAATGTTAGGGCACTGGGCTCACGTTTGCAAGGCTCATTACTCTCACCCAGCCCCACTTTTCCTATTAATCTCAGACTTCTCACATACTGTTTTTAACAAATGCTTGACACACACACCTCCTATGCTTAAGACCACAGTGTTTGTCGCTTAGCAGTCCGTTTGTTATGTTACTTGCTCAAAAAATCTTACTTTATGCCGTTACTGGCATATCTAGAAATGATATGCCTTGTCGTTCTTACAGTCACCTCTGACGCCTTTACTTACATACAAGGTAACAAATATCGTAAAGTAACAAATATCATTCCTCTTTCACATTCTTTGATCCTTCGAAACCTTGAGACCTTTTCCTCACCAAGCGTTACACTCCTAAGGTCGTCAACTCACTCACTCTTTCGCCACCATTCACCGGCTTTTACTCGTAATCACATCAACTCCTGTTGTCTGTCCACTCTTCAGTCTCTTAATCTCCATCGGCACAACCTCAGCAGTCATTTTCAGATGCATTCTCAGACTTGCAGTGACCCTTTCCACTCCACATTACTGACCTCTGACTCTTACTCAATCATATATATCCAATAAATCTTGAAAATTGTAATTCCATCAGCAGAGGACTTCAGTTGCTGCCCGTTGTTTCTGTAAATTGTGATGCATTATCTCACTAAATAATTTTGCATTTATATCTCTAGCATACTTCTTTTTGTCTTTTGAATATTTGTTCATGTTTGGCCTTAAATTTTTTTGCTCACTCCGGAGTTTTTTTTCTCTCTCTCTTTTTGGTACTATGTCATCTCTTTTGTCAAATAACTAGTCTTCAAACAGTGTCCGTTTATCACTTTGCTTCTCTTTGAATTCTCGTTAAATTATGTACCGTTTAAATCACAATACTACCATAAACATTCCCTGGCATACTAAGTGATGTTACACTTCTGTAATTTCTACAGGCTCACCAATCAACTTTGCCTTTTTACAGAAACGATTATTTCCCATACTCCACTCCACTGGAACAATTGGCTAGTCAGACATACCTTACACACCCTGGTCAGCAACTCATTCATATTTTCACTAACATGCTGCAACACCTCACTTATATTCACATCAACCCTTGTGTCTCTCCATTTTTCTGTGTCTGTTAAAGCTGTGTATGATGTTCTCAACAAACTGGTAAAGTTTAAGAATTTGAACATGAAGCAAAGTCAGCAAATGTAATTATAAAGATAAATTTCTTTGATATCGCTATCTGAAGGTCAGTTATTGTTTACCTAAAAAACCTCTTGGTCTATTAGACAGAAAGATGAGATAGTGTTTTGGCCTGTCCTCAGTTGCACACATGCAAACACACCTGCAGAAACGTGATGGTGTGTATTTCCTCTGCCAATAGGCTTTGTGGCTGTAGCCAATGTCTCCAGGTGTCTTTGCCTTTCTAGTCTTAGAGAGGAATGGAAAGACAAGGACACAGAGACAGACGTGAAAAGGTATTCATTCTTCTAAAATGCTATCAGAGCATCGCCCCTTTTCTTGTAGACAAAATTATCATTTCTCGTTTGTCTTCCATTGCATCAAGACAAAAGCAACGAAAGAAAGGTGGACGATTTCCGTTGGAAATGAACGAACGTCATTTGGCAGAGCAAAAGAAGAGCAGAGTTCGAAAATTCTTTTTGGTGAAGAGCTCTTGTGTCCGTGGAGGGTGTGATGGTCCTCCATTAACGTACCTAATCCATTGTTTGAGAGGCATTTGGTCTTTCATCACCTGTGTTCGTCAGACTTCAAGGGTTCCCCACGAAATGGATGACTTTATTTCGTGTCACCAGCAGCGTTGTGTTTGCCTGAATACGAAGCAAGGGTTTGCAGAAGCAGCGTAAGCATGGCCACTTCTTCACGTCAGATTTCTATGGTGTGTCATTATGTCTATAAATGGGCGGGAAAAATAAGGTATGGCAGTAATGATAGCTCTTCAAGGTACCTACATTGAAAAACTTAGGGTGTTCATTTTTATATATTGCGTGCAGTAGGATTTTTAGAAGAATCTTATTATTCGTTTGGCCCTCTATAATTTATTTTAGTAACTCCTACAGCGTCTTCAGCAGCTAACATCCCTCGGGCCTTCTCACCAAGCTCCGGTAAAAGGGCGAACCCCAAGATACCTCAGGGCTACAGAAAGATAACTTTCCTTAAGGCGGAAGGTAGACCGACTTAACGAACTTATCTTCCGCTGTAAGTTATTTACAAAACGCCTCCCTGTAATGTGTGTAAACTTTTCCGACCTTTTTTACTTGTCGGAAATTGAACTCTGCAAAGTTTGTTATATTCAGGCCGGGAGTCATATAGACTTTGCCGAGGGAAATAATCTCTTTCAACTTTCTCTGCACTTCCGCTGTCTTGCTCCGAAAGGCTGCAGCCTCCCAGGACGCAATTTTGAGACAAGTTCAGATGCGGAAAAGAATAAAAAAGAAAGAAAATAAAGGAAGTTCAAACTCTAAAGGGAAAAAGTATGAAGTCAAATAAACATTCTGAGTATTTTGCTTATTTGAAAACTTCCCTCTAACAATCGTGGTCTTTCTTTTTTTGACTTATCAGGAGTTTGTTAGTTTGCTTCTTTGTTTGTTTATTTGTTTTCATATCTCTCTCTCTCTCTCTCTCTCTCTCTCTCTCTCTCTCTCTCTCTCTCTCTCTCTCTCTCTCTCACGCAGACACATACACAATACGTAGGAAAGTTCTCATCTCTTATTCATCTTGATTTTGTATTGTTTTTACTTTAAATATCAAAATAGGGTGGGAGGGCCGGGGAGACCAGCTTCCTCTAAAATGGCTGATTGCAGTTTCCCCATTTTCTGAGAAGTTGTAAAACTTGAAGTGCTGCTGCTTTTGCTCTCCAGTGGACCTCACCCTGAGCAGACCTGATCTAAGCGGACCTAATGAGCTTGTCAGAGATGCGATTGAAATGTGACGAAAATAGTGGCAGTCACCTTCCATCATTCTCGGAAAAATTGTCAAAACTTTCTTGGGTGATGCTGTATGTATCTCGGGCTAAAAGTTGTTTTTATGGTGCTTGCAATCAGAAAGCAAAGGTTTAGACCAGGTGTTTTCGGAAAGCTTAGATATTAATTTTTAGCAATCATTAAACCATGGGAAGGAGAGAATTAACTTATCGTTATTGTATACTCCCCTCATCCTACCATGAAGTTCAGAAACTCCATTTTTGTTCTGTAAATACAACAGCCAGCATAACATCCAATTTGTTTCTGCATGATTTTCTCGATAATTTTATGAGAACTTTATTTAATAGGCCTTTTTTAGGTTTCCGCAATTGGGTTGGTGTGTGTGTGTGTGTGTGTGTGTGTGTGTGTGTGTGTGTGTGTGTGTGTGTGTGTGTGCGCTTATGAGAGAGAGAGAGAGAGAGAAAGAGAGAGAGAGAGAGAGAGAGAGAGAGAGAGAGTGCTGTCTGCTTCTTATGCCTGTTATGTCAAATCAGTCATTGCTTTCATGCACAGAAAGCAAAAGATAATCACTTCCATTTTTGTTAATACCTCGTTTTCAGTTGAAGAGATTCCGAATTCATTCTTCATTGCTCCTCCAATCTCGAGCGAAGAGGAAATTCATTTGCGGAAAACTCGGCCTAAAGCCACATGCCACTGTGGACAGCGCGGCTCCAGTGGAGCCTTGATGACACCAGCGAGGAAAAATGGTGTGAGTCCGGCGCTCCGCCATCAAGGAGTTTAATCCTAATTATCCTCCTTTAAGCGCTTGACTTCGCCCAGAAATCGAAGTGAAAATGACACCCGACTTTGCCTGGGAGGGAATCGAACGAGCGATGGCTGGATGCATATGGGTGTTGAGCGATCGATCGATCGATCCATCCATCGAGACCCGTTTGTGTCAACGGAAGTTTCTTTGATCGAGTTTTGAACTTCCCATTTTGACTCGTTTCATTAAACTCTTCCTTAACGTTTGGATTTAATGGCGAGTTGTCTCTTCGTTGGAGATATATATATATATATATATATATATATATATATATATATATATATATATATATATATATATATATATATATATATATATATATATATATATATATATATATATATATATAATATGCTTATTTTGTAAATTTCATGTCTCCGGATCTTTTATTATCATAAACTTAAACAATCGCACAAAACATCATTTATGTTCATAGTCTGTGCATTTGTAAAATATTGTTTTCCTTTGTAATTGACACTGCTTCTACCAATCAAGAAAGCACAACACGATTTACAAGTCTTTATAGAAATAAAAATGAAAGCACTTGTTAATTTATTACAGGCTGAAACGGGTCAAAAAAACTTTTCAATCATTTTCTACAAACAAAATTCAGTGACAAGAATACAGAGTTAATTTGCAGATATTGTAAATAAAAAAAATCACGTATCCTATTTCTGTCATTTTTTTTAAGAAAAGTGGAAGTGTACATTGTAGTTTTCCTGGGATGAAACCAAAATATCAGTTGACGACTTTGTTGCCAAGTGTCATAGCAACCAAGATCACAGAGAATCCGCTGAGGCCTACAGGTCTTGTAGGATGACTCTGCGAGCGATTGGAAACGATATCCGTCCTCTCAGTTAGTGGGAGCAGGTTAGTTTTTGTGCCTGGATTTGATCTATACTCACAAGTAAGGGAGCTTCCTCACTACAATAAAACCTGCCAAAGACACACGTTGATAACTTACTGTTGACACTTCGCAAACAAATAGAAGTCAATGACGTATTGGTAGTTCTAATCACTGCTTTATAGGATTATCCAGTGTTGGTCAAAGGTTCGCTCTCCAATTGCGGTCGTTGACTAGTTTTCGACCTCTTTGTGATATGTAAGAGATAAGTTGCCGCCGTGTGTTTATGTTATGTACCGTAGTGTGGACGCGCAATAAGTGGGTTATAGATTAAAATGAAAACTTGATTGAACATTTTTAGAAGCATTTAGAATGCAGTTGCCCATTGTACGTATATGCGTATCTACAATAAAACAAAAATTAGTTTATGAACAATTAAGGTTAAAGATTAATGTTGCATGGTATAAGGAAGAAGCCGTGATTAGCTCATATATATATTTCTGGATTTTGAAAGAAGCAGAGGCTGTAACGAGTTCTGGAAAGAGTATAAACAATAGATAGTTTTGTTTAGACTAGAGTTCGTGTTTGCCAAGATTACAAGTGTTGTTAAGATCAAGGAGCTTACCTGGTTTTAACGGTTGTTGGGCATTAAAAAAAAAATGTATTTTTCCCCATTCTTCTTTTATTCTAGGAAGGCAGATAACCTAAACTTTGTAAAGATGGGTTCCTTAATTGACAGTAATAGCGGGGTAGCGAATTTTCAGAACAGGAATACTGGAAAGTGAAGGCTGGAGATTTCAAAAAGAGCAGCTAGTATTTGTCTATCCCTGCAAGCTTTAAGAAAGATGTGCTGGAATGTAAGTCCTGATCAGAAAGACAAAGGAACAAGTGAACTGGAATGACAACGAGCCCAAGAAAAGGCCAGGCTGCAAGAGCAGAAGTTGAGAGAGTTCGCTCACAGGTGGGGGAGAAGGAAGAGAGGATGGAGAGAGAACGTGCGATTGCTTAGTCGTCAGTCGGTTACCATTTTGAAGTTAATATCGCATTGAAATTAGTCCCAACATTTGTCCAATTTCGCAGATTTTCATTTCTCCATCGAAAAAGTAGCCAGGAAGTTGCTATGACCCGTCGAGTATTGGATAACTTTGGTCCAGCATTGTTTGAAGGGTAAGGCTCAAGATTTATGCAACTATCTGCTCGTTGCTTTTCGTCCGTAGAAATATGGTGCACTTACCACTCTTCATTTTATCAAGTCTAAAGTGAAATCAGAATGAATTCAGGAGGGCTGTGAAATAATGGCGGAAACTCTTGTCGTTACAGGACAAATATAGCAACAACTTCGTCTTTTACTACAGGAACCAGATAAGTATTAAACTTCCACAATACTGTACTAGCAGTTTCTTACTCGTAAACAGGAGGTTCCTCAAGATATTAAATTACTTAACCATTAGTTTACTTATAGTAACTTTTTACTATGCCTTACAAGTATAGCCACTTTTCTCATCTTTGGCTTCTTATACCACATCCGCTGTGTAAGCAGGTACTTTTTGCACCTTGGATTTTTCCCCTGCGTAATCAGCATCAGGATTTTGCAAAACGAAAAAATAAATAAATAAGTAATTACTTGTAATCCCTTCGTGCATTCCAATTTTGCCTCCCATAAACACCCCAAGTTTCCTCGTGGTCTTGTGCACATATCATTTGCTTTACTTATTCTGGCGAGATATTACATGCAAATGTTGGAAACAAGAACTTTTACTTCAGTTCCAGAATAACTCCTTAGTCATAGTTGTCCCCACTGCCTCTGCGTCATTGAAAGTATAACCTGTTATGGCTTTGAAAACTTCCTTTGTTTACAAAATCTCTATGAACATCTGTTTTTTCGTACTGGTAAACCAAGGATTTCGTGATTTAAATGGGCTAGAATGACTTTATTCATAAACAGTACGGTTTTAGTGGGGACCTTGACCTTTTGACCCATGGTGACCTATGTTTGAGACCAGCTTTTATTATAAAGTTACCAGTGACTCTGTGGTCGTTTTCGTATAAAAATTTTTGCTGTGTGATCTAAATTCATTGAGATATTAACATTAGAATGTGACGTACCTCCATATTTTCGACCAGTTCAAAGAGTCACATTTTTTTGAGGAAAAAGTTTAATAAAATCTCAACCCACCACTGCCAATCTTGAAAGAGTTGCAGTTCTGATGCCTTAAGGTAAGACCTTTCAAAAATACCAATTAGAAACCTGGTGTCTTCAGCAAATAAATGGCCCTGGCTCTAGGACTATTCGTTTGGTTAATGTCCCCCTCTCTCTCTCTCTCTCTCTCTCTCTCTCTCTCTCTCTCTCTCTGTATATGTATATATATATATATATATATATATATATATATATATATATATATATATATATATATATAGATATATATTTTATATATATTACAGGGTTATGTATATACCTTCAGGGAGTGCGTTCCTTCCCTTAATATGCATCTAGGCTACCTGGACCAGCTGATAGTGCCTCGACTAGGGCCCTAAAGGTTAGAATATGAGCACGTGCTGAATGTGTGTTTACCCATCATTAAGTACAGGTTAGATTCACAATCGAAATCGCAGTCTTGCTCAGGAGGAGCATCAAAATAGAAAATGCATATTTTGGATATAAAAGTTTATATATACTTATTTTTGTTGGTTCTATCTAGTATTACTCTTCATTTTTAACGTTCATATTTTAACAGTATGAATTTTACTAGTATGTCATCATTCACCTGTTTATTATCAATCATATCATTAATTTATAATTTCACCTTCATTACGACGCTGAATAACCCTGAGGGCTCCGGCGCTTGGTCTTAAGAACTAAGATTCATAATCAATCAATCAATCCATCTCTAATTCAGGAAATAAATAATATCGCTCCGATCTGTTTCACTTTGCGGCATCTGTCAGGGATAATTGGCAGCCATCAGGAATAATGAATAATAATGGACACCGTTGCAATGAATTACGAGTATGAGTAAGAGGAAGGCTTCTAAAAACCCTTGACAAACAGCCAAAGGCTTTTATATTTGATGAACGGGAAAGAGATGTTTGATTAAGGTTATTTGTGAATGATCCTGCGTTCTTGAGTCGTAGGTAATGGTGGTAGTAATGTATAGGAAGCAATTATATTCTGCTTAGAAAATGGAAAAGGGTCCAGACTCCTAAAATAGGGCGTTTCCGAAAAGAATCTGTCATTTTTGATGATTGAAACCCTTTGAGAATATGGACCTGTACAACATTTCTAATCACTGCAAGGTTTCCTGTGTGCCCGACAGTAGACAGAACAAATGCCACAAAATCTCATGGGACCTTCTGTCACATCTCTACAGGCTACCCAGGGTCAAGTGTTGGCACAAGGCCAATGACCTAAGATTAAAATTAACTGTGAAATTAAGTAATACAGAAGTTTTATGAATTCGTTGAGAGATGGACAACCACCAACAAATGAGCTTCATAAGAGAAACACAATAATAGTGGCAGTTGTTTAGAGGAAGAAAGGGTGAAAGCACAATATGAAAGTTCATTGTCAGTTGGGAGTCGATAATCGCTAGTTGTTGTGAGGGTTGAAGACACCTGTCGTGAAGCAGAACGTTCAAAGTTACTAAAACCGGAAATTTATTGAATGGTCAGATATACTTTATTTTCAATTCAGACACAATAACAACACAGTAATAAACATTGTCTTAATAAATGGAAAATGTAACTGAAAAGAAGAAAAAATCAGACAATAAAAGTTATGTTTAATGGCCTGAAAACGTTTGCAAACTCCCCATACACACACATGTATGTAAATATAAACATTATATTTATATATATATATATATATTTATATATATATATATATATATATATATATATATATATATATATATATATATATATATATATATATATATATATATATAGTACGTATGTGTTCATACATAGAGAGAGAGAAAGTCTCTCTCGGAAATGAATCAGAATTGGAACAAGTAAAGCATAAACGATGCAAGGATAAAAAATAGCAGAGGAGAACTGAAGGTGCAGAGCCGTTGAAGCTAAAAGAAAAGCTGAATCGGGACGAAGGCTCATCCACTAAAGTTGCGATCCGTTTCGGTGGCGGAGTTGTTGGGGGGTTACTCTTACGAGTGAGAAATGAATTAAGGAAAAGATCTCTGCGAGGGAGAGTTATCCCTTATCATTTTTAGATTTTTCTATTAGTGTAAACAGTAGATGTGAGATTTTTTTACTTTAAGAATATCACAGCGATCTCTCTATATTCATGTAAATAAATCAAGAGTTTGTCTTAAAAACAATAACAAATACGAACCATGAAGCTTTGCACATCAAACTCAACACGGAGAACGGAAGGTCAGTTTTGACGATAAGTATAATAATTTAATAAAAAAAACATCACACGTGTTGAAAACACACACACACACACACACACACACATATATATATATATATATATATATATATATATATATATATATATATATATATATATATATATATATATATATATATATATATATATATATATATATATATATACCAAAGAATGTGTGCTTTTCTACTGTACAATATGCAATGATATCTTTGCAAAAAAAAAATTGCATTACTCTTATACAAAGATTCATTATGCATAATGCTCATTTTATGTTATTTGGTCGGGAATCTAAATTTATACAAGAGCCAGACATGTTTCCCATTAGAATATTTGAAACCAATTTACCCGTGGTTTCCAGACTGAAATGAGTAGATTAAATAATAGAACCTGATGTTAGTCAGTCCTACCACAAATTCTCTTCTTTTTATTTTATGCATTTATTAATATGGATGTCATTCAGGTCTCTTGTTGATAATCACAGAGAATATTTACACTATGCTTAATTAATAAAAGTACTATTAAATCCCAAAAAATGCGCCGAAGTTTCTTCGGCGCAATCAATTTTCTGTACAGCCGCTACAGCGTATAATCAAGGCCACCTTCAGCGAACGCCGTAATCCTTTGGGATCTGGAAAATTGTATATTCGCAGATGTTCACTTGATGGAATGCTAATATATCCATTCAATTCCATAACAGTAATTGATTGCTGAAAGGTATCCCCAACTTTGTTCACTGCTCAACGTTACGAAGTGATAGGAATTCTCCCCATCTTCTTCTTCTTCTTCTTCTTCTTCTTCTTCTTCTTCTTCTTCTTCTTCTTCTTCTTCCGTTTTGCATAATCCCTGAAGGTATCCTGGTTTTTAGGGTGGGGTCTGCCCTTTACTTCTGTTTTGAAACCTTTTACCATATTCCAGTTTATTTTCACAGCTTTATTCTTCATCAAATAAAGCGATTCGTCACCTCTTCTGGTTTGACAAAGAAACTAAAAACGAGGCTTATAATATTTTGTAGCATCATTCTTTGTAAAATATTTTGCAGCATAATAAAGACAATTATTATCAGCAGACATTCAGATGCATCTGGGTACGGCACAGAGAGAGGACCAGTAACAGGAGTCATTTTACAGAGAGGGAAAAGGTAGGAAAGACTGAGTGAAGAGAAGAATGAGTGTAAAAGTCAAAGCAAAGATGACGGAAAGAGAGTGAGAAAAAAGCGAGACTTCAGTAGGACAAAATATTGAGTTTGTCGAGAAAATGAGGTTTTTCTATTTTTTAAGATTCATTGCCGTATTTTCTATCTTTGAAATAGAAAGCGCCTTTCAATCAGGAATATACCATTATATAAGGCCAGACGGAAAGTCCGCTGAACATAAGTGACATTCCGGTTTCAATTAATGACATTTTGGAAGAGTTTTTCCCAAGCTCTCTCTCTCTCTCTCTCTCTCTCTCTCTCTCTCTCTCTCTCTCTCTCTCTCTCTCTCCATGTATCTGTCTATCTTACTATCGGTGAATTACAAGTAAGAGTAAACGATCATTAGGTAAAGAAGTCCTCAAAATGTTTCCGTTGTAACGATGGTTGCATTGGTAACCATACCACCCCCTCTCCCTGTACAGCAACAAATAATACTGTTAACAGTGATCGCTGCCTCCATTATTTCACCATCAGTATTATTGTTATAATTACTAATATTACTCTTTTACGGAACATACTGAGAAAACCTTACTGAACTTTTCTGATTGCCCTGAGGCTTAATTGACTTACTAATTCCAAGGTCACTACGGCGTTACATTTCCTAATAACAATAATGACAAAAGTAAAAAAAAAAAATCAATAAAAAAAAGGTAGAGGGCTTGCAGTTTTTCATGAGAAGGCCTTCTTCATTATTTTTTTACTGCTCTCCTTCAGCACTTTTAACAGTTTTTAGGTAGACAAGTTATGAAGTTGACAGCTTTTGTTCGCTGAGTTCATAATTTATGAAATTCGTGCTTTCCTCTGGGTATTTTTGTCCTGAGAAGATTAAAGACTTTTCTTTGGGATTTCCACATTACAGTTTAGGAGGGGAGAGAGAGAGAGAGAGAGTATAGTATTTCATTGGTCTTAATTTGAGTAATTTAAGTGTTTCTCTTTCTAAAGCGTTTCTAAAAACCATATGTGTGTGTGTGTGTGTGAGAGAGAGAGAGAGAGAGAGAGAGAGAGAGAGAGAGAGAGAGAGAGAGAGAGATTATGCCATTGTTGTAGGTCTTAATTTGGTTGGTTTATGTTTCCTTTGTCCAAAGTGTTTCAAACTCCTTGTGTGTGTGTGTGTGTGTAAAAGAGAGAGAGAGAGAGAGAGAGGGAGAGAAACTCTTTTTATAGTTATGCCTCTACACCTCAGTTACAAGGACAGCTGCTCCCGATATGCGCCAAAAACCGCCCTATCTTTTAACCCTTCTGACGCTGAGGGTTTTCGTAGCATAAATCCCTTTAAAAAACGCCCAAACTTTCTACAGCTTAAAAACGTCTTAAGCACCTCATAGAGAGAGAGAGAGATCCAGAGAGAGAGAGAGAGAGAGAGAGTTGAACCACGATATCCTTGCGTACACACACACACACACACACACACACACACACACACACACACACACACACACACACATATATATATATATATATATATATATATATATATATATATATATATATATATATATATATATATATATATATATATATATATATATATATATATATATATATATATATATATATATATATATATATATATTGTTACGTGTGATTGTCTTGGTTGATCATGTATTATTCAATTTACGTAATTTTTACGGCCCTGCAAACCAAGATTACACGTAACCTGCCACTTGAAGCCAAAAGTTAACCTCAAAGACAGACGTTAATTAGCCAAAGGTCGCCAGTTAAGGGTTATTAACCTTAACAAAGAATATTTGAGATGAATTTGATTTTAAAGCAAGCAGTTCTTCCAAACATTCGGACGCTTGAGGCATAAAAGCATCGAGATTTAACCTGATTTTGCTTACCCTAAATCCTAGGTATTTTACTGGAATAACGGGGTTGAAGCTAACAACATAATAATTTGGCTTAATCTAGACTTCGTGAACACATATACCCTAAGTGGTGGCTGAAGGAAAACAAAGAAAAATGTGAAATACAGAAAAGTACTAGTCAATCGACGAAGCTTCAACAAGAATCGGACTTACCGTGAATGTCGAGTCGCTGCGCAAACGAGGGACCTCAGGAGTCGTATTCTGGCAGTCTTCCCAATTCACTAATTAAGATAGACGTAGGAGAAAGTAATAAAGAATAAAGAATATCGTTCGGACGCACGCAGCGTCACCCTCGTTTAGTGACCGCTGGAATCTCTGACTGACCCGACCTGCGCCGTTCCGCCAGAGGAGGGCTTATATACGCCCGGGCAATCCGACCTTGACAAAGGCATCGTCGAATGCATAGAATAAAGCTTAAGGGCCACCATAACTAGGGGTCATTGAGCGTAAACCCTCTCTGAGGCTTAGGTCCCTAATGCCCTAGCGTATTTTGTTTACAAACTTTCCAGCCTATGGGGTTAAATGCCTAAATGCTACCTATTCCTTTCTCCAACGGATGTTAAAGTTTGAACTGAAGACGCTTCTAGCGTGGGACAAAGCAATTTCCCTGTCTCAGTCAGGCTGATATTTCTATCCCTAAATGTTCGAGGGCGAACATCGTAAATATTTATAAAAGCTCCCCCTTTAAGAGGGCCTTCACTCCCTTTTCGGGCGTGAAGGTCTATACTAAACAAGCTGTTCGCCTCTCGTAGGTTACTCTCCTTCCCTGAGCAGATTAGTCCTGGTTAGCCTACCTAGCTACAGAACTACCTAACCCTAGATAGGACATGAGCTGTAATCACTACTTAACCTAATTCTAATAGTACTAGAAGGTGCTCACGGTTTTTATAGGCTACCTCCTACAATCAAGATGTGTTTTAGACCTAGCCTAGTGGTATATTCTATGATATTCCCTAGCCTAACCTATCCTAACCCGACCGTAGCACCAACATAAGAGTTAATATTCTAACTAAATTACAACATGGTTTATGTTTAATACAATTAAAATTTACTAGTTAATTCATGAGGGTTGCCTCATATGATAAATGGGTGCCTCACTGAGGTCTTAGGCCATGCGTGTCACGAGCATCGTGGCTCGTTTCACAATAGTTAAGATTACTGAAATTAGTTAGGCTACTTACATGATTACTGCGGCTCGGTGGTAAGTGGAAAGAACAAGGCTACTAAATTGATGTACTGTACTTTAAGGTGGCCCAGGCTAGGTACAAATAAAAGGAAGAGATCACACTGGCTACCTTCTCTGGGCAAGGGGCCAGGATCACTCTTAGATGTTAGGGCACTGTGCCGAGAGGGCACTAGTGCCAGGATGAGCTTATAGCCGGCAACTACTGGGCTCTCTTCCGCCCTTCTTCTTCTTCTTGGTTTCCTCCAAGGCCTATCAGTAGCTGGCCTAGCAGGTGATGAGAGCACCGACTCCGGGGACAGGCCAGAAGGGCTAGCGGGCGCGAAGTCAGGGGCAACTGCAAAGCTGCGGGAGGACTCCCTACTCCGGCTGCTGCGACAACCGGAGGCGAGAGCGATCTCGACTTCTGCGTCCGAGGATGCCAGTTCCTGGTCTTCCAAGGAGGGGTACCATTTCGATCCTCCAGGGGTTCATCCCTGGATTCAAATTTTGCAAAGAAGAATCTTGCAAAGAAGAAGTTTCGGGTGCTGGAGGCTCTCCAGTCGCGATGATCAACTGCATGGGGAATCCTAAATCTCCCGGAGGAGGATTCACCTCATGATTTAGACCCGGCATAGGGGCCTTTTCCACTGGTAGCTCAACGTCCGTGGCGGATTTTGAGTCTGGCACTGCTCAGTGCTCGCAAGTGGCACTGGCAGCAGTTGAGGGTCAGGCATGCCTGACAAAGGGGTCCGGAGGTGCAATACCTCTCGGACGACTTGGGTTTGGCTGCGGCAGAGATTCCTGCCCCAGCAGGAGATCGTAGCCTCTCCGGTGAGTTTTGTTGGGGGGCGTCCGCTGGGCGTTGCTTTGGGCAGCCCTCCCAATTTGTGGAGTGGTCTGCCCGCTTGCACGTCCTGCAGCGGTACTGCTCCTCCTGAATCTCTTCGCGGAGGAGGAGGACCTCTTGGTGGGCCAGCCCTTCGCGATTGGAGAGGGCTAGGCCTGAAATGGTTTGGGCTGTGCCCCTTCCGCGGACCACTTTGGTGTGCGGAAGGTGGAGGTTTGTCACTATTGAGAGTGTTAGATGGGGCCTCCGTGGAGGAGGTAACGCTGACTGCGGAGTGGCGTTGGTGACGGGCTTCCGCAGAGAAGATCCCGACCCAACAAGAGAAGGCCACTCCGGGCCAAATTCCACCTACCACGCCCGAGGCGGTGGGGTATCGTGCCCCAAGGTGTCATAACCTGGAGTTGGACAGTAGGAACGGTGATGGTGTGGCCCTCTATCCACTTCATTTCCCACCGCGTTTCTTCGTCAACCACAGCACCGACTGGCACTTGGGCCCTAGTGATCAGGCTAATGTCTGCCGCAGTGTCTACTGTGACCGGAAGGGTCACGGGCAGGCTAGTGCTCTGAAGAGCAGGGCCACCGAGATGAACTGGGTTTCAGTCTCTCGGGGTAAAAAGGATCGGTGCGGACCAGCAGCAGAAAATGAAGTGCTGATTAGGTTGACAAATTTGGTGGTGGGGACATGATGTGGACAGGCCGGAGATCCAGCATTGTAGTGGCTAGCAGCCCCACAGGATTTGCACGGGCCTTTTGGATGGGCTCGGTGGCCTGCAGTAACTGTTGGAGGAGAGGACTGAGCGGATGAATCGGGAGGCGGAGTTCTGGCTGGTAGGGTTAGGCTGCTTATTAGTGCCGAGTTTGTATCGGCATTCAGCTTCAGCGTGGCCCCCCCTTCTTGCAATAGTTGCACAGGGTCTTGCTAGGCAGTCCATTCTTGGGCGAGTGGAGTTCGAGAGGTAGGCCGGAGGGATGATTCGCTTCTGAGAGGTGCTATCGACTGATTGAAGGTTTCCCACGAATCAGCCATGCGACAAGCTTCCATAAGTGTGGAGGGCTGTTTATCGTTAAGATATACTGCAAGGGGCCCTGGCACACATTGGAAAAGGTCTTCTAGCATGGTCCGATTGAAAAGATCCTCAAACGTCGTGCAGGCCAAGGAGTCGAACCAGCGTACCGGACTGGGTTTTGTGACATGCCCATTCCGTCCAAGACCAGCCGACTTCCTTGGCAAGACCTCGAACCGTTGTCTCCATTTTTCTGGGGTTATCTCGTAGGCCTTTGTAATGACTCTACGAACTTCTGCCATGTTGCCTCTCTGGCTCTTTTCCAGTGAGCGAAGCGCTGCCTTGGCTTTTCCCCTCCATATGCTTGGCTAGTATTAAGGCTCTCTCCGTCTCCGTGGTGCTGTAGTTATCGAAAAGAGCCTCGATCTCCTCCAGCCATGCTTCTGGCTCGTCCTCAGTCCACTTGGGGACTAGGGAATTGATGCTCGAAATTGGAGCGTTTGATGCAGCAGGTGTAGGACTGGAGGCTTGATGGCTAGCCATAGCTTCGGCATTCTCCATTTTCGCTCTCTCAAGCTCGAGCTCCTTCTCCTTTAGGGGCCAACTCAGTTTCCTTGCAGGCTAACTCATGCTGTCTCCTTCTTTTTCTTCTCTTTCCTCTTCATACTGCCTTTGCTCGGCTTCCCATACTTCCTCTGCTCGAGTCTTTCTTCCTTCTCCCGCTTGGCCAAGTCGTCCACTTGCTCCTTAACCCAGGTAGTAAGTTCCGAGCCGGTGAGACCTGCCGCCGTCCCCAGCCCCAGGAAGGTTTTATAATGCTCTGCTGCCATGGTTCTGGTGGGAAGGGCATCAAACCGGGTCGAGTGGGCGTACTTGGGCAGCGAGGAAGTGTCTCTTCAATGACGTGGCACCCTTTCAAAGGTGGCACTGTAGTTTGGGTGTGCCGTGTACAGGTCACACTGGTGGCACTCAGTATCCCCTAGGCACTGGTGCAGGTTAGGTTCCAGAAGAACCTTCTCTTCTGTGTTCCCTTTTGTTTTCTTTAGTGGCAACTATGGTGCCAATGTGTTCCTAGGGACCCTCTACTGGAGTCCAACTAGGCTATATGGGAGGAAAGGCACTCTACACCCCTGCAGAGTGCAACAATCGAATGAGAGAGAAAGGGAAGGTAAAAAAGAGAGAGAGAGAGAGAGTAAGCTATTCAAGTGATGAGTGCGGCAAATTATTGGCACTGTGGAATAAAGTGAATTTGGGTTTTTTTTTTTTTTCTTAAAGATCCTCGTGAGTGGCTGGTCCCAGTACCGGCCCCAGTGCTGGCCCCCTTCTTTTTCAGAGGGTGAAAACTACTGTTGGCTTCGGTCTGGATAGCAGGCCTCACTCGTGACCGACAGTTTATCACTGTATTGTAATTACTCTTAACTTGTCCTCATCTATTGTGGGACAGAGGTGTTTTCTTTTAATTGGTTTAAGTATTCGAATTAATTAGCCTAGTGTCAGCCGTTCTTTCTTTGAAGAGGGTCACGTACACTTAGGTTAGGAATGCTTACTTCAATGACGAGAGAGAGAGAGAGAGAGAGAGAGAGAGAGAGAGAGAGAGAGAGAGAGAGAGAGAGAGAGATTTTCAATCAGCGAATTTCTTGCTGCTTGAGAACATGTAAACAAAGATTTTATACATGCACAATGGCATGGATCTTAATAAAACGATATAGATGCGTCGTCTTGGCTTCCTTAGGGATTACTTTATTATCTTAATTTTCCTGGGAGCCGACGTCACAAAGTTTATCGTAAAAATTTTAAATTTTCTTTATATGATTTTTATAGCAGGTATTTGTATAGGAACTTGTTATGGTATTACTCCTAACTAAGGCCTATCTTTCCCTGCCTAAATTATCTTTGTTTTTTTTTTTTCTACCGAAGTCTGTCTAACTTCTACTACGAAAAAAAAAGTAGTTCCAAAGGGCTGGGAGCAGAGTGGTCACAACAGAGAATGACAATAACAAGGTCTTAAGATGGCGGAAAATCCCGTTAGGCCTAAGTTTCAAAGACAACCTCGCGGCGTGAAGGAAACCCAAAATGGCGTTCTCTCACAAACAGTTCGAACAATTTCAAAACAACAACACGGCGCGGAATCCAAGATGGCGGGTATTTTCTTTTTAAACAAATTCAAAAACAACGAAACAAATGCAGGTATCCAGATTTTACTTTAAATATACCAATCATGCATAGCGTTTTACGTTACGGATGGAAAACTAAATTACCAAACAACTTTGTGTCTTTTGTTATCGTTCTCGCGTGAAACATCCTAAACAAACAATGGAATAGATTTGCGTGATTTGGAACGGACCAAATTTACTTTACTGAAAATGTATTTTATGATACAATTACTACTTCCGTTCGTTCGCCACTTCACTGACACGGTTTTTGAATGATTCCCGCTATATGCAAACAATAACGATCGGAATTGCCGACGCGATTTCTAAATTACTTTGTGTACATGAAACAGGCTCCGCTTTTTCCGGCCTTAAGATACGTTATGGACGACTTAACTCGAATGCTCGAACACAGTAAAAATGTCCCATTCATAAATTATGTCTCTCGTTATAAATTATGTCTCACTCTGTTTCTACACCCTTCCTACCTATGCTAATTCTCGCTACACTTGTTATTATAACTATTCTCTTTACTGCTTATTATTATGCCTGGTTCCTTGTTTGGAAGAATGAAATGGAATTCAATATCTGACTTTTATTTTATTTTTTTTTTTTTTGGAATTAATGTAATTTTAATTTCCTTTTCTCCAGATTCTTTCTCTAAAATGTACTTTAGATTCTATAAGGTCGCCAATGTTACGTGTGATTGTCTTGGTTGATCATGTATTATTCAATTTACGTAATTTTTTACGGCCCTGCAAACCAAGATTACACGTAACCTGCCACTTAAAGCCAAAAGTTAACCTCAAAGACAGACGTTAATTAGCCAAAGGTCGCCAGTTAAGGGTTATTAACCTTAACAAAGAATATTTGAGATGAATTTGATTTTAAACGCAACGGTTCTTCCAAACATTCGGACGCTTGAGGCATACAAAAGCATCGAGATTTAACCTGATTTTGCTTACCCTAAATCCTAGGTATTTTACTGGAATAACGGGGTTGAAGCTAACAACATAATAATTTGGCTTAATCTAGACTTCGTGAACACATATACCCTAAGTGGTGGCTGAAGGAAGAAAACAAAGAAAAAATGTGAAATACAGAAAAGTACTAGTCAATCGAACAAAGCTTCAACAAGAATCGGACTTACCGTGAATGTCGAGTCGCTGCGTTAAACGAGGGACCTCAGGAGTCGTATTCTGGCAGTCTTCCCAATTCACTAATTAAGATAGACGTAGGAAAGTAATAAAGAATAAAGAATATCGTTCGGACACGCACGCAGCGTCACCCTCGTTTAGTGACCGCTGGAATCTCTCTGACTGACCCGACCTCGCCGTTTCCCGCCAGAGGAGGCTTATACCGCCGGGCAATCCGACCTTGACAAAGGCATCGTCGAATGCATAGAATAAAGCTTAAGGCCACCATAACTAGGGGTCATTGAGCGTAAACCCCTCTCTGAGGCTTAGGTCCCTAATGCCCTAGCGTATTTTGTTTACAAACTTTCCAGCCTATGGGGTTAAATGCCTAAATGCTACCTATTCCTTTCTCCAACGGATGTTAAAGTTTGAACTGAAGACGCTTCTAGCGTGGGACAAAGCAATTTCCCTGTCTCAGTCAGGCTGATATTTCTATCCCTAAATGTTCGAGGGCGAACATCGTAAATATTTATAAAAATATATATATATATATATATATATATATATATATATATATATATATATATATATATATATATATATATATATATATATATATATATATATATATATATATATATATATATATATATATATATATACAGTATATATATAATTATATATATATATATATATATATATATATATACATATATATATATATATATATATATATATATATATATATATATATATATATATATATATATATATATATATATATATATATATATATATATATATATATATATATATATATATATATATATATATATATATATATATATATATATATATATATATATATATATATATATATATATATATATATATATATATATATATATATATATATATATATATATATATATATATATATATATATATATATATATATATACATACATACATACATACATACATACATACATACATATATGGAAAAAAGCAGAACATAATCCGTTGCGTAATAAAGCCTTTCTACCTAACATCAGGGTCAAAACTGACTTGTAGCCTACCCCTAAATGTAAAGTGTGAAAGTTATATATATATATATATATATATATATATATATATATATATATATATATATATATATATATATATATATATATATATATTTATTATTATAAGGTGATATAATTTTTTATAACCATTTTGTAAGTGTTTGTAATGTCTCTGTAAAAATTTTGATTTTTTGCTTGCAAGATTCGTCATTTGTTGTGAAGAAGTGATTTTAAAATGTCTTTTCTTACAGATATGTTGTGTGTTATGTAAACTTGTGATTCTGTGGGATAAATTTTCCCCTTTTGTTTAATCTTTTAAAATTGTATTTTGAAAAGCTTATCAGATGGTCACTACATCCTGTCTGCCGAGAGAGAGAAAGGGCTCCCTCCTCCGTGTTTGGTCAGGTGTTGGGTCAAAAAGCATCCACTTTCTTATCTGACAAACTGTCACCCAGTCAGAGTTAAACTGTTATGTTTTTATCACTGTGTGCTTATTCCGTCTGTATTAACTCTGCCTATGCCTGTTCTATTCGTATTTTAAGGAAGAGAGACATAGAGAAATAGCCAATAAGTGCTGTTGTTTCATATCTAGTATTTGCCCAGCCCCTCAGGTTGTCAAAAGATTTTGTAACCCTGGCCGGGAAGTGTCAATCATAGCGATAACGCCAGGAGGCTTCAACAAATCGTGTATACCCTGTATACATGTGTGTATGTATATTCATACATGTGTATTCTGTGTGAACACACCATGTGTATTCTCAGCCTACGAGACTTAAATCCAGTGTCTTCTTAGAGACAGATCAGTCTACTGGCAAGGGTCATTAGAGGCAGAGCCAGACCTCTCTCTCTCCCCTCTCTCTCTCTCTCTCTCTCTCTCTCGATAGTCCCGATAATTATAACGGGAATAACAAGAAAATATTCATTGAAAAGCTCTGTTAAACTCACCCCAGGAGTGTGTTAATTTTGTAAAAGATATTCAGGAATATTTTGTACAAGTGTTGAAGAGGAGATATATATTGGTGTAATGTTTACTGAAGGTAATGTGGTGACTTGAGTTTTGTTAAAAGACATTCTTGGTAAAAGAGAATTGTTATGTTTGAATAAGTCATAGAAAGAAGTGAGTCTGACTTTTCTTTTTATAAGGAAAGTTATATAAACGATTGATGTAGTTTTTAAACACATTATTGGTGATTGTGGTATTTTCATTTTTGTGTATCGCATTCTTATATGTCTGTGCTATCAAATTATTGTGATTTTATTGTTGCCATGTTTTGCTAGTAATTTCTTAGCATTTTGTTAGTGCCTACCTGTTATAGAGATTTTTGGAGAGTGTTATGTGGATTTCAATCAGTAATATTTTGGTGACGGTTTGTAATTGTTGAAACAGGTAAAAGCTTGGCACTTAAGTGATAGTTAATAGTTTGATTCTTATATAACCAGATTGTTTTCTTGATAAAGCAAAGTTTTGTGAATTAAACTTGATTAAGAGATACTTAAATCTTACACTGTTGTCAATTAACGGTAAATCTTTGAGACTGTAAACTTTACATATAACTTTTGAACTTAGCAATAAACCTGTTTGTTTAAAGTTTTAAAACAGCGTTTCATTTTGAATACCAGTATACAGACATTAATGAGTGCGTATAAGGTAAGTGATATTCCTGTTTGTTCACCTAAGACTTATCTAGGTAAATAGAACCAGAGAGACAGCTACAGTGCTGACTGAAGTGAAACTCGTATTCCATTAATCTAGATATAACTTAATAATTGTTACCTCATCCATAACTTGATAAAGTTACATTGATTTTCTCCAGTGATAAGTAAGTTTATGGGATCATTATACCTTTAGAGATTCAGTGAAGCTTTGTTATGAGGTTTCAAGTATCTGGTCGATGTGAGGTAACTTTTGATATTATCATTTGCACAACAGATTTGTTGACCTATTTGTGTAATAACCAGGTGCTTGATCCTTCTGTAACAATATATATATATATATATATATATATATATATATATATATATATATATATATATATATATATATATATATATATATATATATATATATATATATATGCATGTTTTTGTATCTTTGTAAGATCTCTTTGTCTAATTGTAGGACCAGATTCAGTTAGGTAAACCTTCGTACAGTGTCTTTCTGAATTCCATCAAATAAAGTGGCCTTGTTGTCATAAAAGAATTTGCACCCAAATAAACTACAGTTATATCCAAACAATTGTCTTATTTTCTAAGTAGAGTGAGATTGGTATTTCCTGGGCTTTTAGAATGTCAAGCTGTGCTTTCTCCTCACTTTCCCAGGTCAGGAAATCGTATTGGTATTTGATGCACTTTCCTCAGCCCTCTTCTTCTTTCTGCTCCAGTTCGTATTTCACTCTGATGATGTCTGTTATGGTTACTGATGGCTGTTAATTATCTGTGACAGGCTTCGTGCAGTGAGATGTACCGGAACAATTAATATTAATCTCCTGAATTGTATGTCGACTCCTGAAAATGAAGCCTCAGAGGCAAATGTGGCAATTAGAGGGCGATTGCCAAGACCAAAGGCCATTTTTAATGCAAAGCCTCGTATTGCAGTGCAGTTAATTTTCCTAATTAGTGTACATTAAACCAAGCAATAGAAATATGCCAGAAGCGTATAACTTCTTTGTTTATAGTACTATATTAGGTAGACAAGAGAAAAAGGGGCTTTCCGATAGTTAAATCTTTCTATTAGAACTCATATGTTACAAGCTTCTACTGTGTAGAAACTCTGTATTATTATTATTATTATTATTATTATTATTATTATTATTGCGGAAGAAATACATCCCCATTTATATATTTGTAATGTTCTACAGTTGTCAGTATTAAAACTAAAGCTGAGCAGGCTCTAACAAGTTCCAAGCTTTGAAAATTCTCACAGTTGTGTTTCACCACAGTTTTTTCTAACTATTTTTTCTAACTGTCTTTTGTTTCTTCTCTGGGACTTTATGCGATTCATAAAAGCTGTACCAAGACCAGTTTATTAAGATGGTCTGTACAACTACACCTTTTATTTGCGTTATAACTCGTAAACAAAAATAGCATGCAATAGTACACCCTGTGTATACTTATTGGTACTTCAGTCTGATATATTTGTTAAATCTATGACAAAATTTCCAAATCGTTGAGACACCTTTTTTTTTTTTTTTTTGCCACGGATATACATTCATAAAAGATAATTGTTCATTTATGTTATCCGAGTTATTTACAGGCATAAATTTAAAGCTGCCATTTGAAGCAAAAAGTTTAATATACATGTTTTCATTTCAGTCTGAATGTTACATTTATTGACGGCACAGCTAAAGTAACTGCTGTGGTAAATTGGCTAACATGAATCAGGAAAAAAATTAATTTAATGGTAAATACAGGCGTGGACAAACACTTACTAGATTTACTACAGTAAATTGTTCGATGAATATAAATGAGATAATGAGATTTTTTAAAATGTTTTACAAAGCATTGATCCATACTCGTTCAATGTGCATTGTCTCTTGCAGCTAATCGAGATAAAATACATAACTTTTACCCCAGAAATATTTCAGAAGTAATCGTTGCGGTGACTTGTGTTCGTTGTCTGACCAACATTTGTTGGAATTGCCACCTAAGCTAGCTAATCTTTTTATTTACTTCGTATTTCATTTCCATTTGAATTTTAAAGCGTTCGTTTGAAACTGTATCCAACAACAATAGGAAGTACTTAGGTTAAAAGGCTTTAGAGGGCATTTCAGTACATATTACTGATCACTATGACCCACATACTCATGTTATGGATATTGCAGAAGTGAAAATCTGTGTTAAGGCAACCACTAGAATGTTATTATTACGGATAATGGGTCCCTAATACCTTTTGTGTAATAATAAACATTATAATTATCCTAAATAATTTACCAAATTCATAAAGGATTGGATGGGATTGAAAGATAAATAAAAGCAATTGCAAATGACTATTTATTTTTTGTATAATGAATTAACAGAAATTATAAAAATCGTTCAACAATAATATTGATAAAGGAATCATTAAAGTCATTCCTGAAGTCTCTCTTCTAATATGCTAAAGGGAATTAAAACAAGAGTTTGTTTGAACTTTTTTGAAAAGTGACTTACAGAAGACGTTTGTTGTTTGGTATTTATTTTTTGTACAAAATAGGTCTCATCAAAGCTGAAGTTTAAAAACCATTATTGATTAAAATCTATGTTATTATAAGCAATCCATCTAGAATAAAAGCAAAATAAGAAACTTTAATAATTCCCTGATATCCGATCTGACCAGGACATTGAAACGCAAATTGATAATCTCAGGTTGTGAGGATTCCCACTTGATTGGTTCTTGATTAGGTGATTAAAGTTATTCAAAGCTTGCTCAATCAATATATCAGTAACGATTCAAGTCACGGTTGATTCAGTAAGCAATTCCATGTGGGTTTACATGAAGGTAAAGGTGGTACTAAAGCTGATCATCAGTATAGGCGCATTTAATTTAATCCTGTTCTGTTTACCAATATGGATGTCGTATACTGAAAGTAAGCCTGCTTCAGCGGAAAATAATTTAGATCCTGCTTTTATATGTGGATTATTATTTGACATAATTAGTTCTTGAGTGTCAGAAGGGGAAGAGATGGAACAAGAGATTGACTCTTATTGTGTCACTTTCTTCACAAAAGGAAGAAGAGTTGAATGGGAAGAGTGCTGTCGAAATTTCAGTGGTTAATTAATTCACTTCAAGTTCTGGAGTTTATGCTTTTCCTGTTGACGTTGCCTAAATTAAGTAGGTAGTGAAATTCATATAAAAAAATATTCTAAATTAATTAACGCTGAGATAGTTTTAATCTTAATAGAATGCTTCGAGAAAGAGAATATGCAGAATGAATATATATATATATATATATATATATATATATATATATATATATATATATATATATATATGAATTTTCATCATTACTGTGACATTGTATACAAACATTAAGCTGCAAATGTAGTATAATATCCAATCTTGCTACTTGGGAATATCACAGAGGGGGAATTATATAAGTGATAAACAGAATAATTCCCCTCAAGGAAAAGGAATTGTGCTGTTTTCCTTCCTTCAAGAGCCAAGGATTGGAAGAATGTTTCAAATGGCAAGGATATGATCCATTTAATCCTTTCACAATTGATACAGCTGTTCCATCCCTGCCTCCGGCTCTGTCAGTGGCCTTCGGGTTACGATTGGCTCTGGTCAGGACTCTCTCTCTCTCTCTCTCTCTCTCTCTCTCTCTCTCTCTCTCTCTCTCTCTCTCTCTCTCTATGCTTTCTTGATTAGAAATATGCTGCTTGTTTTCCATATTTCTTACTGTTTTCAGTACTTCTGCCTATCTTTCGCTCTCCTGACCATATGGATCTTTAAGGGGTTCATTAAATGGTGTTGTCTTTGAATATCAGTGTAGCGAACATCATACATATTCGGGCAATGTCTGCACCTCGACTGGCTGTGTTACACGAATATTGGAGCGCCTTTCCCACGTGGGGTGACAAGACCCGTTCACTGAAGAGGGCGGATCCTCTGTGGAAATGATTTCGTGCCTTATTTTCGGGGTTTTTGTGATGTGTTTATTGGTATCGCAGAAGTTTTCACCATTTGAAGTGGTTCCTTATCTGTCTCGGTAGAGTCCCTGGTAGTCCTGTTAACCAAGGACGTTAGGTGAGTGCGGTTGACATTACTGTGTGACGTCCTGTCGTAGGATTCATCAGGAACGACGTCAGTGGCGGTTGTTCGATTGAAAGATTTTGCATAATCCAGAAAGGCTCCGCCTCTTAGTTTAAAAGTCCTCGTTGTTAGTGTCAGTTTTAGAAGTAAGTTCTCTTAATCCTGTAGTTCAGATACCCATTACTATTTAAATGTTGCTGGATCCTGTCTAGTTTTCTGCTGATGGATACTAATAATAGTAAAAGGAAAAGTAAGTTGCGGTAGGACTGACTGTATTCCCCTGCATTGGTCAAGCATCCCTCCACATTTGTGGGTACACTGTATACTAAAGTCTGGAACAGCTTTCATCTTCTGGAAATAACGTTGGGGAAGGGAAGATTTATCATGACAAAGACGTTTCCAGTAATGCTTCTTAGACACTTCACCCCCAAGCGACTTTTATATTTATCAATGATGATTGTCAGTCATTGTCGTTTCCAGACACCTCATGAATGAGTAATGTTGGCGTTAAAAAGAATATAAAAAGATTATTTTCTTCTCTAGGGATGTGTTAAATATGGCCAAGACACGTAACAGATCATTCTCTTTTGGCTGAAGATGATGGTGCACGGTACAGTCTTTTAAAAAAGGTGAACCTTTATGGGCGTCTGTATATATTTATTTAACCCTGCAAAGAACTTCATCACCTTCTTAAAACAATTGATTATTTAAACGTAAAAATACCAATCATCCTCTTTCTGTTCTCATAAATTGCTACAATCAACTTTTGCAATTCAAACTCGGTATCAGGATAATGACTTCCTTAAAATGTCATGGATAATTTTCTTTTTGACTCTCTGGCAAGGCATTGTTTCTTTCAGGTTAATCTTCTCGTGGTAAGTTGCTAATGATGCTCCCATTCTACATAGCGAAAGTGCGATCTGTTATGTAATAACTCCTCTTAGATATTATTGCCGTTGTTCTGTAGAGAAGTAATTACGTAGGGCAGGAAGGAAGTCATCTTTTCAACTTGTATACCTCGTATCATTTTCGTAAACTTGCTAAAGGAGAATACACAATAATATGTTAGTTTAAGCATCAATATTTCCCGATTAATTTATCTTAACTCTGCAAGATGTGGACATCAAATTTATATAAGAAGGAAGCTATTTAAAAGAAAATTCAGAGAAGCTTTATTGTACAAAAGTAGTTTTTGCATGCAAGGTCATAGATGCAACCCTTTCATTCCTTTTGCTCTAACTTCGCTCATACTTTTGCTTCCATCTCACACCTTTAAAACCTTTTTGCTCTCATTTTCCTTTCAGCGCTGAATGACCTCATAAATCCCTGCATTTGGCCTAAGTTTTATATTCCATTCCATTCCACCTTTAGTTTCCCATAATTCCTAGTCAAGTCTACTTATTAAGTTGATAAATTAGATTATTATTAGAATAACCCAAGATTTTCTATAAAAACCTGATTTTAAATATATCAGCATATAACAGAGAAGGAAAGCCTTTTCAATATATTTATCAAAATCACAAGAGTTTCTGGAAAAGCATCTTCAGACTTTGATCACTTATGGTAGAACCACGTTTATATCATTTACGCGATTTTAATAACCAATTAAAGATGTAAAAATCTTATGTTGAAAAGATTGCCTCTATAAATAAATATGCAAAATATTTTATAGATGAATATTAAAAACACTATGGTTCACAGATTTTTGCAAAGCAAACATACATCAACAGAAATTAGCGAAGTTCTGTTGTTTCTATCCAACATCAAATTGCCTACGTTCTAGAATTAAATTGCATTGATTTTTAATAGCTAACATGATTTCTCGACGAGAAAACTTATAGATAAATAGTATCATTCAGGAAATAAAAACCATATTTTCATTGAGTAAGTAAAATAAAAATGCAGTATGTTACGACCGCATCAATTGTCAGCGAATAAATAGGACCACATTCATAAGCTAAACATCGTCTTGTTGAGTCTTAAAGATAATTATTCTGGGGCTCTGGACAAGTTATTTTAAGGTTGGAAATCATTCCAGTTAAGTCTTTAGGGTTCGAGGAAATATTTTGTCGATGCATAAATCCGTCACACAATCCACCTCATTAATTTCGACTGTAACTGCAAAGGAAGTGACGGAGGTTTCATTATTTGCAAAACGAAAAATTGCATATTTGTCGTCTGAATAATCATTGGTTTCGCGTCTATTTGGTTTTCTGAGATTCTGCTTGAGAATAATTTCGGTCTCAAAATTGGGAAGTCCATTGTGAGCTGGAATATAAGCAAACGAATTTTGTTTTAGCGATTCCACTAATGAGATGCTCATTTTGTTCCATATTCACTGTATCGATAATGATCTATCTTTTTGTTTTTGCTACACTGGATGCATATCAGTATGTTGGAAGTGAAGTGTTGGGATACGGGGTGTTTGGACAGAAACCCAGGAAATCGAGTGAAATCTCGGAGACAATACAAGAGGAGAAAAGAAGCAAAAGTTACATGTAGGAAAATCTCAAGAAGAGTTGGAAAACGCAAAGTAGAACGTCCTAATTACTCAGCCCTAGATAGTGAGGTTGAATAAATAGCAAGAAGAGAAGGTGAGAACTTGATAAAACAGGAATACCATGCATTCAGAGGTCAGTTAAATATGGTGGATGAAAAGAAATAGAGGGAAAGGCCTTTCAGAATGAGGGAAGGGTCAACGACACCATCCGTCGATAGACAACGCTGAGCGGAACATGTTTATGAGGTCATGAGAGACATAAAGAAGGATCATTTACTGATGTACCATAAGATGAAGTGGGCGTCAATGTATCCGTGAATGAAGTCATGGGTTCTGAAGTGCAGTAAGTAATCGAAGAAACTTAAAAAAAGGAAAACATCAGACTATGATTTTATCTGGAACTGAAAGGACACCCAGTACCGGATAAGGAACAAAGCATGATAACGGATTTGGTGTTGTTATGAGTCTCAGGATTTTATCCCGAAGCCGAAACAAATTATTTACATTCAACGGTATCTTTATCAATCGGTTGCCAACAATAGACACTTTATCAATCGGTTGCCAACAATAGACAAACATTTAAGATAAAGCATAGAACTCTGGCAAGAAGATTCACTCAAGAGAGGGATAACGAAACCTAAAACAACTTTAACAGTTGATTTAGTATAACAAAAACTTACATTATACAAACAAAACATGTCCTAAATGAAACTGCTCTAGGAACAAGGCAAACACTCAGGACGAAAACTCCGCTTGTCGATATATAAAAAAAGAGAAAAACGAGCTGGTAAATATAAACTATACAAACATTACATACAAAACCCTTGAAGGGGAAGCAAAAAGTCCTAAACCAGTTTCTGGTGACTTAAGCAAAACAGAGAAATATTTACTTTATGATAAAATCATGGAACAACTGCAGAGATTTTACCACGGTGTATAAACTTTCAACAGCTTTTTTGTAAATAGTGTAAATACTGTTGATGTTGTTGATCGTATTGTTCGTTTATTGGTTCTGTTGATTTTTACAATGTTCCTGTTGTCATGAGTTTATTTATTAGTTTTGATACAGGTTTTATAGAGGAGTTTTAATTTTAATTCTTTCGGGAGACATTGAGCGGAACCGTGGGCCTGTTACTCATTACAGAAAGAAAAATTGCAAAGTACTTTACTCAGATATTCGGGGCTTAAGGTCCAATTTTCTTGATCTCCAGAGTTGTGCCCGTAACTACGATTTGATGTTTTTATCCGAGACTCTTGTAAGTAGTAACAAGTCAGAGGTTGAGTTTTTAATCCCGGGGTTTGATGGCCCTGATTTTATTTATCGTCACAACATCCCACATGCGCAAGGTATATACATTAGGTCCGGATGACCTATTTACCGTCAGTAAAATTTGGATTGTAGTTGCAATGAAGTTCTTTGTTTGAAAATTTTCTGAAAGTTTTACGGTGTTTACGTATCTGCTGTTTACCGCAATCCATACATCGACAATTCTTTATATGACTGTCTCTTGGAAAGGAGTAGTATGGCTCAGTCTCAGGATTCAAAAGCTTCATTCGTTAATTTATCACTGATGTGAACAGTATCTGACCATCACAAAGTGGTATTAAATAAATTTTTACGTGATATTTTCCGTAATTTGTAACAAATGTAATTTCCAAGAGTTGATTAATCCTCAGTCAACGCCAGATGTTTAGAAGTTGACATTCAAGAAACCATTCGTGTACAGGAAAGCACCTTTTTTTTTTATATGCAGAAAAGAATTTATAAAGGACATAGCTCAGGTATAGAGAGAAGGGAAGGAAGAGGGTTAGAAACTTAACTCAGGTGGGTGTATTAAATTCAGCCAAGCTGTCCTTCAGTTGTTTTCATAGAAGACAAGATGGCGGACCTCCGTCATGTTGAAAATAACACAAGCGAACTCTTAGTGTGTAGTATATGTTGTCCCCAAGAGTCAAAGTCTTATTTATTTCAGGATTGTATAAAGTGCAGTGAATTTATTCAGCTTTTAATTAATGTGAAAACATTACTTAAAATATATTAATTAAAACTATGATTTAATATAAATAACATAATTTAATATAAATAACATAATTTAATATAAAAGTGTAAGGCACCCTGAGAAACAGGTAAGAATAACAGAAACAGGATTTCCCGTTAATCCAGATTAGAAAAAACCGAAAATGTTGTGAAAACGTTGCCCAGACAGCGAAATTGTCAAAGTATTCATTCAATCATTAGGAATGGGTCAACAGATACCTGTTTACATAAATTCCAGTTCTCACATTTTATCGTTCATCTAAAGCTCAGAAAACGAGTGTGCTGGAAACCATTCATTATTCAGATGGCAATGAAGCAATTGACTAATCAAGAAATTTTCTTATTAGATCCAAATGATAGATGGCACCGTTACAAGTAACATCTGTGAAATCATTGGGATTGAACATATGTTTAATAAAGCACTTGCTTTCCAATTCACCCTTTTTACAATGAATTTCAATAGCGTCCTGTTGTTCGGTGGATGCTAATTATGACTGTTCAGTGCAAAGGTTCAATAGTTCTCCTTCACCGAAGAGCAAGTGCTTCGTTCTTTCTCCCAAATGAATAAATAGAGAAGAACGTCATAGAATGGGCAATGCTATTTAACACACATTATGGGGTTTTATGTGTCCAGCGTGTTTAATCTGTAGACAGGCTGTTGAATATGCAAATGAGCTGCTGATAGCCTTTTATGGAAGTATGTGAAGTGGCTAATTGTGTAGAAGCTTTTTGCACTTGATTCAGGTGTCAAAATATGAGCGTTGATGCGAATGTTAACATTAGGGAAAATACGTAATGTTTTTCAGTTGTCAGTTATAATTTAAATATATGCGAATGTTAACATTAGGGAAAGTACGTAATGTTTTTCAGTTGTCAGTTATAATTTAAATATATGGTGTCATTTTGTTAACAGTTTTTTGTTGGGCTTTTAAATATAATCCAGCCTAGTTAAATTTTGAGCTTTATGAATTTTTAAATGTTGATTTATTTATTAAATTTCGGTATGTTATTTACCGAATTATAGTTAACGATGCCTGTTTGACATTTGACTTCATTTATTGCCTCAGTGTTGGGGGAGGAGGGCGGGAAGGCGTTGACATCTGAAGAGTTCAACTGCCATATCAAAGGCACTGAAGGGAATCGAGAAGTAGCAATTAGAGAAAAAAAAGATGGGTGGGGGAGGATGTTTCAGATATTGTTTAGATGCTGGAGGAACAAAATTGTGAAGAATTCTCTTTTATAAAAGGGAATTATTAATATAGAGAAATATAAATTAAACAAATTGGTCATGATCGATTGCTGTTTCCAAATTTTCTTCGGAGGAGAGGCTTTACTCACGTAATTCTAAGGGTACATAATAAATCCACACTAAAGATACAATGTGTCATAAACACGTCAGTAACTTATCACATACATAACAAACATGTTGTAAACAAGTCAACGACTGTAAACGAAGAACGAACTTGTGGCAAATGCTCGATAATCTTATGAAACACTGGTCAGGACTACTAATATGTCATTGACTTGTATTCAACTTGTTTTGCGATGAATGTGCGATAAGTAGCCGACATGTGTTTATGAAATGTTTTACTGCAGTGGGAATGTAACATGTTTAAATTAGAGATGGGTGCCAGTCGTGGTAATCAAAGGGAAGCTGGAGGTGGGAGGTGATATTTCAGTAGTAAGAAAGGTCATGGAAATAATGATAACAGAGAATGAAGTCATCAGAAGAAAAGTGGTCTTTCGAATAAGAAACCGTCTTTGAAGCTTCAAAGGAGATCGTCACAATCTGCCAGATTTCATTAATTTTCGCTTACCAATCTCATTCTAGTTTCTGTTCTGTGATGTCTGACTATACTGGCCTTTATATTGGAATTTTGTTTAAGTATAGCAGTAGGGTACCTCAGAGTTCTAAGTCTGTGGATGAAATAAGAATTAAGAAACTAGAGAAATTTAGTCTTACGATAATAGATAAAGTTTGCGTATGTGATAAACGCATCAAAACGAACAAATATCTGATCCTTGTTTTCCAAAATCAAAATAACGCAGCATTATCGACGTATCTTTCAAACGCCAATAGATTATGTTTCCTTCACAAGATATAACAGTCATTTTATTGGCCATGAGGCCGGAGGGTGAATCATTTAATGATAAAAAATTTCCAAGCTCTGGAATGCTGTATTGGGAATTGTTTTATGTTGTAGTTTGTAGATTCTAAATTAAAAAATTTCCCGTTGGAGCCTCAATATTATGCATCATGATCGAAATATTTTTTTGGCAAATGTCAGTTAAATGGAGTAATAGTAAATAGTGCCACTCATAAATCCAATTTTTGTTTAACTTGCTTTTGTTCTGTCAGTTCCTCCTTGGCTATGAACTTCTGGTTTATGTACAGTAATGGGCCGTCAGTTTAACCATTCAGTTAACCCTGGACAGGTAACGTCAAAAACCAGTCACACTACAGGTAACCTAGTGTAAAGTTTTACACGGCGACTTTGGCCGTTAATAGCTCAGCTCCTATTTAATAAATTTTCAATCTCTTTATTGTTTTGAATAGTTCAAGGATTCTACTATCTACTGGTATATGGATAATTATACTCACATCAAAACTTAAACTCGATTTATTTAATATAAAAAAATAACTACAAAATATACATGCACTCACATTCTGGGGCCTGAGAAAACTAATGAATAAGTATATAAATATTTACCAACATTGGTGTGAAACTAGAAGAGTTGGGCTCTCTTTTGAGCCCAGAATGAGCCTCTAGGCCTAAAACTGCGGAATTTGTAAAAAATAAAAACGCAAACATTATTTTTTGAAAAAAATCAGAAAATTTTTCGTCAATTATTGGCTATTTGTTCTACCCTTAAAAGTTAATGAATTGGTCTGAAAATTTTTCAATTAATCTCCAACCCTTCAATATGATGTAAAAATATAGAAAAAGTTATACTAAAAGAAATTTAACCGTAAAAGTGGCACCATCTGATGGCACTCAAAATAGTGCCAACATAGGGTCACATTTTCTTTATGCTAGGGTCGTTTTTATATAAAACATTCTAAAATGTCTTATATATATAACAAAAACAATAACACACATTTCTAATAGTCTAACTACGATAAAAAAAACCTGTTTGGTAGCACTCAAATGAGATTTAGGAAATTTTTGTGAAATTTCTTTGTAGTCGAAATCAATAAAAAACAGTACCTCTTTGATGATTTTTTTACCCTTAAAAATTTATGAATCACTCTGAAATTTGGTATGCATGGACTACAAACATTGTAGATTATGTAAAAATATAAAAAATATTTCAAAAAATTTAACGGCAAAAAAAGTGACCACATATGCTGGCACTCAAACAGTGCTAACATAGGGTCACGTTTTGACCATATGAGCAGCCTACAACGTGTTAATTATATCTTGAGTGTTACCAAACAATGAATAAAATATTCATGAACACTTACAGAGCACTTCTCACATGTAGGTGCTGTGTTCGCCACAGGAGGTCTTTTGGCACTCCCAGTTCACAAGTTTCGTCCGGGTTTTTGGAGTTGGAAGGGCACAAGTAACACCTCTGCTTCTTGTCAGCCTTGGCTGTTGCTGCGGGTGTCGTTGGAGTTGCTGGGACCTCATGAACTTCATAAACAGTGGCGATGAGGACACGACGTCTCTTGGGAGGTACCTCTTGTTGAGGAGGCGCTGAAGTTTGGATAAGGGCGACCAAGCTGCATTGCTAGGTCGGAGGCAAACTGACGTCGGTTGATCTTGGTGTTTTCGGATTGTGGCGGTAGTGGACGTAAGCATTGTTCACTACAATGTTGATTATCCCGTACAAGATGCAGAGGGCCATCTTCGAGTCTTCCTGCTACATGTAATCGATGCACACGTCTGGTCGAACATGTCCCTCCACCCTTTGTAGCATTATAAAACATGTGGAGGTGCGTCTTCTTATTTCTCTACAGCTGAGGGCCTGTGATGAACGGTGGAGAGGATCTGTACCCTCTTCGTCGACTTCACACGTTGGCAGAGGGTAGTTTGTCCTCATAGTTGTGTGAGCAGCACTCTCCCCAACTTCAAGGTTGAACGACAGCAACTCCAGGGGCATGTAAGGCTTAGGACGTATGGTCCCAACAAGATGCATCTCCAACTTCTGCAGACTTCTGGCTAAAGGCAGGGACGTGAACCAGTTGTCTGTGGTGACAACACGCCCTTTGGCCTTGAAGGGCTTAGCCAGCTCCATGGTGAAGTACTCCCCAAAGGGAGATGCCCTTGGTGCCCCTGTCTTCTTACCACAGTAGGGGATGGCGTTGCACATCATGGAGTCAGCATCACACAGCATCACCAACTTGATACCATACCTGAAAAGAAAAGAAAGAAAGGAAAAAACATTAGTTATACAAGAAAATTTATAGATAATAAATAAATAAATAAATAAATAAATAAATAAAATAAATAGATAAATAGAATAAAAATTGAAGAAGAAAAATTTTAAATAATATTTGTTAGTACTATGAAAGAAAATTAGTTATGAAAATGGATTCGGCCTACAGTGGCACTGTTACTTACTTTGCTGGTTTGTTCCGGATGAACATCCTGAAGCTGCAACGTCCCCTGAAGGCTAACAACTGCTCATCTACAGTAACATGGGGCCCTGGAGAGTAGTTGCTACATGGCATTTGCTGATCACACTGTCCCACAGCTTCCTCATTGGGGTGAAAATATCCTTCTTCCTTCGTTCTTCGCGGTGGCACTGTCATCAAACGGAGTTTGATGAGGAAGTTGAACCTCCTCTCACTCATGATGCTCCTGTAGAAGGGCATCCTAATTGGACGGAAAACATCTCATCGGTGTTCAGGTGATTGTCCTTCCGTGCCCCTGCCATAATTAGGATGCCCAGTAGTGCCTTCAGCTCCAGGAGAGAGACATCTTGAAGGTCGGGTTTTCCTGCTTCTTGAACTTGATCCGCAAGTCCTGGATCTTGTCACACGTGTGCATGCAAACCTCTCCAAGCATGGGATCACTCAGGAAAAGGCTAAAATTTCTTCACACGTCTTGGCAAGCAACGTGTGTGGTTGAAGGCCCCAGGAAGCACTTGATCCGTGCGGATAATAGGTGGCATTGATGGGTTGGGTTTGGAGTGCCACACAGTCCTGTCCTTCCCTTTGTAAATGGCTAAGGGCATCTCCACCAATTCCTTCCTTCTGCAGGTTGAAGAGGGCCCCTTCTCCTCTTCCTACTACGTAATTCACTAGGGCTCAGTGGAGTAGAAGGGGTAGATGATGTAGAGTGTGGGTTCTGCCAAGTCGTCCCTCTCCTCATCATCTAGGTCGTCGTCCGAGCTCATGTGGGATCTGCTCCTCCAACTCCTCTTCCTGCCACGTGAGAGCGTCGTGGGTGAATCAAACACTCTGTCAGCTTCTATGACAACATCCTCATCTTCCACATCACTGAGTCTTCCTCCTCAAACAGAATTGGTCAATCTCCTCATCTTCAAGGTATTTGCGACGAGCCATTTGTCGAACCTGAAAAAATGAAAAAAATGCAAATTCAGTAAAACGGCAAAAAATCATATAAGGCGTCAGTATATACCCAATATGGTGGCAATACGTTGTAGTATAAACATTCATTGATAAATAAACAAAAAATAAACTACTTATAACGAGTAATTGATTTATGCTGAATATTCTTCGAAGAAATACCCAAAAGTAAAAAAGTCACGATTTTGGTAATGTAGTGTAAAATATTACACAAAACAATTTTTAGACGAACCTTTTTCGATGTTTTCTGCGCGGTAGACGGCGGTTTTCTTTGCCTGCCCTGACGCACCGATGCATAGACTCGCTGTTCCATGAAAATGATCTTGTTTGTTACAGATCGCCCTCGTGGAGCGAAAAAACCGTGTTTGCGTTAGCGTCGGTGTGTAAAAGTTTACACAGGTTACCTGTCCAGGTATTAAGCAAGTCCTTAAAATCACGCATGTGTAGAGAAATAAGAAAATATACATGCTTACATGAGTCCAAGTACTTACAAATTTAGCAGTTGTTTAGAAAATGCTTTCACATAATCATATCTGTCGCTTTTCTTAGATAATTGAAATCGACCCGAATTTATCTAAGGAATTAAGAAGCTTTATTTTCTTAAGCACATTGAACTTCGATATGAATGTCAAAACAAAAGCTTCTGTCTTTATTTATTTATGTAATGCCAGGTAAACTCCATTCTTTGTACTCTGAACAGAGGCGTAAACCACTCAATCCAACTCTCCCAAACGTCAGATGGTAATTAAAAATTATTAATGATTCCTCTCACCGCCGAGATTCTTTCGCGTTCCTCCTCCAAGGGATTCCTACCTGATGGATGAGGACTAAAGGATTCGGTTGTCATTGGAGCTTTTTCAGTCCAGATGTCGATCCTCCTCATGGCCCCAATTGCTCCCAATTCACGCGGTTCCCGCTCCGTTCCTGCTTCCTGAATTTTGGACGTTGCTGAAAAGTGGTCGTTTGTATGTTATGAGAGACAGAGAGAGAGAGAGAGAGAGAGAGAGAGAGAGAAGTTTTTGAGTACTGATTCTATTCATTGTCTTCCTAAACGTTCTATGGTCCATTCCAGTGTCTAAAATATAATGTGTAGCTAATTTGGGAGACAAAGGAAAGGTCTGCTGGGCTAGAGAAGGATGGCTGATGCCTTCAGAGCGAAAGATCAGTTTGTGTTTTGGTAAATAAGTGGGTTTGGGGGTTAAGTTTTTGTTATAAAATATGTGTATGTGAAAAACTGCATGTGACATATATGAACTTGGAGAATGAAAAAAATGGCATTAATGTGGAGAGCTATGTGTGAATTCAGTGTATCCATTTTTTAGTCTTTTCCTTGCCTTCATTCCCGATTCCTTTCTTCAGCCGATAGGAGTCCACAACCTAAAACTATTACTTCTTAGTGCAACTGTGGGGTTTTTCTCCAAGTTTCACCTGTAGATCCTTTATTTTCTGGATCTGTTTGTCTTGCATCACGTGCTCGTGACAGGGAGTCATTTCCAAATTGTGCCTATCCACTTAAGTGGCAGAATCCATGGAGGATTCATTGGCTAAGTGCACTAAAGGATAACCAGTTCCTTATAGTGTTCATCCCAACTAACTAAGGTCAATGACCCCTGTAACTGCCTATTGGTTTTTAACCTTGGTCATCCCTCAGTCTCCCAGAGTTGAAGCAGAAGAGGCGAAGCTCTCAACACGTCAGTCTCCTTCTCCATCATGCTGACAATGATTTAAAGGTGCTTCTTCTGAGCAAAGCTACAATTTTCGATTTTGGATCAGCCTTGACTTCATGGTGTCAGGTCTTGAATTATCAAACACAATTTACAGTTTCCAGTTTATTTATGTTCGGGCCGATGACCAAACGGCGATGATACTAACAACAAATACAGAATATGGAAAAATATCTCCAGGAGCTCCAATGGGTGAGGAGTGTATCCTTAAGGTAGATGTGGATGAACTCCAGACTTCTGAACTCCAAGGAAAAACTAAAACTCGGTTGTGGAACTTCCAGACGACAGCAACATCGCTGCTTGGTCACCGGTCTTCTAACTACTGTGATTTTGGGATACTGGCAATTCCCTCTTTTTACTCTGACAGTGGGGCGTCGACATACAAGCAGCACTTGCTCCTACTCTAAGCTTGGGGCCTTAATCGAGTTAATGTCAGCTGGTCCAGGTGAATGTTGTGCTTGCTAAGGGAGGGATGCTAATCTGTCAAGGTACAAACATAGTTCTTATATATATATATATATATATATATATATATATATATATATATATATATATATATATATATATATATATATATATATATATATATACACATATACATATACATATACTGTATGTGTGTATATGTTGTGTGTATATATATATAGATGTATATTTATATATGTATATGTATATAATGTATTATGTATATTACTAAAAGGACCTCATTCAAACTGGATACTTGATAATGTGGACTGTTTATCCAAGAAAATGTAATTTTCTGAATAAATACTCCTTTAGACACCATCCAGTTTGAATGAGGTCCTTTAGTAATTTACTAATGCACAGAACAATTTGCGTATGTGATAAAGTTAATATATATGTATATGATATATATATATAATATATATACATATATATATATATATAGAAATCATCAACACACAATCACGTGTGGAATAGAAATAAATTTCTGACTCACGTCGGATCGAACCCAGGTCTCTCAGGTGGAAAGCAAGGGCGTTATCCACTGAGCCATACATTAATCTAAAGAAGCTGGAACCTGAGAGCAACTGCACCCAAGGAATTACCTGGGCAAGATAACTGCTTTGCATACCAGCGAGTTTTCCCAACTTCCCGACTCAGCAATGACCCAATAGACAACATTTCATTCGAATTATCCCTTCTGAGTGAATAAGATAGAAATCATCAACACACAATCACGTGTGGAACAGAAATAAATTTCTGACTCGTCGGGATCGAACCCAGGTCTCTCAGGTGGAAAGCAATAGGCGTTATCCACTGAGCCATACAAGTCTAAAAGAAGCTGGAACCTGAGAGCAACTGTACCCAAGGAATTACCTGGGCAAGCTAACTGCTTGCATACCATAGTTTTCCCAACTTCCTGGACTCAGCAATGACCCAAAAGACGTCATTGTAGTGAGATCCAGGAACATAATCCTATTTTAGTCACGCGAGCGTCTATGTTGTCGGGGAGATAACTGAGACGATGCTGCGTAATTATACGAATAATAAAACAGCTAAAGACAGATGTATTTTTCATGCAGGTTTAGATTTTTTTTTTCATTTACATATTTGCGATATCAGTTGGCTTATTCATGTTATGAAGTTATCGATGAAGAAATTAAAGAGTAAATCTCGAAAAACGGTCACAATTTTTAACAACAGCAGGGCTGTGCAACAAGTAAGTTTTACTAAATATGCTCGGAAATACAGAAAGCAAAATGAAAACATTGGTGAAACAGTGCCATTATTTGGAATATTGAATCTGTGGACTTTGTCGGTCAGAGTCTAAGTTATTCTTCTGAATAGGCCCAGTTTCTTGATAAAAATGCCAAACAATTTCTTTGTAAAAGCACTTATGATGAATATGAAATTGGTCAGAGATATATATGAATAAAAATGTATTTACATAAACAGATGTAGTTGCCAAATACTTTTTCCCTGTTGAGGGGGTTCGTACGAGAAAGAAACAGCCTTCTAGTTTCTCCGCAAGCCTTTAGGAATGAGGTTGGTAGCCCTTCACCCTTTTCATGATACCACCAGACGTTCGTACCCATTTCTGGATGAGGTTTCCAGTTACATGCCCCTCTCCACTCAAGTTGTGGCTCACTTCAGCCGACTTATTACCAGGAGCTAAATTCAAAGTGCATGGCAGTAGACGTGAAATGGATTTTTATCAAAACAAGCCTTAATCACTTCGCCCTAACTCGAGAGAAAAATGCGGGTGCTCTCACTTGTGAGGCAAGCGTCTTGACCACTTGTTCCAGCAGTAGGTGATTTTAATAAGCCTGTGCAACCTGTAGTACTGCAGTACTGTTTGTTATTCTGTGGTCGGGCTACTTTCATAATCAGGAGTTATCTTTATTTGTAGAAAGTTTTGGAAAGAGAACTTCTAATTTCACTTTGGTAGAGAGACAGTTATTATTATTATTATTATTATTATTATTATTATTATTATTATTATTATTATTATTATTATTATTATTATTATTATTATTCAAAGGAAATAGACCTCTCTTAAGCAGGTCTTATTGGAAAGGATGGCTGTATTATGAATATATCTTGTACAGTATCTTTTCTATTTTCCTTATAATTCACTTTTCGGGCTCAGCGATGTTGGTCAGCAACTGGCCAATATTCATATTGGAAAAAGGGTAGTGAGTGTGTGGAATGCGGGAAGTCTTTCATTGAAATATTCAGTCAGAAATCCTAGGAATCCTTCGTCGTCTGGATTCAGGTTCTTCTACTTCAGGTTGTGGCACCGTCGACATGTTTCGACCATCTCGTTGGGCGTCCTCTGGACGTGGTTGAGAAAGATCTGGAGAAACAATGCAATGCAATGCAATGAGGGGATAGGATAGAGTGAGGGTTCGATTACAAATCGATTTAAACCCCTAAGGGTCCCTCGGAACATAAGATAAGGTTTTGGAAGGGCGTAGAGGGGGTGAAATGAAGGTATATAGGGAAAGGATAAAGAATGGGACACAGACCCATTTGTCGTTGTGTGTGTAATGTGATGTTTTAGTTCTTTATTTTAATGTTGATGTCGGTTCGACCTGTTGAACCAGGCGCAATGGTCGGTATTTGTAGGGGGGTCTTGATTGGTGCTGAATTATGATTGGCTGCCCAGGGCAGGTCATCTCGGGCGAAGCCTTCTCTCCCATGTTGATGTCTGGGGCTCGTCTTGCGTGCGGGCGGCATTGTAGTGTTGGGGATGAATGGGAGAATTTCGATCCTCAGATGCGGAATTTTGATTCGCTCGTTCGCTACAATGCCGCTCGTACGCAATTCCGCAACTAAGGATCGAAATTCTCCCACTGAAAGGAATGGAAAGTTAGGAAAATTATTAAAATACTAAGATAAACACTGACCATTGTGATATCACAAAGAGGCCAAGGGAAATTCTCATAAACTGAAATTTCCATTTTTGCACGAAGAAAATCCCCATTTCTAGAATTGCAAGAGAATATGTCCACAGTTGTCCAAAATCGCGAGGAATGTTAACGAAATTTTCCGAGCGAATTGTTACAGTTTCAATTTGAAGATATTTTCTGTACAAAGTTTACAATTAGATAACATTTTTAGTTCATGAGAATTCATTTCAGTCGATATTTTTTGAAGTTTATCAGATCCTTGAAATGAAACTGAAAGCACCAGAGTATTCAGGGTGAATTTATTGTATGAAAACACAAGTTTTATTTTATTTTGATCGCGTGAATGATGCAAAATCCGATGATAAGTAAAAACAGGTACAAAGAATTAAATGTTTCTCTCTTCACTTTTACTCGTTGTAATTCCTTTGTGTTTTATCTTATTGATTTCAGGAAATCATGATGTAGTTGTACAATTAATATCGAATCCTATGGTATGACCAAAACTTTTCCATCTTGTGCAAAACGTGAGATAAATGAAGAAATATAAACATATCGCAAGTTTTCTGAGCCACAAACGTAAAAATGAGACAGTGAGCGAGCCGCCTACCTCCCGGTACCAGCCAATCAGAGGCCGCCAAACAAACATCTCGTAGGCCCAAGAATCTACCTTAAGTGAACCAGCTATCTATTGTATCTATCTATAATAATAATCAGCAAAAGTCTCCACGTAGCACCAACCCCGTTTACAGGGGAGGGAGAGGGAAGGGGGAGGGGAAGGGAGGTGCGGGGAGGGGAGAGAGAAGGGGAATGGGAGGGAGGGAATGTGGAGTGAGGGGAATGTGAGGGAAGGGAGAATGGAGGGGAAAGGGGAGGGGATGGAAAAGGGAAGGGAAGGGAGGGAAGGAAAAAGATGGGGATGAGAGGGAAAGGGAAAGGGGGGAGTCTACACACCTAAATTAACACTTCCTCGTGTGCTTCAGTGTTCAAACAGAGAAACTACAAATGTTTGTTTAATATTATATAGATAGAGAGGTGGAAAAATAATTGAGAGAGAGTCACCCATCTTCTCCTCACACCCCTTTCGATCCACACACATGAAGAAAACGGCCTTTCTTCTGATGTTGTTAGCAGTCCGTACCTGAGCATCAGGAAATTTGAATTTTGCTGGCTAACTTGAATGGCATAGGCCTAATGTAATTTAAAAATTTCATTATTTCAAAAAAACAAATATAAAGGCATCCCTCCAGAATACGAGCTTTCAGAGAAACTTAAGTTGCATGGCTATATCTTTTACTGTTAAAGCTCCATAGATAATTATGTTAGGACCCTCAAACTCCCACCCACCTACCCACCCACTACCACGTCCCCTGAACGCCCAAATTCAATATCTGTATCTCCGGAACGGTTTAACGGACTTCGATGAAGTTTGACACGATGAGAGTCCTTATGGGAAACCTCTAATGCCAGAGTTTCATCCCGGTCGGTTGAATACTTCCATTTAAAAGCTATGAAGCACAGAGAAAATTGAAAAACAAAAGGAATAAAATTTTGCGCCAAATATATGTGCAGACACAATAGAATTAAATACTGGAAACAAAATTAAGAGGTAACAGTTGATTATTTTAGTCTCTCTCTCTCTCTCTCTCTCTCTCTCTCTCTCTCTCTCTCTCTCTCTCTCTCTCTCTCTCTCTTCAAAATTTCACAACATCAGTGAGAATGCTAGAGTTATCCGTCTTTTCTCCGCTTCATAATTTCACACATTCACGTACGTATAAAAAAAGTCTACACGGGTTCGGCATTATTTTCCTTCTCTCTCTCTCTCTCTCTCTCTCTCTCTCTCTCTCTCTCTCTCTCTCTCTCTCTCTCTCTCTCTCTCTCAAACACACACACGTATATACTGTATGTATATATTATATATATATATATATATATATATATATATATATATATATATATATATATATATATATATGTGTGTGCACATCCTGTAATGTATGTGTGTGTAATGAGTGAACCATACATACACATACACTACACACACACACACACACACACACACACACATATATATATATATATATATATATATATATATATATATATATATATATATATATATATATATATATAAAGTGTATGTATGTATGTGTGTAATAGTGAATATACATACATACACACATATATTGTATATATATATATATGTATGTATATATAGTATAATGTATATATATATGTGTGTGTGTGTGTGTGTGTATGTATTTACACACACATAGTGAAAACCCTCTCAAAATTCAGTCTCGTGAAGAAGCAAGCGTCGTGCTCTGGGGTTTAAGTGGCTTTTGTTGCATCCCATCATCTTTATTAACAACCACTTGATCATATTATGCAAAAGGCCATTTTGGGGAACTCTAAATGGATCCATTGCTATTTGCTGGCGGAATTTGAAGTAGCAGGAGACATCCCGAAGAAAAGTAACTGCAAACACACTCAGTGACGTCATCGTGGGGTTTCTATGCTTTTAGGGACAAAGGAGACGTTGCTATGCAGAAAAGGAGACATGTTCAATAAAGGCATTTTCTTCTTGCAAATTAGCTTTGGGTACTGAAATGGGATATAATATCATTTTTCCTGGTTTCTTGTTGAAACTGTTTTCCACTGACTCTGACAGTTAGTTTTCTTGTATTTGCATGGTTTTGGGTGATGTAAAAGATGTAAAAGTTGGAATGGATATAACGCTAAGTTTTTATGGCATTGCTATGCATCAAAGACTCTGCTGGCTCTGTGGTATATGTAATGACATTTCTTGGTCAGTGTAAATCGAAATTGACTAGAGATTGATAATCAGCTATACAGATGAAGATAAATAAATGTCTATGTACAAAAAAATTTAAGAAATAGTCCTTAGCTGAAAATTAATGCATAGCAAAAATGTTCAAATTTAGTACTTATCCTAAACTTTCCAGCAGAAATCGTGCTAGTAGGGTTTCTCTTTAGAACATTCTTTGAAGCTTTAATGAATGGAGCAAAAGTAATGTACATGTAATTTCATAAGTGTATGTGTCTTATACCAAATATATAATATATATATATATATATATATATATATATATATATATATATATATATATATATATATATATATATATATATATATAATATATATATATATATATATATATATATATATATATATATATATATATATATATATATATATATATATATATATATATATATATATATATATATATATATATATATATATATATATATATAAACTCTGACAACCCAGCACTGCCTTAAAAAAACTGAATGACATTCGATAAACCTCTCTCTCTCTCTCTCTCTCTCTCTCTCTCTCTCTCTCTCTCTCTCTCTCTCTCTCTCTCCTTAACACCCCAAGTTTAGCCTACCTGTCATTTCTTCTGTTAGTTCATCGAAACTGCCGAAAAGCTTACGTGAGAGACAGATTCCCGCTGTATTTCATCTGGAAAGCATCTCAGACTTTCTGATCAGAATGTGAATAAATTATGTATAAGTTATTCATTTCACTGTTAGACCTTCAACGCTATTCCAATAAAAATCTAAAACAATATTTCCATGTAATACAGACAATTTGGTATGGGCCTAGGCCAATGATGTCTATTTATGATATTTGTTACCATAACAAAAGTAAACTTCACTGTCCAGTTCATAGAAAACTGAACCAACCCTGCAGTTCTAATTTAAACTCATTCATTAATATTATATGAGAATAGACGTCTTTTTATACGAAATATTTAGTCTATACTCTGTTATTTTTACTTCTTTCCTATTATTAAGTGAATTGCTGCAAAATTACCCTTCCACCCCACCCCTCAGCACATTAAGAAACACAGTTGCCAGAGACTAATTCCTCAGGGAATCTGATCCTCATTAGAACAGCCAAACAAGCGCAGTAGTCAACAATTTCATTCTGTTAGGACGTTTCGGCTTTAACACACTAAGCTATTTTCGACCTAAAGTAGAGTCAAAACACCAAAACATAAAACTTTATACTAGTAAAATACAAAATCAAAGAAAGGTCACACTCGAGAATGTTTCTTTAAAAACTTCATCACCACAAAAAAGCAGACTACTCAGAAAAGAAAACATAGTGACTTAAAACTAATACAGTTCAGTGAATGACGACAGCCAATAAAACTAGGAAAAAGCAAACTCAAGACGAGAGAAATGAAAGACATCAAATAAAACACAGGACTAAGAAACATTAAAAAAGACAAACTGCAATATTCTTATCTTGTTCGTGACTGGCGACGCAAAAAACTCTATTCCATTGGAAAAAAAATCCTCATTTACAATATTTTACTGATATTACTGAAGAACAGCGGTGAAATAGGAAGGTTTTACGAGGTAATTTTTTATAATTATTCAAAAATAAACTACTTACAGATATGTAAAATCATGAAAGATTAGTTACGAACCTTCCACCAATACAAAATCTCACCTCATACTGGTAGAGCTGCTGCTGACTCCCATCAAGAGAAACTCTATCCAAATTTAATGATTTTGAAACCGCGCTTATTTTTAGACTGTTACTCTCCCTACGCAAATGACGTAAAATTCAGCTGTTACATCGTATGCCCTCAATTTTGGAGCCATTGTACGATATGCAGTGGTGATTGACTGAAAATTGTCCTGGGTGGAACTTTTCAATGGGACAAATGACTTAACCGCAGGGAATTATATAGGTTATGTGTTGAATCTGAAGTATGGAGTACCTGTATGTGCTTCTACGAATTTAATGTACCATGGAACGTTACCTGGATGTATTTTGATGAATGCGTTTAAGATGTAAAATAACTATTTTAAAGGCAGGATGATAGAGAAAAAATATCTAGCCCACAAAAAAATGAATTGATAGCGAAGTGAAGTTTGTCGTATATAAACAGTAATAAATACGGATCATGAAGGTTTTGCACATCAAGCTCAACACGAAGAACGGAAGGTTGAGTTTTGACAGTAATTTAATAACAAACATCACACGTGTTGAAACACATATGTATACCAAAGGATGTGTGCTTTTTTGTACGGTACAATATGCGATGATAACTTGAAAAAATAAAATGACATTACTCTTGTACAAAAGTGTCGGATGAATAATTCTCGTTTATGTTATTTGGTCGGGAATCTAAATTTATACAAGAGCCAGACATGTTTCTCATTAGAATATTTGAAAGTTATTACAACATGGTTTACAGATTAAATAAGTAGATTAAATAATAGAACCTCATGTTAGTCAATCCTTCTACAACATTCTCTTCTTTTTATTTTATGCATTTAATAATATGGATGTCATTCACGACTCCTGTTGATTCTGAATATGAGGACTTTAGTCGTTTC